>NW_026734289.1:0-310886 GCF_949786415.1 Peromyscus eremicus
GGGCTGAGCCTAGGACATGAGGAAAAGTAGGAATGAGAGAGGGACTGCAGAGTGGGGGGAAAGAATGCAACCAAGAGTGAAGCAGAGCCATCCAAGGGCTATGGGTGAGGCCATGCTATAGTTGGGTCTTGCTGGCCTCAAGCTGGACCAGGCCAGATGGAGACAGGAAGGGATCTTTTTTTCTCTGCTGATTTAAAGAATAAGAAGTCAGGAAATTCAAGATCTCAGGAGTCAGCCCAGCTTTACTAGGGATACACTAGCTGATTTTATGTCAGGTTGACAAAAGCTAGAGTCACCACAGAAGAAGCAAGCCAGTATGCAGCATCCCTCTATGGACTCTGGATCAGTTCCTGCTTCTAAGTTCCTTCCCTGTTTGAGTTTCTGTCCTGACTTCCTTCAATGATAAACAGTGATATAGGTGTATAGGCCAAAAACCTTTTTCTCCCCAACTTGCTTTTTTTTTAATTCATGGTGTTTCATCACAGCAATAGTAACACTGACTAAGACAAGGAGTGAAGCACAAAACAGAGATGGACTCTATCAGGGAGGAGTCAACATGAGATAGTGTGGAGATTTTGTTGCTTTGGCTTTTTCAGTTGTTGTTTTTTGGGGGAAGGTGGGGGAATGTGAACATGAATGCAGGTGCTTCTGGATGCCAGAGAGGGCATTGAATCCCTTAGAACTGAAATGGTTGTGGGCCTCCCTGCGGGTGCTGGGAACTGAACTCCAGTCCTCTGCAGAAGCAACAAGCACTCAACCACTTTTTAACAATTACAACAATTTACATGAAGTTATGTTCTGGGGAGATGCCATGGGAACACATGTGGAAGTCAGAGGACAGCTCTTGGTAGTTGATTCTTTCCTTCCACTTGGGATTTAACTGAGGATGTCAGCTTTGATGGCAAGTCTTCTACCCAATGAGCCATCCCAATCAATCCCTCTACCCAATGAGCCATGCCAGAGGCTCTAGTTTTCACTTTCTAGGATGTTTCTATCTTTTACTTGATGTTTGCTCTTTCTCCAAGCACCTGCATACAAGAGGCATTCTATCAATGGCTTGTAAACACTAAGTATCCTTTAAAGGTTACTACATGCAGTAGCTGCCCTGTGCATACCTGGGGAGATTCAAGGAGCCAGTCTGCAGGTAACAGAAGGGTTGATGCTTTTCCTGTCATTGAGCATGAAGAGCCAGTGTTCCTAGCTCTCCATTGTGTGGTCCTGGTCATGTTCTGTGTTTTCATGGTACAGTATTTATGTCCTAGGACAAACTCTGTGTCATTTACAGGAGGAAGAGTGGTTGAGTCCATATTCAGGCAATACCAAAGGAAAACAAAGAAAGTAATGGAGTCCTTTACTCCTGAGGGCACTGTGAGTGGGTGGGGGTGGAGTCACATGGACAGCCACAGCCCCATCCATAAGGACACCATTTGGGCCTTTACCAGTTACCTGTGGCCTCCAGGTTTGGGCATAGTCATGAGCCTCAGCATTAGGCAGTCTCCATGGTGTGTGCTCACATGTCATTTGTGGGTCCTCTTGGTTTTGGGGGCATCTATTCTGTTAAGTCTGTCCTCCAGCACCATCCCTTCTGTAACTCAAGCGGCTCCTTAGTGATGGGCACTGACAGTGGGCATTTGGTGGAGGTCACAAGCACATCTGGCATGGGAGATTTTGCTATCCCAACGAGAATAGTGTAAAATGTACAACTTTGGTGATGTTCATTTCGGGAACTTCCTGTATGATATTTTTAGCTCCAATGCATAGCGAGAATAGGTAACACATATTCAGGTTAGGGAGTGTCCTGGAGAGATCAGTCAGCTGCAAGTATATTCCTGTGGTAACAACTCACCCATGGATAATAGGCTTTCTTGTTGTCTGGCAAAGTTAGGGCTCACTGCCGAGCACAGGCAAGGTCATCCCCTGCTCGAATCTTGGTTTATGATAATCCAAATGTTATGTTTGCCTCTGCCTGGACTGTGCCTTGGAGAGGGTAGAAGTATGACTGGATGTCCCCCTTGAGGAAAAGGATTTTCATATCACTCAGCAGACAGCTTCCAAGCTAATTATCTTTGCTTCTATTCATGTTGCTGATGCTGCCTTGAAGGCTTGGCTGGCAGGAATTTTGGGTCTGGTGCATCAACAGAACCCTGCAGCTGAGTTTCCTCCAGGCGCCAGCTGGTGGCCCCTGGATCTGGCTGGAGTCTTGAGTGTCTATGTTGTCATGATAATGCCTGCAGCTTTCTCCTGAGGCTGAGTGGATCTCAGCTTGTGTGGCCCAGGGAGGTGTCCTCTGACTGGTTGAGAATTTTTGGAGGATCTTATCTCCATGTCCTGAGTAAAACCACTTCCAGTTGAGCAGCATTTCCTATAATGGGGCACAGGGACACCTGTATCTGAAATTCAGTGTTCTCGAACTCCAGATTTCAGGTTTTGGATTAAGGGTGCTCAGCCTGTATTGTGTTTCCATTTCTCCCAGAAACTGCCTCATAGAGACCCATGTTTGGCAGCAACCAAACCTACCCAGTGGTTATTCAAACTGCCACACCATTTCCCGTTACCCTCAGGCACACTGGAGCAGTCCTCTTGGTCAGGTGCTCTAGTTTCTCCTCTAATTTCAATTGCCATCTCCACATCAGGTGATTGTGGGCATTGCCCTATACCCATTGCTTGTCTTGTGTGTGTGTGTGTGTGTGTGTGTGTGTGTGTGTGTGTGTGTGTGTGTGTTGTGTGTGTGTGTGTGTGTGTGACACAGGTGTGACCATGCAAGATTGTACAACCCTATGTGCAAACATGGATACCAGAGAGAAATAACATGTATCTTCATTTTGTGACAGGGTTTCACTGAGCTACGTGCTCTCAGAATACTTCTATGTCCTTCATCCCTTGCTGGGCTTAGAGGCTTCCATGACATTCCAGGATTTGTTTTTATGTAGGTGCTGAGGATTCAGACTCAGGTCCTCAGGGTTGCCGAGTGACAACTCAAACCCTCTGAGTGTCTCCACAGCTCCACTCATTGGTCATTATATTCTCATATCATTGCTAACTTTTCTGTTCAAATATTTTCTAAGTTGGACATTTTCTCACTACTGTCTGAGGGTTTATTTATAGCCATTTGCCAGCAGCTGCCACCGCAGTTTTTTCTTGATGAGCAGAATTACTTGATTTGCTTTCAGAAAGACCAGTATTCCATTATACAGTTTTCTTTTTCTTTTCCAGACAGTGTCTTTCAACATAGTCCTTACAGGCCTGGAACTCAGAGATCCACCTGCTTCTTTCCGCCTGAAGGCTGGGTCTAAGGACTTGGGCTACCATATCCATCCCTGCTTGTTGATCATGTGTGTTCACAGGCCTGTGGAGATGTAACCCAGGCTTTTCATATGCCAGGTGAGAGTTCAGAATCTTCGCATGGTTTGAATTTGTGGAATCATGAGTTGGTGTCAAGGGTGTGCTGATGTTGAGGGTCATCAAGGCCCTGAACACCATGTCCTGCCTTACCATGTGGCTATTCTCCGATTTCCCTAAAAGGCTTCATGCATGACATTTAGGGGTGTTATCTGGTTACAAACAAGGCATTTTCACTCTGAAATTATTAAGGATATGCTTTGGAAACATTTATTTTTATTTATTTAACTTTTGGTTTGGTTTGATTTTTTTTCAAGACAGAGTAGCTGTAAGGATTCCTGACTGTCCTGGAACTTGGACAGTAGATCAGGCTGCAAACTCAGAGATCTGTCTGCCTCTGCCTCCTGAGCTGGAATTAAAGGCATGTGCCACCATCATCTGGTTGAAACATTTTAATTAGCATTGATTGTGCAAACACTGAGTTTTGTGGTGACATTTTAAAACATGACATTTTTATTTTATTAGGGACAGGGTTCAAGTCAACACGTCCATAGAGCTGTCAGAGGACAACTAATGGAAATTGGTACCCACCATCCACTACACTGGCCCTGCAGATGCAGGGTTAAGGCAAGCACCTTTATCCACATACTGAAGCATCTCACAAGCCCAAATTTTTGTTTGTAACTTTTCATGATAAATTTGAATATAGGACTCACACATGCTAGGAAAGTTTTCATTCAGCCAACCCTCCATTTATTTGAGACTGCCTCATGGTGATATTTTCCTTTCTTTCTTTGCTTCTCCAACAGAAGCAGTCTATCACATGATCCATTGAACTCCCAGCAGATCTGACAGCTCAGCCATCCTGCTCCTCCTACATTGAAGGCAATGAATCCCCACTCTCCATGGCATTGCTAATGGTCTACCTCACGGTTCCCTGTGTCTGAAATAGAGGAGAACCCTTGAAAAAACTCATAATCTACCTCCCACTGGTGCTCTTGTTTGCTAGGCTTGCCCAAAGTTCCTCAATAGCTTGTCTCCAACAGGGCCTCAGGACAGTAGCAGCTCCTCTACTAGATAAGGGAAGATCAAATGACTAAGGCAGCACAGGGCTTCACAGCTCTGGATTCTACCCTAGGGGCAGACAGTACTCTAGTCTGGGAAATATGTATTTTAGTAGAAACTATTCCAGTCTCTCAGAGCACTTTCTGTTCCTCTTCCAAGAGGTGTGTGTTTTATTACACAGTCACTGGCCAGTGCAGCCTAACATTTCCTTCATAGCTTAGAAATCCTGCAGCCAAACTTAAGTCACATAAAACAGTAACTGCTGTTTAAGGAAAAGGAGATCATGAATTAAAAAAACATTGAAGTGTCTATGGAAAGGCTTAGAGGTAGAAAAGCAACAATGCAAATGAGGTAATATAATCCCCAAAAATTATTTTAAAAAATTGAAACAGGCTACATGGCCATGTCCTTCAGAGACTAGGGATTTGTGTTAGAGCACACCACATGTTTAGTCACACATTTTCTCTCAGGTTGTTCATCTTAAGCCTGTAAAACAATAGTTCTTTTAGGCAGGGCTACACCATTTTGTCCAGTTCTATTTTGGTCAAACTAGTGTTACTACTGTAGTTTGGATTTGTGATAAGTTCAGTTCTTTATCCACATTCTCAATTCCCTGTTCTTTGGATGCAAATGGCCAGTCAGAACAATTAATAATCATCTAAAATACATAAAATTGATCACCTCACTACTTATTTCTAATGTGAGCTAGTGTCAAAGGCAAAGACCTTTGAGGCTTCTTCTTGTCCATCCCTTTTTGTAAGGATAGTACACCTGCTTTAAAGTTGGTCAGTGAACTCAATTCTTACACAGGTCCCTCTTCATATGGAAGTTTGCAATAAAATCAGAGGAAGTTGGAGGACACTCATTTACCAGTCTATTTTTACTTCACAATGACCAGTTTAGGTCCAGTCTTGAAGCAGTTTGCAGAACTTTCTTTCCCACACTGGGCAGCAGAAGCAGAATTAGATGTTCAAAGCAATTCTCAACTGCATAATATGAGGCAAGCCTAAGCAACAGGAGACATTGCTCTAGTCAGAAGTAAATAATCAACTCACTTGAGAAAAATGAGAAGAAATTTTTTTTTAAATTTTTATCTTGAAATACAATTCAGTTCTACATATCAGCCACGGATTCCCTTGTTCTCCCCCCTCCCGCCCCCTCACCTTCCCCCCAGCCCGCCCCCCATTCCCATCTCCTCCAGAGCAAAGCCTTCCCCACAGACTGAGATCAATCTGGTAGACTCAGTCCAGGTAGGTCCAGTCCCCTCCTCCCAGGCCGAGCCAAGTGACCCTGCATAGGCCCCAGGTTTCAAACAGCCAACTCATGCAATGAGCACAGGACCAGGTCCCACTGCCTGGATGCCTCCCAAACAGATCAGACCAATCAACTGTCTCACCAACTCAGAGGGCCTGATCCAGTTGGTGACCCCTCAGCCATTGGTTCATAGTTCATGTGTTTCCGTTCATTTGGCTATTTGTCCCTGTGCTTTATCCAACCTTGGTCTCAACAATTCTCACTCTGGGAGTCCAAGTAGCGAGAATTGAAATTCTTAATGACCTGAAAAAAATGGAGAATAAAAGAAAATAAGAGATTAGAGCAGAGATGCATTTAAACAAAATCAAATTTTAACAGTGAAACAAATAATTGTCTTTTTAAAAAGACAAATAGAATTGAAAAAAACACAAGGCTCTATTGACTTTCAAAAATAAAACACCATTCTCGGGTAGAGGGAATGGTATTAATAAGATATCATATCACCATGGCCCTATGTGCAAAGTTAGCTGCTGAGACCTGTGACCTGGCACACAGCTACAGCTAATGGAAATAACCATCACAAGCAGGATTGAAAATATCTGCATAGGATAATTTATTGTTCAAAATTCAATACTCATGGGCTCAAGCTAACCTTCCCAAATTGTCCACCCAAAATCTAGGCTGCTTTCACTCACATGACATGGATCAATACATGCTGGGGAATTACAAAATCACCAATCCTGCCACTATCAGGTGGTATTTCATAATAGTGACTTCTGTAGCTGTTTGCGTACCCTGTTTGCCCCAGCAGAGTACACAATAAATTATTCTTTCTATTCTAGTCTCCAAGCACACAAAAATCCTTTTCCTATTACTGAAATGGACAGTTGACTACATAACCCAAATTTTTAATTTAAAATGTCAGTGGTAATTGAGTTCTTCAATCTAAAATTGTAGTTGGTTCAATCACAAGGACAACACAGTGAAATTGATTGTGCTCATGGCTGCCAGAGCCAACATAAGAAAGTTTGTCTCAGAATTTTTTTTCTACAAGGCTGGAGGTACTTCTCTAAGAGAATATGCCTCCCCAGGGATAAATTTTTCCACACACCTAAAAGTTTAATTAACAAGAATATCTTAAATAATGACATGCATCAAGTGGTGGTTAATGTCAGAAGAGAAGCCAGTCTGGCACAGATTTTGCATGCCACTTGTGCTGTCATCCTTAAGTCTCTCTTAAGTCTGGCCTGAGGTAGCCCATTTAACAATATAAATAGGGCAGGAGAATGCAAGTTTAGCCACTTAGGCAGATAGAGATTTATAGAGCAAAATTATCTTTTTGATCATGCAGTATGATCTAAATACAAATATATCATGATGCATGACTTAAAAGAGAAATAGAACATAATGCATAACCTAAAAGATATATTTAAAGAATGCATCAATGCCACAATTCCCACACAAAGGACATAGAACACAAATATAAAAACCAGCATGGGAAAGTCACCTATTCATACTGTGAATGGTGGTCTCAAATGAACAGCTATTCTGAGCTATTCTAACTTGAGAATAAGGCTTCTTTTGCCTAAAAGTAAGCTGGTTCAGAAGACCACAAATGCTTCTATGCAGGACCAGAACAAGTTCATTTTAACTAAGCCCTGACTGCTCTCTATCTCAAGGCTGTGATATCACTGTACAGAATTTTATTTTTTATTTTTGGTTTTTCTGTAGCTTCAGTGGCCCTCCTGGAACTCATTCTGTAGACCAGGCTGGCCTTGAACTCAGAGATTCACCTGCCTTTGCCTCTTGGGTGCTGGGATTAAAGGCATCCACTACAACCACCTGGCTTTCAAGAATTTCATTTTTTACATTTTTTAGTTTTTCAAAACAAGTTTCTCTGTGTAGCCCTGGCTGTCCTAGAACTCACTCTGTAGACCATGCTGGCGTTGAACTCACAGAGTTCTGCCTTCTTTTGCCTCCCAAGTTCTGGAATTAAAAGTGTGCACCATGCAGGGCTGGAGAGATGGCTCAGAGGTTAAGAGCACTGACTGCTCTTCCAGAGGTCCTGAGTTCAATTCCCAGCAACCACATGGTGGCTCACAACCATCTGTAATAAGATCTGGTGCCCTCTTCTTGCCTGCAGTCATACATGCTGTATACCTAATAAATAAATAAATCTTTCATTTTTAAGCTTTGTTTTATGTATATGTGTGTTTAACTGCTTGTGTCTGTGTGCAGTACCTGCAGAGACCAGAAGATGGAATCAGAGCCCTTGCAACTGGAGTTATAAGCAACCATAGTTTCTGGCATATGGAGTTAGCTCACTCCCACAGATGAGTGATTGTTGAGTACAATTCATGCCAGCTTGTCCTCAGGTACACCTCAAGCATTGTTCTGGCATTTGAACCTTGGGCTTTCTCACCCAAAGGTCTATCTCTAAAAATTTTTCAAAACTCCACAGCTCTTTGTAGATGCCTGATTGCCTTAGACTTAGACAGACTTCAGTTCAAGTTTCAGGATCTTCTCATAAACTGAATGTTTTCTAGATTCATCACCATTCAGAGCTCCAAACTGAATGTTTTGCAGGCATCGGGGAAGCAGAAAATGATCCCATTCAGACAAGTGAGCCTTTACGCTTCAAAGTTCCTTTTCTCTCCTTATAGGAGGTATAAACTCAAGAAGGGGAACACCTGACATGTGAGATTCTGTGCTCCAATTGCTGCCTATTTACCACATTGGAGATAAACTCATTCTTGTGGCTTGGATTAAATGGTCAACCATCTTTAAAGACTTTTAGTGTCAGTTCCTCTCCTCTTTGTATTCTTTGTATTTTCCCCTCATTTTGTGGAGATTTGAGTTTAGAATACTCTTGGACCAGTTATCCCAGTGCCCCTGCAGGTCATGTGGTGGCAGCTAAGGCAGTGCAGCACCATGACAGGTTCAACATCACACGTTCCTTCTGTGAAGATACTTGTAATGGTAAGATCTTATATTACATGGTTCACATATACAGAATATTTTTATATATGATTATTCATTTATTCGAAGAAAACTGGAAAATGTCAGAGTTTTAATGTCTGTGTTGCATTAATAAATTTTCCTATATTGTGAGTCACCGTACATTTACTAAATGAACTAGGACAGAAAGAATATTTTTCAAGTCCTACTACTGATAGAACTTTTCTGCATAGTGATTTTGTTGATGCATCAAAAATACACATGGAAAACTAATTAACTGTATACTTGAATCAAGTTCAACAAGCATATTAAGTATGAGGACTGCTATATATCTTCTAATTCTTCTAAGAAACGAGAATGTTATGTCTTTCCATATCCCTATTCTCATATGACTTGTATCCAGAGAGACATATGACATATCTAGTAAAGAAAGCTTAACCAATAAAAGTTTTTTACCATTCAATTCACAATTTGACTTTCTGTACTCATGGACTTGTGGCATATGGATTAAGGTTTCCTCACAATAACTGCCATTTGACTCTTGACTCTAACTGCACCCTCTGTTAGTAGCACAGTCACAACAAGTATACAAAGTACAATACCATTACTATTCACTATGTGCTTATTAGAAAGATTAAAAATATAATTATCACCTCTTCACTATGTATACTTTTGTAATATGAGTAGGATAAAATGAATTAATTGGCAGTTCTATAACATATTTTCCATGGTGCTATGATTCAAATGGTAAATTCTGGTAAGTCACTGTTCCCTTGTCTTTTTTTTTAAAAGAATGCTTTGCAAATTTAATAATTATTGATGTACTTTAATCTGTGTTATTTACACTGTTGCTTTTGTTTAAAACTTCCAGGGACACATTTTAATTTCCTCAGAGGCACATTTGTATCAATTAGCACAAGAAAATTACCTTTCATCTCCTCTAGAACTTTGAGGATACTCTTCAGTTTTATGGTATTTCCAACTGTATCCTAAAATATAGTACCAGAAAATATATGTTATTTTCCTTAAAATTGTCCAAAATTTATGTTACTATCTTCAGTGAATCTTAGAATATGACTAATTTATTCACCTAATATTAATTCTCAATCAAATGACAGATCAGCATCCAAAACCTAAGGACAGTTGTCCTCTTATTTTAAAATGTGAAGGAAAATACACTGTCTTACCTATAATAGTGAGGTTCCTGTAGGTCTCAATCATCACCTCTTTGTAGAGATTCTTCTGGGAAGGATCCAGTAAAGTCCATTCTTCCAAAGTGAAATCGACATGCACATCATCATAGGTCACTGCATTCTAAAATATCCCATACATGTGTACAAGAGAAACCATAATACTGACAACAATGTAAATGTATACTTTTTTGAGAGTAGAGTCAAATAATTCTGATGCTCCCCACACTTACTTCATGACATACAAATTATAATGTAGTCAACAAGTCACTTTAGAAGGAAACTGAATAGGAGGATCACTTCTGTCATTTCTGTACCCTTTGAATGGAATATCACCTTGCAAGAGAAAGGTTTATTGACAAACATAGAGACAATTAAACAGATTAACAGTACAGAGTACACATGAGAGAAATTGTATGAACAATTACTAACTGTAGAGAAGAAAAATAAGATGGATAAACTAGGTGTATTGGCACATGCCTTTAACTGTAGGACTCAGAAGAGAAAGGCCTCTGAGTTGAATCCCAGCCTAGTGTATGCAATCAAGTCTAGGCAAACCAATAGTACATGTTAAGATTCTGTCTCCCAAGCAAAAATCAGTAGAAAAAGAAAGATAGAAAGAACTAAGAAGTTTTTCCTGTAGTTCCTACAAAGTGTTATGCATTTACTTTAGTTCTGTAGTCGTCAAGAATCCTGAAGTGCCCCAATTCAAACTATAACAAAAATATGTATTTACTAAAAGGTACTATAATAGTTTTAAATAGTTATAAAAGGAAACATGAAAGCATTAGCCATAAAAATGTTGATCATAAATAATCAACACATGGCAAGAGAGATGGAAAGCTAGCAAAAAGCTCTTGCTGGTGTTGGATAGAGGTGGGCTTAATTGCCAGTACTTATATGAGGGAACACAACTATCCATTATTCCAAGTTCAGGGTTACTGAGACCATCTTTTGATCACTGTGAGGACCCGGTACCCACATAATGCATATCCATGCATTCAGATAAAATACTCATATTCATTTAAAAATTCAAAATAAATGTAACAGGCAGAAGGAAGTTCATGCACCTGCAATGCAATGATTCACATGGCTCAATCAATATTAATATCATGAATACATGCCAAATAGAGAAATAGAATGACAACTGGTGCCAAATTTTAAAATTCAAGATATGAGTGAAGCTCAGTACAACAGCATATGCTTGACATGTACAAAAACCTACATCCCAAGCCCATAACCCAATAATATAAGAACAAAACAGCCAGGAATGTTCACCCACTTTAATCCATGGAATTGGGAGCCAGAATCAGGGGGATTTCTGAGTTCCAGGCCAGCCTGGTGTACAGAACTCCTTTCAGGCCACGAAGTACTACACTGACAAACCTTGTATTAAAAAATAGTCAACATAATTAAAAGACCAGGTTAACAAACTCCCTTAGCACTGAATAGCAATTGCTTCTACTCTATCTTCTGTGATTTTGAGATAGATTCTCTAATGGTGAAGGCATGAAAATACCAGGAAGCTGGCTGATTAGTTTCAACCACAACTCAGTATAGACAAAGAACAGGAAATCTGTTGAGGCTATAGAGATGCATATCACACACCTAGTGAGGAGTTTGCTCCCAAAAGGCTTCTCCTACTAAAGAAGCAATCAAAAGAAAGTCACCAAGGAGAGACACATGTTCCCATATATCATTGTGTCTGAGAGGTTTTTCATTCAATCAATGATGTTCTAAACCAGGTACCTATAGGTTCATGATCATCTATGAAGAAAATGCTTTTAGTTACTTCAATGATCCTCATAGTCTGCGACAGCCCCTACACTGTTTCACATGTTCAAGTCTCTTCTGACACTCAAGACAGACTCTTGATGGTGACATTTGTAAATTCCAAAAATGGATTAAAACTTTCCAACATACAGTGGCACAGAATGCCATTCAAATTCTAAAATAGAGAAGTGGATACATAGCAAGAGAAGATTAGGCAAAGGCAAGACTGAAGTAGAGCAGGACAGACTTCAAATTCTCTATCTCTGTCTCAGATGCATGAGGATTCAATATCAGCAGGCTCAGATGGCCCTATCCATGCAATTTCTCATATATTTATTTACCTCATCTCAGCCAGGGCTCCATGGGAGATGTCTCATACTTTAGATATCCCAACATCATGTGGTCACAAAATGCAATCCAGGCTGTTGTGTAATATTAAGATGTGTTATATTTGTCTATGCTGTGGAGCAATTGTTTTAAAGATGCAAAGATATGTTGTATTTATGTTGCATATGTTTATCTCTGTGAGGCTGTGATACTTTGTCTGCCTAAAATACCAATTTGTCTAATAAAGAGTTGAACAGCCAATAGCTTGGCAGAAAAGTTAAGGCAGGGCTGGCAGGCAAAGAAAACACTTGGGAGGACAAAACTGAAAAGAAAAAAGGAAGGAGCAAGAAAAGCAGAGGACACCAGGGGCCAGCCACCCAGCTACACAGCAAACCATGGAATCTAATGTAAAGAGAGGTATACAGAATAGAGAAAGATAAAATCCCAGAGGCATAAGGTAGATAAGATAAGTTAGGAAAAGATGGCTAGATACAAACTAAACTGAGGGCAAGCACTTATAAGAAAGAGTAATCCTCCCTGTGTATGATTTATTTGAGAGCTGAGTGGCAGTCCTCCAAAAGAGTAAAGAGTTAAAAACAAAAACCAGCAATAGCAGGCTTCATCCTCACAACTCCATGAAATGGAATCTTCCAGTCTCCTCACTGGGTTTCTGACTCTCAAACATAGAATTCTGCAACAATGCTGAACTGAACCCCCAGACTAAGAATCCATGACATTAAATATTGATTCTTTCTTGTTTCCAGGACCAGTAGATGATGGGTGATCCTGCAAAGTTTGACTTCTTAATTCAGGTGCACACTGACATGCTAGACCACAGGTAGAGCAAGTTTTGTATGAAGTTGCTTTCTAGGAGTAGGGATTACCTTGTATAATCCTTGCATGATTTTTGCCACCTGAAGTCCTGATATCCTCAACATTCTTTGAAAAGACAACATATTTAGGTTCTACCTAACAACAAAATCACCTTTGGTGTTTCATTTTTTGTTCTAACTTGCTTTTATCCTGCTGTGATTAAAGTTTGCATTCCACATATTCTTTTTTTTTAATTTTGCGATACAATTCAGTTCTACATATCAGCCAGAGATTCCCTTGTTCTCCCCCCTCCCGCCCCCCTCACCTTCCCCCCACATTCCACATATTCTATCAACCTTGTGACATTTAGGTTCAGGCTCTAGGTCACACACTGAACAACTTAAAGAGGGACAGAAGACTGCAAGTTTACCCCCTTGGACAGATAGGAAACTTACACAGTAAAGACATTTCCAAAATTATTACTTAAGTGCCCCAGTGATGTGAAACACCAGGACCTTCTTAGGTGACAGGATCCTAAGGTGAAGATCACAAGGGATGAGAAAGAGAGGAAAAGTATAAGGTAGAAAAGATAAAAGCTGGGATGGGGAGATCTTGCACAAGGTATGTCTCATGTCAACTATGCATCTTAAGAAGAGTAGCAGCTTTATAATACTTCCAGGGGCAAAATGGAAGGAAATGGGAAACTTTTAGGAAGTCAGCAGAAAGTATCATACAATAGGACAGACTCAGAGAGGAGGCTAATCAAACCATGCTGCATATGGTGAAACAGGATATCTCAAGACTATTACTGACTAAGCCCACAGTGATCTGTGGCTAGATAACCATAGCCATATCTGGTGAAAGTGTTGGATTCTTGGGATCTGAAGCAACCCCACCACAAAGGCCCTGATTCAAGACCATTGCCTGCTCTTCAAAGCATATTCCTGGTTTTAGGGAAGGAAATCTGTTCTATTGTCAATATTTTATGCCTTCAGGGAATCTCCCAAGGCTTAGGATCCGGGTTGTTACAGGCTCTCCCAACAATATTCCTAATCCCTGACTGAGCGACTAAAGGAAACCATTGCTTGATCAGTATAGAACTTAATAAAAGAGTGTACAACTTTTCTTTTTTCTTTTCTTTTTTTCATTGAGACATGTTTTCACTGTGTAGTTTTGGATCCTTTCCTGGACATAACTCTGTAGACCAGGCTGGGCCCAAACTCACAGAGATGAACCTGACTCTGTCTCTTGAGTTAGTGTTTTACTTTTCAAATTGTGGTCACCTGGTTTTATATCATGCATCTGGCACAACTAGGATTTTGTCAAGAAGAAAACTGGAACTTTTTGGCATGCCAGGACTTAAGGTTGGTTATGACCCTGTAATGCCTCAATGAGCAGCTAGTTAGAATTCCATTATTTGATATAGTGTTAGGCCTAGTGGCTTGTTGTATATCAGATGTGGCTCCTTTGTAATGGTTTGCAGTCAAATGTCTGGACAATCCTGGTGAACAAATGTATATCCTATTGTCCTAATCTCTAACAAGCCTGGATACAATACTCTTATCTTTCAGTGTTTTTGTTTTGTTTGTTAAGACAGGGTTTCTATATGTAATTTTGGAGCCTGTCCTGGATCTGGCTATGCAGACCAGGCTAGTGTAAAACTCACAGAGATCTGCCTGGCTCTGCTTCCTGAATCCTGGCATTTAAGGTATATGCAACCACTGCCTGGCAGGTTTTTTCCCAGGCAGTACTCCCTCAGTTAAATTCTATTTTGTGAGACTTACTATGTCTCAAGAATTAGTAATGCTTTATATCATTATTTCAACTCCTCTCCCTCATATCTTAGTTGTGGAGTGCTACCCAACACATGAGATGCCTTTTACAACCTCCACAAAATTAACTATAAATGAATCTTACACATGAAAGTTAAGTACAAAGTGCTGAACCTCTAGAAGGTACTGGACAAAGTAGGCCAGCTTTCAATGAGCGCACCAAAAGCATGTTGAAGTTGACTACAAAGATGTTTCTATACACACCTCCCTACTCCCAATTATGTGAACAGATTCAGCCCACAGGCCAAAGTTATCCAGAGGCCTATCCTGGGAATAGGAAGTTTCAAGGACCATATGGGACCTCACAGGACAGGGATTCTGGCTGAAGTTTCCCACCCAGATCTTAGAAGGACCAACCACTCTGGCTCCTGAACCTTACTCACAATGCTGTGGTTTCCCAACTCACCCAGGTTTTCTGCTCAGCTCTCTGCACCAGCACACACAGCACAGCACACAACACAAAACTGCTGCTGTCAGTTTTTCTTCAAAGTCAAGCTTGAAGCTAGCAGCTGGAAGAACCCTGCACCACTTCTGACTGGCAGGTCACCTGTAGGGCCTGATTGGCTAGTGAGGCCTGAGTGACAAGAGTACCTCCCATAGGGTTACACTGTGCTTAAAGCCACAGCACAATGGTTCCTGACCCTGCCTTCCACCACAGACCCAGACCTTTTCTAAACATTTGCATTTCAATAGCACTTGCCCCTGGCTCCAATAGTAAACCCTGCTATCTTTCTGCTCTTGGTAGGCACTTCCCCTTCTTCATCCTGGACACAGTGTGGCTAGCATGTACAGCCCACTATACTATGTCGGGTGGAGTGATTCCATGTCACACAGGTGGAAGGATGCCCAGAATATTAATAACCAAAGAGAGATTAAAAGACAGAAAAGGAAATGTTTGTTTTGTGACTTCTAGTTGAGGTCAGGTGAACTGAACCCACTTTTTACCTAGTTGTCACAGGGATTTCATACAACCAGGAAAGAAATGCAGGAAGTAGATCACAAACAAGATAATAGGTCTTTCTCTCATCTGATATGGCTTCATTGCTTTAGGATTTTTATTCCTGAAAATTAGAGCACACTGTTGGCCAATGAATAATAATAAAGGGTAAGCTTCAAAGAAAGTTGAATATTTAAAGCATAATGAAGCTAGGAAGTATATGCTTGCAAGCACTGTTAATAGTCAGCATATCTTACTCCTAGGGCAGTTGAAAAAACAAAACAAAAAAACCCACTGCATTATTCAAGCTTCTGTACATGAACAGTGTTATGAATTGCATAAAGAAGGCTCTGGCAGGTAGAGAGCCAAGGTGCCCTGCTGCTGGTGACAGACAAAGACAACATTCAGACAGCACTGAGTGAAGAGGTCTATTTAGTGGAAGAAGAAAGAAGGGGAAGAGAAAGAGGAAAAAAGGGTGGGGGGAGAAAGAGAGGGAGGAGTGCAAGGGTCCGCACACTTCCTGGGAGGAAAGCAGGAGAGAAAGAGAGAGGGAAATGGGTGGAAATGTCTCTTAAGAATAAGCTTTTATGTCAGGACGCTGAATGCCAACAAGGGGCAGGATCAGAATATTAACAAACAGGACTGGTAGAATGAATCTCTCCATGTGTGTACAAAGTGGATTTATTAGAATGTCTCATAAGCTGTGGTAGAGCTAGTCTAACAATGGCTGTCTACCAATGGAAAATTGAAAAGTCCAGTAGTGGTTCAGGACATGAGGCTGGACATCTCAGCTGGGCTGGTCTTGAGTATAAACCACAATTTTAAGGAAGTAGGCTCTACTGCTAGTAAAGTAAAAAAATTGGTAACCAGAGCTAGGGCAAGCAGGTGAAGAGAGAACTTCCTTCTTCAATATCCTTTATATATGTAGGCTGACACCAAGAGTTGCTACCCAGATTAAAGTTGGATCTTATTCTTTGTTGATTGGTTTTTTGGTGATTTCAAGAAAGGTTTTATCGTTGTATCCCTGAAACTCATTCTGTTGAGCAGGCTGGCCTCAAACTCAAAAAATTCAAATGCTTCTGCTTCCTGGGGTTAAAAGTGTGCACTGCCACCAAGCAGCTAAAAGTGGATCCTATCACCTAAAATGATCCAAATTAAAGAAGTGTCTTTAACTTCAAAATCTTAAAAAAAATCCCTCACATGTTTGCACAAATATTTTGGGTTTTAATTAATTAAAGAGGTAGTCAGCTTGACTATTAAGAATAGCGATTACTCCAGACAAGACAGATAAAGTGAGAAAGATTTCTTAACTTCAGGAGGCAAAGAGAGCATGGGAGTTATTTCCAAAACAATGCTTTTTCTTAACAAAGGAAGCATGTGGATTTTGATTAGGAAGTCTGGACACATTCCTGTAGCACTCTGCATATTCTTAAGCTTGCTAAGTTAACAAATCCACTTCTGATCATGATCACAATATAAAAGCAGAGACATTTTTGGATATTTCTACCTCAAAGTTGTGCAGGAACATATATAAATGATGGAAAGAAATGTCTCTGGCATGTTCATCCTGTACCACAAGGTCTTAGATGAAAATGAAGGAAATGACCCAGTAAAAAGTAGTTTGCTATGGGGCCCATGTGACCTGTCAATCTTGATGTTTGATCTAAAAGATAACTGTACCATTGCCACAATTCTCACAGATACAAAAGATAGAGAACACAAATACAGATATCTTCAAGGAAATGTCACCTAAGAACACTATTTACTTTGCTCCTAGATAGACGATTATAATGATATCTATCAACCTTAGATCAAAACTGTTTTCCCTCTGAGCAGGCTGACATAGCAGGGGGTCACAGCTGCTTCCATGCTACACCAGCAGGAGTTCATTTGAATGAGCCCTGGCTTATTTTATGGCTAAGGGCTATGACATCACTGTAAAAAATTTTATTCTTTCCTTTTTCTATCTTTTTAAAAAATTATGTATACAATGTTTTGCCTGCATGTGTCTGTGTGTAGTGTCTAACAAGACCAGAAGAAGGAAGAATTTACCTGGGACTAAAATTATAACAAATGGTTAGCTACCAAGTGGGTTCTGGGAATGGAACCTGGGTCCTCTATAAAAACACTCAGTTCTCTCAATTGTTGAGTGGTCAATCTAGCCCCTTTTTAATTTAAATTTTCTTTCGATAAATTAATACGCAAGAGCAATTACATCAGTTTCCCCTTTTATCTCTTCATTCTATCACTTCCCAAATCCTTTCCAACTTCTCACTTATTAAGTTAGGTGAATTAGTAGGCTGAAATACATTAATAGCACCTGCTGCATCCATTTTTGTTGGATATATATATATATATATGAGAGAGAGAGAGACATAGAATGGGCTGACCATGTTGTACTGGATAAACAATTAGCGATCTCATCTTTGCCTGAGGTTAATTCTCTCTGGAGAATTCCACACTTTCATCAGCATCTGGTATCTAACCCTGACTGGGTTACCTTGGATAGGAAACATAATCAAGAATAGAAAACATAGGTAGGAAAATGAATCACCAGTTAAGAGCATTGAAGATTCTTTCAGAGCATCCAGCTTCCATTCCCAGTACATTTAGATGGTCACTAATATCTGCAACGCCAGTATCAGGGGTCCTGACACCATCTCCTTGCCTCCCTGTCCACCATAAGAAAAGGAGACTTAGATCATAAAAATTATTTTCGAGCTGGAAGTGGCAATGCATTCTTATAATGCCAGCAAACTGGACTCAGAGGCAAAAAGATCATTGCGAATTTTAAAGCCTATGCCACAGTCTGCACAAACACATGCACACACACACACACACACACACACACACACACACACACACATTCATACACACACACACACAAAAAAAGAAGAAAACTGAATTACATACAAGAAAGGGAGTGGGGCTGGAGAGGTGGCTCAGAGGTTAAGAGCACTGGTTGTTTTTCCAGATGTTCTGAGTTCAGTTCCCAGCAACCACATGGTGGTTCACAATCATCTGTAATGAGATCTGGTGCCCTCTTCTGGCCATGTAGACAGAACACTGTATACATAATAAATAAATTAATAATTTAAAAAAAGAAAAGAAATGAGCACTGGAGAATTAGAACTATACAATACCTCTTAAAGTCATTTCAAGTGTCTGCCACTGGTCCCATAGAATCATTTTCAAAAATAAATATGTCTAAGATCAAAAACACTGAAGACAGATTATGTGAGAAGATGTGGAACAAGGGGAACACTCCTATACTGTTGGTGAGAGTGCAAACTTGTGGAGCCACTTTGGAAATCAGTATGGTGCTTTCTCAGAAAATTGGAAATCAATCTCCCTAAAGACCCAGCTATACAACTCTTGGGCATATACCCAAGGAATGCTCAATCATACCACAAGGACACATGTTTGAACAGAGCAGCGTTATTTGTAATAGCCAGAACCTGGAAACAGCCTACATGCCCTTCAACTGAAGAATGGATGAAGAAAATGTGGTACATATACATAATGGAGTACTATTCATCAGAGAAAAACAATGACATCATGAAGTTTACAGGCAAATGGATGGAACTAGAAAATATTATCCTGAGTGAGGTAACCCAGACTCAGAAAGACAAACATGGTATGTTATAACAGTATTTTATTTGTGCGGAAATGTGATTTGTATGTTAATAAAGTTGCCTGGGGGTCAGAGGTATTAGCAAGCCATAGTGAGAGCTGGGCGGTGGTGGTACATGCCTTTAATCCCAACACTTGGTAGGCAGAGCTAGGAAGATCTCTGTGTGTTCAAAGATACAGCCAGCATTGGAGACACACGCCTTTAATCTCAATACCAACCATAGAAGACCTGGAGGTCTGCATAGGCAGGCAGTGACTAGGTGGTCATGTGTTTGGGTTTACAACCAATGAGAAGGCAGAACAGAAACTCTATAAAAAAGACAGACACAGGAAGTAGGTCTCTTTTTCAGAGAGGTACAGCAACAGTGACAGTGAAGGGTAAGGTTTTTAGCTCTTAGCTATTGCTCTGACCTCTTGGCTTCATCTCTGTATTGGCTCTGTGTTTCTTATTTAATAAGATGGTTGGTTAATCTACAGTATGTCCTCACTCATAGGTGGATAATGTAAAGCAAAGGATAACCAGATTGCAACTCAGCTCCAGAGAGGCTAACTAGTAAAGAGGACCTAGGCAAGAATTTGATTTCCAGCATACACATAAAAGCTCACAGTCATCTTTAATTCTAGTTGCAGAGAAAGAGAGACTGAGTGAGAGTGGGAGAACTCTATCTATTGGATGCTGAACAAATGAATGCAGGTGTGTCCTCTCAGAGGGGAAAAAAAGGAGTAGGGATCAGTCTGAGTCCCTGTATGGACACATTTAGATGTGAGACCAGGCCTCTCCAACTGCTGCTTGAAAAATCAAACATACAAGGCCTTTTAAAGTAAGTAACAAAAAAATTAACTCAAACTCACAGCAACTAACATCTCACACTAGACAGCACTTGATAGAATTTCTTCAAATGCATGCTGGGAACTCATACTACTGCCTCAGTCTGTGAGTACTATGACTCATGCCACAGGCTCTGTTTTTGTTTCTTTTTAGAGGAAGCATAATAGTCTTTGTACTCATGTCATTCCTGTCTACATTTGAGGTTCTGCCTTTGGGAGAAGAGACATGATTTTGGCCTACCCTGAAGATGCAGCCCACCAGAAACACAGAGCTTATATAAAATAAAGTAATGATGACAGAGTGAACCTGAGATTGAAACCACAGGGTTTGAAAGAATGAATACCTATTCTTCACTCTCTCTTCTGTGATAAAGATCAGGCGATCTCACTGCTACTTTCTTTCAATGGTCATTTCCTGTAGCTGAGTGGTCAGTCTGCACCTTCTGCTTCACCTGCATCTTGGTGAGGAAGGTTTGGTGGGATGGTGGCTCTCTGGTGCTCCTTGTGGGTAGATGAACATAAATGAACTTGCAGTATCACAAGGAAAAGATAATGAACAGACCACCCTGAGTCCTAATCAAATGTTTGAGAAAGCTTGTTTACCAGTGACTTGGTGACACCGCAAATTATTTTGTCCTGTGCTTCAGACGCCCCCTCTGGGGAACTCGGCTCTCTCTTCTATTTGAAGGGAAGTGGTTATCCCAGCTATCTGGTTTTCTCTGCCCTCATTGCACATGCTCCAAGTAACCAAGGAGATAGCCTCTTCAGGCTCATTCACAGCTGCAGACTCAGAATTCAACTTGGCTGCAGAGTCCACAAGCCTGTGGGTTTACAAGTCAGGAAAAAATTGCCATAGTTCAAAATCACCCCAGTCATTTAGAGGTTCCCCAAATATCTTGACAGGTCACTCTAACCATATAACTATTGATGGAGAAGACATATAAGGGCAGAACATGGTCACCAGACTCAACAAGTCTCCTCAATGACAACTGAGGAACACAGAGCAGCTGGGAAGTAACTAAAGTTAGCCACTGTGGTTGAAGTAGAGTGATGTCCTGCCTTGAAATAGGCACACCTCATTAATCCCTCCCGCTTTAATGTCGGAGTCATGTTCACACATCAATGCCTATCTAACAAAAGGAATGAAAACCAAGAGTTCCCAGAATAAAGCATTGGCTTTACCAGTTCTCGATTTCTGAGCCAGAACAATTAATATCCTGGAATCCTTGAATTTCAAGAGGCATGACAAGCAGGGAAGTTCTGTTGGTTCCCAGAGACTCCAGCTTTCTGTTCCCCATTACTGGAAGATTCAGCACAAGCCCACTTCCTCCAGGAAGATTCCCTTTTCTTGCACAGAACTCATTACATGATTCTCTTGACCATTTCTTTCTTGACGTTTTACATTGAGTCTGAAGGTCAGCTTTCTTCAGTCACTCTCTGGTTTCTCTAACCACTCCAGTCTCTTTCTGAATTAGACTCTTCAGTATGCCATCATGTTCATCAGTAAAGGGTGAAGGCACTGAATAAAATTCCCAAGGACAGTGGGTGTTGTCACAACATAGTGACATCACAGAGAATGCCAGGGCTCTCCAGGATACATTAGAATGTCTAGGGAAGAGCTGCAGATGTCATGGGAACTGATATTGCTAAGAGCTTTCCTTACACTAGATGTCAAGTTGTCCTTTGCAGGAGCCTCTGCTGGGATACAAGAGAAGCCCTTCAGCATCCCCTTCATCCAAAGTCAGAGATCTCTCCCTGATTGATTGAACATCCTTCAGTTCTTTCTCTGTGTAGAACTGAATGTTTATCTTCTACTGAAATTTTATGTACACAAGGTAATAATATCATAGAAATTTATATATGCTAAAGTTTATCATAAGTACCTGCAACTGAGGTAACTGGCCACACTAGTGGAAGCCCATGAACTGTGGACTGGTGGCTGTGGAGCCCCCGTGAGACTGGACTAGGTCCTCTGGATACAGAAGATGGTTGTTTGGCTCGAACTGTTTGGGAGGCACCCAGACAGGGGATAGGGATCTATCTGTGGTCAATGGGCAGGCTTCTGGAACCCAGTGCCTGTGGTGTGACACCTTGAACAGCCTTGGTTTAGTGTGGAGGGGGTTGGATCTGCCTAGGCTCAGTGTTCTGGACTCTGCTGACTGCGCATGGGAGACCTTGATTTGGGGGATGTGGGGATGTGCAGTGGCTTGGGAGAGAGGGATGGGGGTGGGTAGAGGGAGGAAGGGGGCTTTGTGGACAGTATGTGGGGTGAGGAGAAAATTTCTTAATAAAGAAAAATGAAAAAAAACCAAAACAATACAAAAAATGGAAATTAAAAAAAAAGTACCTACATCTCCTTATCTCCTTAGCCACAAGACATTATAGACTTAATGATGACTGAGAAGGACACTCGTTAAACAACTTCCTTGTAAAGAGTCTACAGGAAACAGCTAGGCAGAGTTATGCTAGAGGAAGAGTCTGATACAGTCTAGGAACAAGCACTCATAGAAGCGTGATATGGTCATGGAGCCCAGTGTGACTAAAATCTGTGTCATCAGCATGTGTGTAGTGGGTGTTGTACTCTCTGTTCAGTAGCTCAAAGTGGTCTGCTATTACTGGGTAGTAAAGATGGCCAGATAGCTGGAATCTTCCACACAGAACATGAGTTTCCCTTAGAGCAAAGGATATTCAGGAAAATCCTTTGCAAGCCCCCTCACAGTAATCAACATAGACACTCGGGTTTCACTGGACACTCTAGATCAATGGTTATTTTTTTTTCCAATTCTTTGACCCTTTAAATCTTTAAATATCATGAACAGTAGTTCCTCGCATTATGGTGAGCCCTAAACATAACTGTTTCGTTGTTTCTTAACTTTAATTTTGCTACTGTTTTTTTTTAAAGTTTTATTTATTTATTATGTATACAGTATTCTGTATGCACATATCCCTGCAGGCCAGAAATGGGCACCAGATCTCATTACAGATGGTTGTGAGCCACCATGTCGTTGCTGGGAATTGAACTCAGGATCTTTGGAAGAGCAAGCAGTGCTTTTAACCTCTGAGCCATCTCTCTAGGCCTAATTTTGCAACTGTTATGAATTGTAATTCAGATATTTGATGTGCACTATATCTGATATGCGACCCCCAATGGGGTGGTGACCCACACAGGTTGAGGACCACAGCTCTGAATGCAGGCAGCAATCTCCTCAAATCCTGGCAGTGATGGTGGGGCAGTGTGATTCTTAGTTTTGATTATCAGACTGAATCAAACTAGTCACCTGGGAAGAGGGACCCTCAATGAGGAATTATATAGATGAGATTTTTCTTTGAACTTGTTTCTGTGGGATTTTATTAATTGTTAATTGAGATAAGACTCCCTAAAATGGGCATAATCATTTCATTGTCTGCAACCTCTACTGTGTAAGTATGAAGAAGCTAGAGCATAAGCATAAGAAAACAGGTAGCATGAGTACATTTGTTTATCTCTGCTCTTGGCTGTGGATGTGACATGATTAGCTGAGTTCCTATCCTGATTTTCCAAAAGTGGAACTATTACCTGGAATTGTGGGCTATGATCAATTTTTCCCATTCTAAGGTGCTGTGCCTGATAATTCAGTGCAATAAAGATATTAAGAAAGCACTATATGACAGAGGGGTTTTCACAAGTCAGTGAGATGTGTGTTTCATGAAATGCTCAACAGCACCTTATCTGTCTCAGAAGAAGAGATTCTACTTCCTCCTGAACCCAACCTGTGTTTCCCTGTCAAAGTTTTACAAAGACCCAGAGATACCCAAAGACTCACAAACCACTTCACCCTGTCAATAAGTGTCCCCAGAAATTGTCTTGCCATAACAAGTACCATGCTAAATTCTTCTAATGGTTTATATACAAGCTTCACTTCAAGGAATGTATTTTTCCTTGAATTTCTTGACCATTAGAATTTTCAGATATAGGGAACTGGGTCTGAATTCAATGCATTGACAATGAATTTTAATCTTATGCTATGTCCTTCCTTGAAGGTCAGAAGAGGCTCCTTAAAGCTGAGAGCAATGTAGCACCATAAATTCCAGGTAAGTGGGGGTGTAAGTAATGACTGGCAATGTGTCCACTAGTTACCTTATGTTGGAGATTAACTCCAGGGCTGATGTACATAGATACCTGTAAAAACTTGTCTGTATCACTCTAACTTCTGTGCCTCTTCAACAAGGTTTCTGTAAATGGATCTTTGACAAATTTCTTCCTTTGAAAGTAAATAGACCTTATCAGATGTGGAAAGTCACTTTGATTTTTGTCCTTCTCCTCCTAGGAAATGAAACAGGCCCTTTTGAGCTACATGAAAGGTTATCCAAGGAGAATAAGGTCTGAAATAGGCACAGGTAAAGCTTTAGAATGCAGGTCTGAGGAACAGAGTGCAAAACAAGGTCAGGACAGCAGGCACACCCAGGAAATCCTTGGTTATGTCTTTGGCAGTTTAGCCTCTCTGCATGTCAGTTTCTTCTACCTAGAGAAAGATGGGTTGGGATACACCATGGAGATGGGTGCTGTCACAAGGCATGACTTACAAAATCACTTCCTTCATAAGTGGGACTTTGTATTTTTTCATGTTTCTTTTTGTGTGTGGAGTTACAAGCTAGCATTTATATGACCTAAGCTGCACATCTATTTCTGGAGAACATCCCTTTCTGGGAACAAAGGAATCAGATATTAAACTTGCAAAAATGCTGAAAATGATACTTTAGAGCAAAGAATCACTTCACTTGGTTGAAAAAAAAAATTGACACTTCTCTTCATGACCATTAGCAAATATTGTGCTTGGCTCCTGTCCTTTGCCATTTGGAAAGACTCACCAGCTAGCTATTCTTTATTGATTAGCCACTTTCAGATGCTAAAAGTAAAGAAGATGGAGAGGGAAGGTAGAAATCAACATGTTTGATCCTAAATATAGACTTGTGTTTGCCTGTTCCAATCTCAGAATTCTAATCCTTATCTGGCTAATCTAATAACAAATAAATGCCACCTGTGCCCATTGTTGTATTTTAATAAAAGCACATAAATGATTTTGGTGACTTACTATAACTCATGTAGTATGTATTGTGTCCAGCTATTAATATTTTCTTCTCTGTCTTGCTATTCTTATTTGGAACATTTGTTTGTTTGAGTGGAAGTGAACTGCCCCAATTTAAATGGGAGAAAAAATTTTAAATAAACTGCTGTAACAGAATATGTTTGGGAGTTGTAAAAGTTTTTCCACTGAAAAAAAATCAGAATTTACGAGAATCCTGTTACACGCTGGGGGCAGACATCAGAGTCAGCAAAGCTTGCAAAAACTGATTTTTTTCTTTTAGCACTTTGATGGAAGAAGGACTTCATTTTCTTTAATTTTATAATTAATTTAATTTTATGTATCAGCCATGTATTCCCCTATCCTCCCCACTACGGGTCCCCCCCCCCCTCGCTCTCCCTCCAATCCACCCCCCATTCCCATCTGCTCCAGTGCAAGGACTCCCCTAAGGATTCAGCTCAGCCTGGTTGATTCAGTGGAGGCAGGTCCAGTCCCCTCCTCCCTTCACCCAGGCTGAGCAAAGAGTCCAAGCATATTCTCTGGGCTCCAAAAAACCCAGCTCATGCACTAAGGACAGGTTCTGGTCCCACTGCCTGGGGGCCTCCTAAATAGTTCAAGCTAATCGACTGTCTCACTTATCCAGAGGGTCTCATCCAGTTGGGGGCTCCTCAGCTATTGGTTCATAGTTCCTGTGTTTCCACTAGTTTGGCTATTTGTCCCTGTGCTTTTTCCAATGATGGTCTCAATAACTCTTACTCATACAATCCCTCTTCTCTCTCACTGATTGGACTCCTAGAGATCCACCTGGGGTCTGGCCGTGGATCTCTGCATCCACATCCATCAGTCATTGGAGGAGAGTTCTAGCACAACAGTTAGGGTGTTTAGCCATCTGATCACCAGAGAAGGTCAGTTCGGGCTTTCTCTTGACCATTGCCAGTAGACTATTGTGGAGGTATCTTTGTTCTTTTCTGGGGACTTCTCTAGCACTTTTCTTCTTCCTATTCCCATGGGGTCTTCATTTATCTTGGTCTCTTTTTCCTTGTTCTCCCTCTCTGTTCCTGATGCAGCTGGGACCTCCTGCTCCCCTAAGCTTTCTTTCTCCTGACACTTGCGGTTCATTAACTCCCCTCATGTCTACTTTGCTCATGTAGACCTCATTCATTTCTCTGTTGTTGAGTGATCCCTGTGTTTTTCTTAGGGTCCTGTTTTCTAGGTAGCCTCCCTGGAGTTGTGAGTTGCACTCTAGTCATCCTTCATTTTACATCTGTTATTTTTATATGAGTGAGTACATACCATGTTTGTCTTTCTGAGTATGGGTTACCTCACTCAGGATGATTTTTTTGATAAATCCATCCATTTGCCTGCAAACCTCATAATGTCATTGTTTTTCTCTGTTGAGTAGTACTCCATTGTGTATATGTACCACATTTTATTTATCCATTCTTCAGTTGAAGGGCATCTAGGTTGTTTCCAGGTTCTGGCTATTACAAATAATACTGCTATAAACATAGCTGAGCATGTGCCTTGTGGTATGATTGAGCATTCCTTGGGTATATGCCCAAGAGTGGTATAGCTGTGTTAGAGGGAGATTGATTCCCAATTTTCTAAGAAATTGCCATATTCATTTCCAAAGTGGAAAAGTACAATCTTGCATTCCCACCAAGAATGTAGGAGTGTTTCCCTTGCTCCACATCCTCTCCAGTGTTTTTGATCTTAGCCATTCTGATGGGTGTAAGGTGGTATCTCACAGTCCTTTTGATTTGCATTTCCCTGCTGATTAGGGAGGTTGAGCAATTTCTTAAATGTCTTTTAGCCATTTGAGCTTCCTCTGTTGAGAATTCTCTGTTTAGCTCTATAGCCCATTTCTTAATTAGACTGTTGGATATTTTGATGTTTAATTTCTTGAGTTCTTTATATATTCTGGATATCAGCCCTCTGTCAGATGTGGGGTTGGTGAAGATCTTTTCCCATTCTGTAGGCTGTCACTTTGTCTTGTTGACCGAGTCCTTTTCTCTACAAAAGCTTCTCTGGTATAAGAGGTCCCATTGATTGATTGTTTTTCTCAGTGACTGTGATACTGGTGTTATATTTAGCAAGTGATCTCCTATGCCAATGCGTTCAAGATTATTTCCTACTTTCTCTTCTATCAGGATCAGAGTAACTGGATTTCTGTTGAGTTACAAATATATATATATAAATTTTGATATAAAATTCATACTTTAAGGAAAGTTTAAAGAATCAAAATAGCATCAAAGTATTATGAGAACAGTGGCAATAGAATCGTCCCTTAATTTTGGCTTTCTTCTGCCCCATATCAGTTGATTCTTCTGACATGATACAGAGATTATGCATTTTCTTTTTAATAACATGCTTGGCTTTAAAGAATTAGAGAGTCATTATCCAACTCCAAAGCCAGCTTTAATTTTTAATTGATCTGGGACTGCATAAACACCATTTGTGATAAGTGTTTGCAGAGAAGAACAAAAACAAACATTAGGAAGACTTATGTATTTTACGTGTGATGTAATACCAATAGGCCAACTTAGATGTTCATGCTGGTTGAGGAACTATCACCTCTTCTAATTAAGAGGTCTGTCTTGTTCAAATCAAACTTTTATCAATTTTTTTTTCTGTAGCTGAGGATCAAACCCAGGGCCTTGTGCATGCTAGGCAAGCACTCTACCACTGAGCTAAATCCCCAAGCCCATAATTTTTTTTTTGGGTTTTTTCGAGACAGGGTTTCTCTGTGTAGCTTTGTGCCTTTCCTGGATCTCGCTCTGTAGACCTGGCTGTTCTTGAACTCACAAAGATCCGCCTGGCTCTGCCTCCCGAATGCTGGGATTGAAGGCATGCACCGCCACCACCGCCCGGACCTTTATCAATTTTGATGGTATTTATAGCTTACCTTCTCTGACAGAAAAAAAAGCAAAACCTCATCCCCAACATAACATATATCCTGGTTTCCATTCTGAGGTCAGCACATTATTAAAATATTCAGGCTGATTTAACTCTGTAGTTTGTTTTTTTTTTTCTATTATCCACTGTCTCTCCGCAGCTATTGTTCCTTTCTCATTATCATTGAGAAAATACAAAGTTAATAAAGAATTATGTAATGTATTTCTGGGGGATTTTGTTGCTACTTTTTGTTTATTTAGCATACGCTTTAGAGTTCAATTTGATGTTTCTCTGACTGTTTCTCCTGTAGCATTGTGTGGTATACCTGTAATATGTTTTATATTGTAATAAGCAAAAAACTGTATCATTTTACCAGAGACATAGGCTAGATAATGTTAAGTTTAACATATATAGGTGTACCCATGGTGGCCATAACTTCTAGCAATTTCTGGATTACAGAATCAGCCTTTTTGAAACTCAGAGCAGTTGTTCATGGAAATCCTGAGTAGGTATCAATGGTGTGGTGCACATGTTTCAATTTTCCAAATTCTACAAAATGAAATGCATCCATCTACCAGATTTCATTCCTCTGAATGCCCTTTCGGTTACATCCTTTGGGTAGTGGAGTCTGATTGTAAAATGAACAAGTAGGATATTTCCATATAATTTCCTTAGCTTGTTTCCAGGTTATGGAAAAATTCTTTTTTAAAACCTCACAATTGACATGATTTTTTTTATAAAACTCTGAGGCCTCCTGTACATTTCTTATCAGTAGTTGATCAATCTCCTCATTTTCTTGTGCTAAAGGGCCTGACAGACTCATATGGTATTGGATGTGAGTTATATATAAGGGATACTTCCTGTTTCTGATTATGTCTTGTAAATGAATAAATAACAAATTTAATTCTGACTCATCAGGGATAAATTCTGCAGTTTCAATATGTAGGACCACTTTTTCTGCATACTGAGATTCAGTAACTATGTTGAGAGGTTCTGAAGAGAGGAAGTAATAAGGCAGGGTGCATAGAGGAGCTAACTCTCTCTTTTGGCACAGGATTTCATAGGGCTAAGATGTAGTAGCTTGCTCTCTACCTCTCTAATCTTCCAGCTTTTACCCCAATATCTAGCTTGTGGTTTTTTTATTAATAAGACCTTTTAAGGTCTGTGCTGCAGGGAAGTGGATTAACTGCTCATTGAACCCAAAGAATCTTCATATAAAGAAGTCTGTAACAATGTAGTATGCTTTGCAGATGCTCTCTTGTCTATTGCTCAGCTGTATATGAGCACTGGGTAGAATAAACTGGATACAACAGTATTCAGTGATAGTCCTCCCAAATCTATCCTATGTCTCTGTGTTTCTTGTATGTCTCTGTTTTTTCTGTCTTTTCTTGATCTACACTTCCCTATTCAGGTATTGTTTGACAGGCTGGATGGTCCTGAAAAGGGTCTGAGAAATATAAAAGTCTGATGACATAAAGGCTTGCATTATATGGGTCTAAATGTTCCAAATAAGGTCATAAATTTTTGTTTGTGTTCCTAGTTTATATCTGTCTCCATAGGTTTGCACTTTGCTGACAGACCCATCCAAGCATCAATTGTTAATGACAACCTGCTCCAGGTGACTATGAGCTCTGAACTTCATGAAAGCTGATATAAACTAATCCAACTGATGCAAAGTCTGTTTCTTCAACTGGTCAATGAACCAGAAGTTTCTAAATTGCCTCCTTACCTTTGACTAACATTCTAGCTTTCCAAGGCCCTGACAATGTCTGGGACAAAGTCAGAATCTCTAAGGACAGGCAACTAGATCATCTTACAGTCAGGTTGCCTAGCAAGAGGACATTGAGGCAGAGCCCTTGACCCTTTCACCCTGTAAACAACCTATTCAAACATCCTGTTAGCTTGCCCCACCTTATGCAAATAACAGCTTCTTGCTCCCCCCACCCGGCAGGAACTATATAAACCCTCTTGGAGAAAAATAAAGTGGCACCTTGATCAGAATCTAGACTTGGTGTATTTCCTTTGTATCTCATGTCCCTATCATTCCGTCCTTAGGGTGGTCGAGAACCCATTGAAGCCCTGCAGGTGGGGCAACTGGCACCCCACATGGATGAAACCACCACTTGAGGATTTGGATCCTCATCTCCCGGAGGAAGATCAATGCATTAGTGAAGTTGTTGGATCGCCCTGAAATCGCCCGGTTCAGGACGGGATTCCGGAGGAGAGCAGAGACGACGCAGGTAAGAAAGTGATGAGTCATGGGACAGGCAATTTTGTCACAAGTTTTATTTCTTTGTGGCCTAAATGAGCCCCTCAAGATACAAGGAACTAGGGTAAAGAAAAAAGACCTTAAAGCCTTTGTTGATTATTAATGACATTCTCAGGGTCTATAAATATTCCCCTGACATACAAAAGCTTATTAATATAGGAGAAAAAATCTTCAAAGAAGCCTTTTGCTCCCCCTCTACCTGCCCTAAGACAAAACCCCCCCAGCACTTTCTGGTCTGCCTTCAGTCTGTCCCTCTGTTCATGACATGAGCTCTATGAAAGAGGGGATGCTCACGACTTTTAATCCTAACAATCCCCAGAAGTCCGCTCCTGCCCATCCTCATCCCTCTGTTAATTTGACCTCTATCTCCCCTCTAGAACCCACAAAGCAGGATCACGACTTTTAATCCTAACAATCCCCAGAAGTCTGCTCCTGCCCATCCTCATCCCTCTGTTAATTTGACCTCTATCTCCCCTCTAGAACCCACAAAGCAGGATTCCCTAGAGAAATGGGTGCCCCGTTACCATAATCCAGACTGACCCCTGCAAAAATCTCCCCTTAACACAGGAGTCCTTGGGCCCTTTTTTACTACCTCAAAAGTCTCTGGCAGTTCCCCCTTCCGCAATTCCCCCTGCCTATGTTTCTCTGTCTTCCCATTTTTGTGGGCCCATTCTTGATGGGTTGGCTCCCCCTGTCCTAGATCTCAGCTCACTGCGATGGGCCCTCCATGCTCAGTGTCTCATTTGTCCATTCTTCTATGCCGGATCCCTTGGCAACAGGTGTTGAGTCACAGCGTCTTGCCCAGTGTTCGGTGTTGTCCGCAATTCAGGTGGCATCTTCTTGTTGTTGTTCCATATCTTCTTTGGAGACCTTGGGAGTCATTGCTAGGAACTGGGGAGCTTGGAGTCTCTATTTGCTATAGTAAGCTTTTTATCAAATAATGTAAATGCCATATTCATCAGATCTTTGACAGGTTTGAGGACCATTATCTGAGCCAAACAAATCTAGGCCTAATCTTGGAAATATCTCTAAGTTTGGTAACAATATTCAGGCCAATTTGTTCTCCTATAGATATATTAGTCAAATATACCTTTCAGTTTTTTTATTTAAATAGAACAGTTTATGCTTTAAACTAGTATCTGAATAGCCAGATGACTAGTATTAACTTGTATTCCTTAACACAAAGGACATGCAAACTCAGACATTCAAAACCAAAAATACATGTGGCCACATTTTTCATTCATACCGGTAGAGTAGACAGACATTTTTACAACTATGACCCTTTGGAGTCTCAATGTAACAGCAGAATAGCAAGACAAAGAAATCTGAAACATGTTTCATTTTTTTGTATATCTCAAGTCATTTTTTTAAATCATTATTTAAGCCTTTTTATCCTCAGACCTTTATACCTTGCTTTTACGTATTTTAATAACTTGCATTTTACATATTTTTTAAAACATTTTTTTATTTTTATATCTAAAACCTTTATATCTTATATCCTATATAAATTTTATTTAAATCTCATAATTTATTTAAACTTTAAAGTTAAACTTTAAAGTTTTATGTTTTTATATCTCAAACTATTTATTTAGACCCAAAATATCATATATTTAAACCCTCATGACATGCTTAAGCCTTTAAATTTTTATATCTTAAACTGCTTTCTCAAACCAAAAAATCATTTATTTAAACATTTATCCTCATATCTCAAGCTTTTGTATTTTCATAAAAACATTATATTCTAAAACTTTTTTTTATCTTAACCAACAATAATTTGAAACCAATTTTCTTAAATGATGGCAAGTATTTGTAACCCACTGAACTCAAATGACCAAAACCCATGTAAATTTTTATTTTTCCTGTGGAAACAAAAGCATAATTTTCCCAGTATCTTGAACTGGTAATTTAACATTTCTTTTCAAGCAATACCAGGACAGAGAAGAGTTAACAAGAGAAGTGGCTGGCCGGCAGAAGAGACCTTGAAGTTATCACAGTAAAGGAAGGGAGGGGGAGCAGTGGGCATAGAGCCTGTCCTTGGCTGCCAGTGTTCCTGAAAAAAAAAGGTTTTGTTAACTCCTCTGACTAAAGTCAGATTCTCTGCTCAATGTTCACACAGTTTTTGTCAATTGCAGGCAGTCCCCATTGCCCTGTCCAAAGCTCCCATCTTTGCACGCCTGTACCAAGAGCACGCACCCCCACCTTCCTGAGAGCAGCCAGCTGGCTGCAGTCCTGATAGCAAGAGAGCTACAGAGGGAGAGAAGTGGCCTTTGCTATGCCTCTCTCTCCTCCTCTTTCTCTAGGAAAATAAGGGAGGTTAGTAGACAGAAACAAATAACATTTACACAGACAATCCAAGTACCCGTACATCAGCACTGAGATGATGGCCTCATTCACAGCTAGTGAGCCCCTCTTGCAGTATGCAAGCCTCACCTGGCAGGAGCTACCTGTTTATCTCAGTTCAGTCAGAGAGTGGGGGTGGGGGACCCAGTTCCCTCTATTGTCGCTCGCACATCCTTTCAGTGGGCTAGGCAAAGGTCTAGTGGAGAAGAAGGGAACTGTCCCATAGCATCCATCACAGTCAAGACAACAATGAGAACAGTAAACATATTACACAAAAGACCAAGGGCACACACACACAAAAAAATTTGCCCCAACGAGACAACCAACAAAGCTCCAAGAACAATGACAGCCTGATGTGCTCTGCGGGGGGGGGGGGGTAACCCTCCAGGCTCAATCACACCAAAAGCAATCCAGACTCCAGGATCTCTGTCCTTGATCAAACAGACATCAGGGGCTTCCACATCCCTGTCAGACATGCACCTTTTTTTCTTGGAAGAGAAGGAGAGAGTACAGTAACAATGATCACAACAAAATATTCAAAAAAACCCCACAAAATGGCTCTGACAAATTCCCAGGACAAAATACAAAGTGGCACTTCCTCCCACCGTGGGGGAAGATACCCAAAGATGCTCCTAAACCAAATGGTCACCTCTGAGGTAGCCTCAAATGGCTCGGGACCAAGAGGTCTCTTGCCCAAATCAGGGAATGAGACGTCTCTCTTTCCCTCCCAGGATCACTGTCTGGACACGTCTGTCCCAGTGAGAGCCTGCAAAGTACAAATCGAGCCTGCAAAGTACAAATCGATGGACTGGTACAAAACAAAAGTAACATGACAGACACAGACAAGACAGAGAGCGCTCTTACTGGTAGATGACAATAAACCTCTGGACACTTGAGGGTCCTGGTGGGGTCTCTGGGGTTTCCCAGCCAATTCACCAAATGTTGTGCCCAGATTGGGACCCCAAAGACTTCACCACAGACCTTAGGTACAGAATGCAATAGCATGCTTTATTTCTGTTTGTTTACAAGCCGTGGGCAGGGAAGCTCGATCCAAAGCACTCACTTGTAGTCGTGAGGCCAGGAGGAACTTGCTTTTTCTTTGTGTGGCTAGCTTTTTAAAGGCAAAATCCACAAGCTTTTCAGGGGGGTTGGGGGAGTTTTGCACGGGTGCAACTCGGATTGGTTTATTTTTATCTCCGTTCTCTTTTAATTGGGTGAGGATATGTAACCTTTGAATTTACTGGTTGGTGGCTAAAATTTATTACTTTGTGAACTTTAATATTTAGTACCTGTGGTAGTCTGGATGAAATTTTCCTCCATAAGCTCATAGGGGTTGGCACTATAGAAGGTGCGGCTTTATTGGAGGAAGTGTGTCACTGTGGAGGTAGGCTTTGAGATCTCATATATGTTTAAACTATGTCCAGTCTCCCAGATTACCTGTAGGTCATGGTGTAAATGCCCAGCTCCTTTTCCAGCACATTGTCTGCCTACATGCTGCTATGTTCACCATGATGATAATGGACTAAACCTCTAAAAATATAAGCCATGCCAATTAAATATTTTTCCTTTGTAAGAGTTACCATGTTCATGGTGTCTCTTCACAACAATAGAAACCCTAACTTAGGCAGTACTTGATTCATTAGTCTTTAGGGAGGAAATACTTTTGAGAAACACTGCTAATTTTTCTTTTTTGATAGAATCAAATTATCTATAGGCTTATGTGATTTCTCTTCATGTTTTATTAATATAAATCCTAGTAATCCACTATAGTCATTCTTCATTTCACCTTGCATATAACAATAGGTATTTAACTCAAAGTGTTGATAGCCTACTAAATAATAGTAAAATTGTTTATCAACAATCTCCTTCTATTTTGATTCTAGTAAAATTAAAAATAGAGGGATATTCCAAAAATTTCAATACAATACTTGGAAAATTTCCAGCTATTTTAGAAAAATATTCTTAAGAATTCATTGGGTTACTGGTAGCTGGAATATTTACTTTTATAGGTATTGTTTCAGCTTCCACAGTTGGAGTCTTAGCATTAAAACAAAATCTGGAAATACCTCAATTTACAAATAAATTACTTAAAATGTTTCTAAATTAGAAGAAGTTCAAGGAAAGATGGATATTAATTTCATAGAATGATTGGATGGAGGGGAAACAACCTAGGAATGTAAACAGTATAAATTTTCTACCACTTACAGATTTTCTGAAGTTTAAGGAAATATAAAGACCATTGTTTGAATGATCCCTCCTGTTCAGAAAACTGTCATTCTTTGAATAATGGGCCAATGGTATAGAATGAAATGTTTTCTGGGATTTGTTTAAAAATATTCAATAGATATTATCCATTAAACTATACAGTGTGAGGATTATTCTAGTTGGAGCTTTCTAATGAGACCTTGTCACAAATAACAAAGCAAAATATATTCAACTATATTGTGTGTGTGTGTGTGTGTGTGTGTGTGTGTGTGTGTGTGTGTGTCTGAGTGTATGTGTGTCTGTGTCTGTGTTTATTGAGGAATGTCTTATTATCATATTCCCTTCACAGACCAAAATGTCTTGAATTCAAGGAGAACTGTTTGGCTCTGCTACCATACTAAGCTATATTTATTTCTGAGAATGATTTGACAGGGACCAGTGGCTGACACCTGAAAGGATTTTAAGAGATATTGTCCTGAACCATGAGACCTCTGCAGAGGCTAAAATGGGACATTTCAATTCATTTTGGAAAATGATTTCAGAATGAGACAATACAAATCAGAATTGAAATTTTATTTTGAGACAGGGTTTCTACATGTATCTCTAGCTGTCCGTGACCTCAGAATATAGTTGAGATTGGCACCAAACTCTCATAACTCTGCCTACCTCTGCTGCCCAAGTATTGGAATAAAAGTCATGTGCCACATCATCCAATTGTAATTTTGTTATTTATTTGCTTATGACTGTTTTTATCTGTGTCCTAATTTATATGGGGATAGGTATTCATGTGTTTTGTGGTTTAGTTATAATAGAGAACATTTTGCTTGTTGGTCTTTTCCCTTCAGCATGTTTGAGACAGGGTCCCTAGTTTACTATCACATGTAAGTAAACTTGCAAGATTTCTTCTGTCTACCTTTTATCTTGCCTTAAAATTACTGGATTAGAAGCATGCATTGTGGCAACTGTTTTTATAAGACAGAAGTAAAGGAATAGTTGCAAGGTGAGTACTTTATTTGTCAAACCTTTTTAACAGCCCTGAAGTTTATTGAGTAGAAATTTTTGAATGCGTGTGTTTTGAGACATGGTCTGACGTTCTAACCCTGTCTTGCCTTGAACTCACTAAGTAGTAGATAGGCTAGGCCTGGAACTTGAAGAGATTCACCAGTTTCTGCTTCATGTGTCCAGTCTTGGAAAAAAAGAGACCTTTTAAAATGTATTTAACACAGATATTGGTAGGAAGTATGGACTTTGGGAAAGTGTCATTTTGTGAGAGAGAGCTACACTTAATTAACACAGAGCCCTGTTACAATTTTGGGGACATTGTAAGTTTCAGTTCAGTGAGTTTTTTGGGAGCTCCTCTCTTTTTCTGTGTTTCTCTCTCTTCTCTGTGTCTCTCTGCCTCTCTGTCTCTGTCTCTTCTTTTTTTAATACCAAAAGGAGTAGAAGTAGCAAGCCAGAGACATGTAAGAAACATTTCATAGACAGAACTATCTAAGCCCTTTGAGAATGAAGCCACATCTGTCTGAAACAGAGCTACAGGATTTGTTGTTTTACCACACTGTGTCCACATTTCAATCTTTATTTTTTATTTTTTTTTATTCTTTTGTCATTCAATACACCCCAACTGCAGTTTTCCCTCCCTCTACTCCTCTGCATCCTCTCCACTTCTTCCTTTTTCACCGGATCCACTCCTCCTTTTCCCTTCAGAATAGAGCAGATATCCCAGGGTTATCAATCAATCCCTGCAGATCAAGTGACAAAAAGACTAGGCAGGAACCCTCCTATCAAAGCTGGATGAAACAATCTAGTAGGAGTTAAAGGATTTCAAGAGCAGGCAAAGATGTCAGAGACACACCACCCACACCTACTGTGAGGAGTTGCACAAAAACATCAAGATTTACAAGGGTAACACATATGTAGAGGAACTGGTGTCAACCCATGTAGGTAGTAAATGCTGTTTCAGTCTCTGTGAGCCCCCGTGAGGCCCTGTGAGCCCCTGTGAGCTCTGCTTAGTAGATTATCTGGGCTATGTTCTCTTATGTTCTTTTATTTAAGAATTTTTTTTAAAAATCCTTTCTGGGATTTGACTTGAGATTTTTCTCCTTCTATTCCTATTATTCTTAGGTTAGGTCTTTTAATAGTGTTGCAGATTTCCTGGATCTTATGTTTCAGGAAATCTTTCAATTTAACATTTTCGTTCATCAATATAGCCATATTTTCTGTCATAATTTTAAAGCCTATAATTCTCTATTCTATGTCTTGTATTCCTTTGGTGAAGCTTGCCTCTGTAGTTCCTGCTTGCATACCTAGATTTTCATTTATAGAATTTCTTCAGTTTGCATTTTTTAATTGCTTCTATTTCCATTATCAGTTTTTGAAGAGATCATTCATTACCATCAACTGTTTGTCTTTGGTTTTCTTTAAGGGATTTGTTAATTTTTTTCCAATATTAAATTTATCCTTTCTCTGCTTTCTTTAAACATATTCATTAATTTCCTCCTTAAAAACTCCTTATAAACTTTGTCTTAATTGTCCTTCAACTGTGATGGAATATCCAGGGCTTGCTGTAGTAGGATATCAGGAATCTGGTAGTGAAATATTGCTCCAGCTGTTGTTGATTATGTTCTTATTCTGGTGTCCAGGTATCTGGATTTGAAGTGATTGTGGCTCTGGGTGCTGATTTCTCAGTTTGTCTTTTTTGGATGGGTTTTTTATTCCCTGGTTTCTATTTGTTCTTTGTTCTTCTCTTCTTTGTGGTCTATGATTGAACAGGGGTTCTCATCCCAAGTTGGGGCCTTGAAATCTTGCAATGTTACCTTTGTTCCAGCAGAGAGTATCTGCCCAAGTTTCAGGATGACCAAACGGAGCAGAAGAGGAAGTTTGGGGATAGGGTTGAGGGGGCATTGAGAAAGTAGGGGAGTTCTATGGGCAGGTGGCCTGCATAGACATCTGGAAAATTGTGTGTCCTTTGTTAGAGAAAGGATTCAACCCAATTTTGAGGCAACAACACAGAGATGAAGAGAGAAGTGGGATTGAGGATATTGTTAGGGGAGTATTGAAAGACTTCAGGATGTCCAAAGGTGAGCAGGTTACATGGATTTCTGGTGGCTGGCATTGCCTCTGGTCCAACAGGGAATCTCCACCTCAGATAGTCTACCTGTTCTGGCTGGTGTCGCTTGCCTTCGAGCAGAGGATATCCATCCAATTTGGTGTGGGGACATGGATTTGGGAGTGGCAGCTGTATGTTTGGTGGAGGATTGTGTCTGTGGGTGTGTAGGGATGGTGGAAGTTTCATGGGCTGGTGGCCTGGATACCTAATCTTCTGGCTGGTGTGACATGCACATGAGCCGGGGATGTCTGCATGTGTTGGGTCCAGGAACACAGTAACATTCCTTTTTCTCTTAATGGGAATATATAGTGTGCCATTATTTGTTAGAAATCCTTGTCTCTTGATTTGTACAAGATGTGACAGGCAAGAAATTATTTTGAGTGTCAAAAGAAACTGGACATTTGAGCTGTTTGGGGCTGTTACAGACTATGAGGACCATTGTACTAAGATTAAATGCATTTCCCTTTTTCTTTTTCTCTTGGTATTTATTCTCTCATACAATACATCCTAACTTGCAGGTTCCTTCCCCTTTCTCCACTCCTTCTAGTCACCACCCTGAAATCCTCATTCCTCCAAATCCACTGCTACCCAGTTTTCCTTCAGGAAATAGTAGGCCTCCCAGGGATATCAACCAAACACATCATAACAAGGTGAAGTAAGGCTAGGAACAAACCCTCATATCAAGGGTGGACAAGGTAACCCAATAGGAGGAAAGAGGCCCCAAGAGCAAGCAAAAGAGCCAGACACCAGGACTCCTACAGTTATAAGTCTCACAAACACACCAAGGTAAACAACTATAGAATGTATGCAGATGACCTGGCACAGAACCATACAGGCTTCATGACTGCCACTTCAATTTCTCTGAACCCCTATGCACCCTGTTTTATTGATTCTATGGGCCAAGATTTCCTTGTTTTCACAACCGTTCTGTATCTGACAATATTCATTCTCTCCTTCCACAGGATTCTTAGAGCTCATCCTCATGTTTGGGTAGGGATCTCTGCATGTGTTCCCATCATCTACTGAAAGAAGCCTCTCTGCTGACAATTAGGCTAGGCACAAATCTTTGATTATAACAGAATATAGTTATAGATCATCTCATTGTATTTTCCTTGGTCAGTTGTACTTGGTCCTTTCCTAGTTTTCTGGACCATCCTATTGCAGCTCCTACCCATCTAGGCTTTGTAAGGCATGAGCCTCCGTTAATAGCTTGGGCATCAATTTAGACTAGTCATTCATTGGTTAGACACTCTGAGCCACCATTGCTCCAGCATATCTTGCAGGCAAGACAAGTGTTAGTGGAGTGTTTTGTGTATATTTGGTGTTCCGATACTACCCCTGGAAGTGTTGGGTGGTTAGAGAAGATGGTTGGTTCAGCCTCTGTATTCTTTTTGTTTGTTTGTTTATTTTTTCTCTGTGTAGCTTTTGGAGCCTGTCCTGGAACTCAACTTTTAAAGAAAGCTGGAATCCAAATCACAGAGATGTGCCTGCCTCTGCCTTCTGAGTACTGGGATTAAAGGTATGTGCTATCACTACCCAGCCAGCCTCTGAATTCTTGATAACTAGGACTCTTCACTAGGGTTACCCTATTAGGTCCCATGAAGTTTGCACTGCACTGTGTCCATGTCTCCTGCAAAAATCTTCCCTAATCTAGTTGTCTCTCCCTGTCTTCTCCTCTGTCCCTTCCCTACTCACCTGACCAATGCTGTTCCCATCTCCAATTGTCTCCAGTGCACCCACAAAATCTATTCTATATACTTCTCCCAGTGAGATTCATGCATATACCCTAGAGCTGTTCTTCTTACTTAGCCTCTATGCATCTGTGGATTGTATTGTGATTAACTATGTTTATTGTGAGTGTACTTTACTTAACAGCTAATTTTCATGTATCAGTGAGTACAACATGTTTGTCTATGTGCTTCTGGGTTTTCTCACAAAAGATAATAAAGAACTCTAAAAACTAAACAACAAACCAAATAATGCAATTATAATGGAGTATACCTCTAAATAGAATTCTCAGTAGAAGAATATAAAGTGGCTGAGAAACACTTGAAAAAATGTTCAACATCTTAGCCATCAGGCAAATGCATATTGAAAGGACTCTGAGCTTTCGTCTTATACTTGTAAGAATGGCTAAGATCAATAACACAAGTGACAGCAAATGTTAGAAAGGATATGGAACAAGGGAATTCATTGCTGTCACAGGTTCAAATTTATACAGGCACTGTGGAAATCAATATTATATCCTTAGATAATTGGGAATCAATCTACCTCAAGATCCAGTTATACCACTTTGTGCATATACCCAATGTTACTCTTCCATCTTACCACAAGGACAATTGCTCATCTAGGTTCTATCTGTCTTGGACCAGATTACATAGACTATTCTGGCATTCTACTCAGAGGCAGATATACCTACACCTGGCTTTGGAGTGTTGGGATAAAAGTTGTTAGCCAATAGCTTGTCTATCTTATTTCTTCTTTGTAGTTAGTTCATACAGTTTCTCTCATTGCCCTGCCTGCAGGGCTTCAACAGGTTCTCAAGCACCCTAAGGATGGAATGATAGGGACAGGAGATACAAAAGAAATACACCAAGTCTAGATTCTGTTCAAGGTGCAACTTTATTTTTCTCCTAGAGGGTTTATATAGTTCCTGCAGGGTGGGGGGAGCAAGAAGCTGTTATTTGCATAAGGTGGGGCAAGCTAACACAATGTTTGTATAGGATGTTTTCAGGGTGAAAGCGTCAAGTGCTCTGCCTCAATGTCCTGTTGCTAGGCAACCTGACTATAAGATGATCTAGTTGCCTGTCCTTAGAGATTCTGTCCTTGTCCTTGACATCTCCCTTTTCTTAGTAATAAATCTAAGGGCCAACATAAACCAGGTTTGAATGGTCTAAAAGGAGGGCTCTGAAAGAGGCTTTGCATGGAGGATTACAGAGGGCCTATCCCTCTAAAGGTTGAGAAAAAAGGGTGCAAGAGGGAATGTCCATCCACACTCAAGCACCACAGGCATCCTCATAGTGCGGGAATCAATGGACCGTGCAGTTTTTTGAGGGAGCAGAAATGGGTAAGCGCAAGGTTGCTACTGCACAACCGCTATGCAACAGGTCATATAATCCAGGCTCTTGGGATTTTGGTGTACCATGGTCCCCAGCCTGTGCAGTCCCAGCTGCACTCCAATCATGCCTTGAGCGAGCCTTTTTCCCACACACAGTTGCAGTCTTCCCCGAGTGAAGGGGTCTGTGTGGGGCATCTCTCGTCAGACAAAATTTCAACCCTGGAGTCCTGCATATCAAAGCAGTGGTCATAAACCTTGATCTGCCTGGCCAGCAGGTCTGTTATTTGGCTTCGGATGAACTGAGTGAGCCAGGAAATTGCCCATGGCCCAAAGGCAAGGACCAGGAGCAGGCCTACAACAGGTCCTAGGAGGGAGGAAAAAAGGGTTGTTGGAAAACCAATTCTGGAACCACCCAAGCTCTTGTTCTCCTTTTCTTTTTCTCTTTTTCTTGTCCTTTTCTGATCTTTACTATACTGTCCCTGACTACTCCAGTGTGGTCTGTAAAGAAGCAACATTTCTCTTTGAGCGCAGTACAAAGACCACCCTGTTGTAGAAAGAGGAGATCCAGGCCTCTCCTGTTCTGTAAAACTACCTCAGCTAGGGAGGAAAGGGATGACTTGAGGGCAGACATTCCCTGTTCAAATTGGGCATTATCCTCGTCTATGGACAGTCGAAGTTCAGAGTAATTTTGGTTGGACAGGACCAGAGAGGCAATTCCTGTGCCTGTTTCCGTTGCTCCAACCCCCAAAAGGACTGCTAAGGTGATGGCAGTAACAGGCTCCCATCAAGGCAGTTGTCTCAGTGTGGCTTCTCTTCCTAGAGATCTAGGAATTGATCTGAGGAATAATAGGTTAGTCAAGGTGGAAGGGATCTAAGTGCCCAGAGGGGCATCTCTGGTGCTACCCTGTTTGCTGTGCTACCTACCAGCCACAGGCTGTGTCAAGCTGGCCCAACATGGCTATGACCACCTGTGACACCAAGGCCAGCAAGTCCGACAAGTCTTTCTGACACCTTGGATGAAAATTCAACACTGCCCTTGGAAAACATGACCCCTGCTGTCAGACTGGATTTGTGACAAGCAGTGTCACAGCCCAGAACGTGATTGACAATGGGACTTGTATACTGTGTGAAAGGTCTCAAACACAGTTTGCTGTAAAGTTCGCAATGTCCCCCCACAGGAACTCTGAGCAGAGTGATAAAAGAGCTAAAGGCCTGGTGGGTGTTGCTGTGGATGAGGACAACAGCCTGGAGGGCTTGCCTGAGGGACAGCATTTGAAACAGAATTAGTTTCCTCAGGAGAGGGGCTATCTCTCCTGGGCAGATCAGGTATATTTACAGCTCTAACCAGGCGTTCTGGTAACCATCTGGGAGCAGAGTATATCTAGTCAAGAATGCAGGCCGAAAATCGTCCCCATATATGGACCAGGTCGGGGCCCTTCCAACGCCCAATGAGGGGATCTTGCCACATGGCTAGCATCCGGGTGGCTTCTGGAGAAGGGTGCCAGTGCCTGTCAGCGGCAGAGTGCCATGCAGCATCTAAGGTGAGGAAGCTGAGAACAAACAGAGCATGGCTCAATTGATCTCTGGGGGAGGTAAAATGAAGGTTAGAAGACTTGAAGCGAGCCAACCAGACCTTTAGGGTCTGGTGGGCTCGTTTTATTATGCCCTGTCCCTGGGAATTGTAAGGTATCCCTGTGGTATGAATAATTTGTAGACTATCACAAAATATTTTGAAGTCTGTGTTGGTATAAGCAGGGCCGTTGTCTGTCTTAATCTTAGTTGGATTTCCCAAGGCAGAAAAGGCAAGAATCAGGTGAGAAAAAACATCCTTGTGTGGCTTCCCCAGCATGAGGAGAGGTGAAGATAAAGCCACTAAAGGTATCTATAGAGACATGGGGCAATGAGTAACATCTGTCTGCCAGATTTGATTGGGAAGGAGGCCTCGAGGGTTGACTGCCAAGTGTGGGACAGGGTGAGAAACAACACAAGAGGGACGTTGTTTGACAATTTCTCCGGCCTGTTGTTTAGAGATCTTAAAAAAGTCAGAGGGCCTGGGAATTTAAATAGTGGATCTTATGGGCAGTTAGTGCCTGTAGGACTGAGCCGACCATGACAGGGAAAGTCAGCCTGGTGGCGGCATCGGCCTGTGCATTGCCATCGGTTAACGGTCCAGGAAGATCACTATGGGCTCTAATATGGCCTATAAAATTGGGTGTTGGCGAGTCAGGATAGGCTGTTGAATCTGGGAGGAAAGTGGGGTGGTGTTGGAGGTAGGCCTTATGGCTGGAGAAGTTTCTGACAAGGGGATGGAAAAGGCAATATAGGCACTATCTGTATAGATATTAATAGGTTGATCAGAATAATTCTGAAAAACCTTTAAAATTGCTGAAAGTTCAACCAACTGCACTGACGGGAAAGGCGTTAGGAAGGAGGTAGGGCGGCCTTGGGCCACAAAGGCTGCAACACCATTAGCAGAACCATCAGTAAAGACTGTAAGTGCACGAGAAATGGGACCAGTTTTTGTAATTTTTGGAAAGATGAAGGGATATAGCCGGGCAAAATGGAGCAAGAGGTCATCTGGGAGGTGATTATCCAAGGTCCCCATAAACCCTGCCAAGGCAACCCCCCACTTATCTAAGATTTGGAACAAAAACATGTTCCCTACGAGCCTGGAGGGCCCGTCACAGTGAGCTGAGATCTGGGACAAGGGGAGCCAACTCATCAAGAATAGGCCAGCAAAAATGGGAAGACGGAGGAACATAGGCAGGGGGCATTGCGGAAGGGGGAACTGCCGGAGATTTTTGAGGTGGTATAAAAGGGCCCAAGGACTCCTGTGTTAAGGGGAGATTTTTGCAGGGGGGCCAGTCTGGATTATGGTAACAGGCTACCCTTTATATAGGGAAGTCTCCTCGGTGGGTTCTAGAGGGGATTTAGAGGTCAAATTAACAGAGGGATGAGGATGGGCAGGAGCAGACTCCTGGGGATTGTTAGGTTTAAAAGTTGTGAGCATCCCCTCTTCCATAGAACTCAGGTCATAAACCAAGGGACAGACTGAAGGCAGACCAGAAAGCGCTCGGGGGTGGATGGGGGGTGGGGGAGTGTCTTAGGGCAGGTAGAGGGGGAGCAAAAGGCTTCTTTGAAGATTTTTTTCTCCTTTATTAATAAGCTTTTGTATGTCAGGGGAATATTTATAGACCCTGAGAATGTCATTAATAATCAACAAAGGCTTTAAGGTCTTTTTTCTTTACCTTAGTTCCTTGAATTTTGAGGGACTCATTTAGGCCAGAAATAAATAAACCTCGTGACGAAGTTGCCTGTCCCATGGCTCATCACTTTTCTTACCTGCGTTGTCTTCGCTCTCCTCCGGGATCCCGTCCTGAACCGGGCGATTTCAGGGGGATCCAACAATTTCACCAAGGCCTTGATCTTCCTCCGGGAGACGACGATCTGAATCCTCAAGAGGTGGTTTCATCCATATGGGGTGCCAGTTGCCCCACCTGCAGGGCTTCAATGGGTTCTCGAACACTCTAAGGATGGAATGATAGGGACAGGAGATACAAAAGAAATGCACCAAGTCTAGATTCTGATCAAGGTGCCACTTTATTTTTCTCCAAGAGGGTTTATATAGTTCCTGCAGGTTGGGGGGAGCAAGAAGCTGTTATTTGCATAAGGTGGGGCAGGCTAACACAATGTTTGTATAGGATGTTTAGAGTGTGAAAGGGTCAAGGGCTCTGCCTCAATGTCCTCTTGCTAGGCAACCTGACTGTAAGATGATCTAGTTGCCTGTCCTTAGAGATTCTGTCCTTGTCCCTGACATTGTCAGGGCCTTGGAAAGCTAGAATGTTAGTCAAAGGTAAGGAGGCAATTTAGAAAACTCTGGTTCATTGACCAGCTGAAGAAACAGCCTTTGCATCAGTTGGATTAGTTTATATCAGCTTTCATGAAGTTCAGAGCTCATAGTCACATGGAGCAGGTTGTCATTAACAATTGATGCTTGGATGGGTCTGTCAGCAAAGTGCAAACCTGTGGAAACAGATATAAACTAGGAACAGAAATAAAAATTTATGACCTTATTTGGAAGTTTTAGACCCATATAATGCAAGCCTTTATGTCATCAGACCTTTATATTTCTCAGACCCTTTTCAGGACCATCCAACCTGTCAAACAATACCTGAATAGAGGAGTGTAGATTAAAAAGAGACAAATAGAAAAAAAACAGAGACATACAAGAAAGGAAAAGACATAGGATAGATTTGGGAGGACTATCACTGAATACTGTTGTATCCAGTTCATTCTACCCAGTGTTTATATACAGCTGAGCAATAGACAAGAGAGCATCTGAAAGCATACTACATTGTTACAGACTTCTTTATCTGAAGGTTCTTTGGGTTCAAGGAGCAGTTAATCCACTTCCCTGCAGCACAGATCTTAAAAGTTCTTATTAATAAAAAACCACAAGCCAGATATTGGGGTAAATGCTGGAAGATTAGAGAGGTAGAGAGCAAGCTACTACATCTTAGCCCTATGAAATCCTGTGCCAAAAGAGAGAGTTAGCTCCTCTATGCACCCTGCCTTATTACTTCCTTTCTTCAGAACCTCTCAACATAGTTACTAAATCTCAGTATGCAGAAAAAGTGGTCCTACATATTGAAACTGCAGAATTTATCCCTGATGAGTCAGAATTAAATTTGTTATTTATTCATTTACAAGACATAATCAGAAACAGGAAATATCCTTTATATATAACTCACATCCAATACCATATGAGTCTGTCAGGCCCTTTAGCACAAGAAAATGAGGAGATTGATCAACTATTAATAAGAAATGTACAGGAGGCCTCAGAGTTTTATAAAAAAAAAAATCATGTCAATTGTGAGGTTTTAAAAAAGGATTTTTCCATAACCTGGAAACAAGCTAAGGAAATTATATGGAAATATCCTACTTGTTCATTTTACAATCAGACTCTACTACCCAAAGGATGTAATCCAAAGGGCACTGAGAAGAATGAAATCTGGCAGATGGATGCATTTCATTTTGTAGAACTTGGAAAATTGAAACATATGCACCATACCATTGATACCTACTCAGGATTTCCATGAGCAACTGCTCTGAGTTTCAAAGAGGTTGATTCTGTAATCCAGAAATTGCTAGAAGTTTTGGCCATCATGGGTACACCTATATATGTTAAACCTAACAATATCTAGCCTATGTCTCTGGTAAAATGAAACAGTTTTTTGCTTATTACAATATAAAACATATTACAGGTATACCACGCAATGCTACAAGAGAAACAGTCAGAGAAACATCAAATTGAACTCTAAAGGGTATGCTAAATAAACAAAAAGGAGCAACAAAATCCCCCAGAAATAGATTACATAATGCTTTATTAACTTTGTATTATCTCAATGATAATGAGAAAGGAACAATAGCTGCGAAGAGACAGTGGATAATAGAAAAAAAAAAAACTACCGAGTTAAATTAGCCTGTATATTTTAAGGATGTGCTGACCTCAGAATGGAAACCAGGATATATGTTATGTTGGGGATGAGGTTTTGCTTTTGTTTCTATCAGAGAAGGTAAGCTATAAATACCATCAAAATTGATAAAGGGCCAGGCGGTGGTGGCAGCGCATGCCTTTAATCCCAGCACACGAGAGGCAGAGCCAGGCGGATCTTTGTGAGTTCAAGGCCAGCCAGGTGTACAGAGCGAGATCCAGGAAAGGCACAAAGCTTCACAGAGAAACCCTGTCTCAAAAAAACCAAAAAAAAATATATATATATGGGCTTGGGGATTTAGCTCAGTAGTAGAGTGCTTGCCTAGCATGCATAAGGCCCTGGGTTTGATCCTCAGATCCAGAAAAAAAAAATTGATAAAAGTTCAATTTGAACAAGACAGACCTCTTAATTAGAAGAGGTGATAGTTCCTCAACAGGCATGAACATCCAATTTAAAGTAACTTGGCCTATTACGTCACACATAAAATTCATAAGTCTTCCTAAATGTTTGTTTTTGTTCTTCTCTGCAAACACTTATCACAAATGGTGTTTATGCAGTCCCAGATCAATTAAAAATTAAAGCTGGCTTTGGAGTTGGATAATGACTCTCTCCTTCTTTAAAGCCAAGCATGTTATTAAAAAGAAAATGCATAATCTCTATATCATGTCAGAAGAATCAACTGATATGGGGCAGAAGAAAGCCAAAATTAAGGGACAATTCTATTGCCACTGTTCTCATAATACTTTGATGCTATTTTGATTCTTTAAACTTTCCTTAAAGTATGAGTTTTATATCAAAATTTATATATATATATATATTTGTAACAACATAAATCCAGTTACTCTGAACCTGATAGAAGAGAAAATAGGAAGTAGTCTTGAATGCATTGGCATAGAAGATCACTTCCTAAATATAACACCAGTATCATAGTCACTGAGAGAAACAATCAATCAATGGGACCTCTTATACCAGAGAAGCTTTTGTAGAGAAAAGGACACAGTCAACAAGACAAAGTGACAGCCTACAAAATGGGAAAAGATCTTCACTAACGCCACATCTGACAGAGGGCTGATATGCAGAATATAAAGAACTCAAGAAATTAGACATCAAAATGCCCAACAGTCCAATTAAGAAATGGGCTATAGAGCTAAACAGAGAATTCTCAACAGAGAAAGCTCAAATGGATGAAAGGTATTTAAGGAATTGCTCAACCTCCCTAATCAGCAGGGAAATGCAAATCAAAAGGACTGTGAGATACCACCTTACACCCATCAGAATGGCTAAGATCAAAAACACTGGAGAGGATGTGGAGCAAGGGAAACACTCCTACATTCTTGGTGGGAATGCAAGCTTGTACTTTTCCACTTTGGAAATGAATATGGTGATTTCTTAGAAAATTGGGACTCAATCTCTCCCAAACACAGCTATACCACTCTTGGGCATATACTCAAGGAATGCTCAATCATACCACAAGGGCACATGCTCAGCTATGTTCATAGCAGTATTATTTGTAATAGCCAGAACCTGGAAACAACCTAGATGCCCTTCAACTGAAGAATGGATAAATAAAATGTGATACATATACACAATGGAGTACTACTCAACAGAGAAAAACAATGACATCATGAGGTTTGCAGGCAAATGGATGGATTTATCAAAAAAAATCATCCTGAGTGAGGTAACCCATACTCGGAAAGACAAATATGGTATGTAATCACTCATAGAAGAATAACAGATGTAAAATGAAGGATGACTAGAGTGCTACTCACAACTTCAGGGAGGCTACCTAGAAAACAGGACCCTAAGAAAGACACAGGGATCACCCAACAACAGAGAAATGGATGAGGTCTACAGGAGCAAACTGGACCTGAGGGGAGTTAATGAAGGGCAAGTGTCGGGAGAAAGAAAGCTTAGGGGAGCAGGAGGTCCCAGCTGCATCAGGAACAGAGAGGGAGAACAAGGAAAAAGAGACCAAGATAAATGAAGACCCCATGGGAATAGGAAGAAGAAAAGTGCTAGAGAAGTCCCCAGAAATCAAGAAAGATACCTCCACAATAGACTACTGGCAATGGTCAATAGAAAGCCCGAACTGACCTTCCGTGTTGATCAGATGGCTAAACACCCTAACTGTCATGCTAGAACTCTCCTCCAATGACTGATGGAAGTGGATGCAGAGATCCACGGCCAGACCCCAGGTGGAGCTCCAGGAGTCCAATCAGCGAGAGAGAAGAGGGAATGTATGAGCAAGAGATAGTGAGACCATCATTGGAAAAAGCACAGGGACAAATAGCCAAACTAGGGGAAACACTTTTACAACTCCCAAACATATTCTGTTACAGTAGTTTATTTAAATATTTTCTCCCATTTAAATTGGGGTGGTTCACTTCCACTCAAACAAACAGATGTTCCAAATAAGAATAGCAAGACAGAGAAGAAAATATTAATAGCTGGACTCAATACATACTACATGAGTTATAGTAAGTCACCAAAATCATTTATATGCTTTTATTAAAATACAACATTGGGCTCAGGTGGCATTTATTTGTTATTAGATTAGCCAGATAAGGATTAGAATTCTGAGATTTGAACAGGCAAACACAACTCTATATTTAGGATCAAACATGTTGATTTCTACCTTCCCTCTCCATCGTCTTTACTTTTAGCATCTGAAAGTGGTTAATTAATAAAGAATAGCTGCCGGGCGGTGGTGGCGCACGCCTTTAATCCCAGCACTCGGGATGCAGAGCCAGGCGGATCTCTGTGAGTTCGAGGCCAGCCTGGGCTACCAAGTGAGTCCCAGGAAAAGGCACAAAGCTACACAGAGAAACCCTGTCTCGAAAAACAAAACAAAAACAAAAAAAAACAAACAAACAAAAAAAAAGAATAGCTGGCTGGTGAGTCTTTCCAAATGGCAAAGGACAGGAGCCACGCACAATATTTGGTAATGGTCATGAAAAGAAGTGTTATTTTTTTCAACCAAGTGAAGTGATACTCTACTCTAAAGCATCATTTTCAACATTTTTGTAAGTTTAATATCTGATTCCTTTGTTCCCAGAAAGAGATGTTCTCCACAAATAGATGTGCAGCTTAGCTCATATAAATGCTAACTTGTAACCCCACACACAAAAAGAAACATGAAAAAAAACAAAGTCCCACTTATGAAGGAAGTGATTTTTTTAAGTCATGCCTTGTGACAGCACCCATCTCCATGGTGTATCCCAACCCATCTTTCTCTAGGTAGAAGAAACTGGCATGCAGAGAGGCTAAACTGCCAAAGACATACTAAGAATTTCCTGGGTGTGCCTGCTGTCCTGCCCTTGTTTTGCACTCTGTTCCTCAGACCTGCATTCTAAACCTGTACCTGTGGCTATTTCAGACCTTATTCTCCTTGGATAACCTTTCTTGTAGCTCAAAAGGGCCTGTTTCATGTCTTAGGAGGAGGACAAAAATCAAAGTGACTTTTCACCTCTGATAAGATCTATTTACTTTCAAAGGAGGAAATTTGTCAAAGATCCATTTACAGAAACCTTGTTGAATAGGCACAGAAGTTAGCGTTATACTGACAAGTTTTCACAGGGATCTATGTACATCAGCCCTGGAGTTAATCTCCAACGTAAGGTAACTAGTGGACACATTGCCAGTCATTACTTATTCCCCAGCATACCTGGAATTTATGGTGTTACATTGCTCTCATCTTTAGGGAGCCTCTTCTGACCTTCAAGGAAGGACATAGCATAAGATTGAAATTCATTGTCAAGGCAGTGAACTTAGACCCAGTTCCCCATATCTGAAAATTCCAATGGTCAGGAAATTCAAGGAAAAATACATTGGTTGAAGGGAAGCTTGTATATAACACATTAGAAGAATTTAGCATGGTACTTGTTATGGCTAGACAATATCAGGGGACACTTATTGTCAGGGTCAAGTTGTTTGTGAGTCTTTGGGTGTCTCTGGGTCTTTGTAAAACTGTGACAGGGAAACACAGGTTGCGTTCAGGAGGAAGTAGGATCTCTTCGTCTGAGACAGATAAGGTTCTGTTGAGCATTTCATGAAACACACATCTCACTGACTTGTGAAAACCCCTCTGTCATATAGTGCTTTCTTAATATCTTTATTGCACTGAATTATCAGGCACAGCAACTTAGAATGGGAAAAATTGATCATAGCCCACAATTCCAGGTAATAGTTCCATTTTTGGAAAATCAGGATAGGAACTCAGCTAATCATATCACATCCACAGCCAAGAGCAGAGATAAACAAATGTACCCATTCTGCCTGTTTGCTTATGCTTATGCTCTATCTTCTTCATACTTACACAGTAGAGGTTGCAGACAATGAAATGATTCTGCCCATTTTAGGGAGTCTTATCTTATTCAACAATTAATAAAATCCCAGAGACAAGTTCAAAGAAAAATCTGATCTATATAATTCCTCATTGAGGGTCCCTTTCCCAGGAGACTAGTTTGATTCAGTCTGATAATAAAAACTAAGAGTCACACCACCCCACCATCACAGCCAGGATTTGAGAAGATTTCCGCCTGCATTCAGAGCTGTGGGCCTCAACCTGTGTGGGTCACCACCCCATTGGGGAGTTACATGTCAGATATACTGCACATCAAATATTTGAATTACAATTCATAACAGTAGCAAAATTAGGGCTGGAGAGATGGCTCAGAGGTTAAAAGCACTGCTTGCTCTTCCAAAGATCCTGAGTTCAATTCCCAGCAACCACATGGTGGCTCACAACCATCTATAATGGATCTGGTGCCCTCTTCTGGCCTACAGGGATATGTGCATACAGAATACTGTATACATAATAAATAAATAAAACTTTAAAAAAAAGTAGCAAAATTAAAGTTAAGAAACAATGAAACAGTTATGTTTAGGGCTCATCACAACATGAGGAACTACTCTTCATGCTATTTAAAGATTTAAAGGGTCGGAGAATTGGAAAAAAAACCATTGATCTAGAGTGTCCAGTGGAACCCAGGTGTTTATGTTGCTAACTATGAAGGGGCTTGCAAAGGATTTTCCTGAATATCCTTTGCTCTAAGGGAAACTCATGTTCTGTGTGGAAGACTCCAGCTATCTGGCCATATTTACTACCCAGTAATAGCAGACCACTTTGAGCTACTGAACAGAGAGTACAACACCCACTACACACATGCTGATGACACAGATTTTAGTCACATTGGGCTCCAGGACCATATCACGCTCCTATGGGTACTTGTTCCTAGACTGTATCAGCCTCTTCCTCTAGCATAACTTGGCCTACCTGTTTCCTGTAGACTCTTTACCAGGAAGTTGTTTAAAAAGTGTTCTTCTCAGTCAGCATTACGTCTATAATGTCTTGTGACTAAGGAGATAAGGAGATGTAGGTACTTTTTTTAAATTTTACATCTTTTTTGTATTGTTTTGGTTTTTTTTTCATTTTTTATTATTAAGAAATTTTCTCCTCACCCCACATACTGTCCACAGAGCCCCCTTCCTCCCTCTACCCACCCCCATCCCTCTCTCCCCAGCCACTGCACATCCCCACATCCCCCAAATCGAGGTCTCCCATGCGCAGTCAGCAGAGTCCAGAACACTGAGCCTAGGCAGGTCCAACCCCCTCCACACTAAACCAAGGCAGTTCAAGGGGTCACACCACAGGCACTGGGTTCCAGAAGCCTGCCCATTGACCACAGATAGATCCCTATCCCCTGTCTGGGTGCCTCCCAAACAGTTCCAGCCAAACAACCATCTTCTGTTTCCAGAGGACCTAGTCCAGTCTCATGGGGGCTCCACAGCCACCAGTCCACAGTTCATGGGTTTCCACTAGTGTGGCCAGTCACCTCAGTTGCAGGTACTTATGATGAACTTCAGCATATATAAATTTCTATGATATTATTACCTTGTGTACATAAAATTTCAGTAGGAGATAAAGATTCAGTTCTACACAGGGAAAGAACTGAAGGATGTTCAATCAATCAGGGAGAGATCTCTGGCTTTGGATGAAGGGGATGCTGAAAGGTTTCTCTTGTATCCCAGCAGAGGCTCCTGCAAAGGACAACTTGACATCTAGTGTAAGGAAAGCTCTTAGCAATCGCAGTTCCCATGACATCTGCAGCTCTTCCCTAGACATTCTATTGTATCCTGGAGTGCCCTGGCATCCTCTGTGATGTCACTATGTTGTGGCAACACCCACTGTCCTTGGGAAGTTTATTCAGTACCTTCACCAGTTACTGATGAACATGATGGCATACTGAAGAGTCTAATTCAGAAAGAGAAAGGAGAGGTTAGAGAAACCAGAGAGTGACTGAAGAAAGCTGACCTTCAGACTCAATGTAAAACGTCAAGAAAGAAATGGTCAAGAGAATCATGTAATGAGTTCTGTGCAAGAAAAGGGAATCTTCCTGGAGGAAGTGGGCTTGCGCTGAATCTTCCAGTAATGTGGAACAGAAAGCTGGAGTCTCAGGGAACCAACAGAACTTCCCTGCTTGTCATGCCTCTTGAAATTCAAGGATTCCAGGATATTAATTGTTCTGGCTCAGAAGTCGGGAACTGGTAAGGCCAATGCTTTATGCTGGGAACTCTTGGCTTTCATTCCTTTTGGTAGATAGGCATTGATGTGTGAACATGAGACCAACATTAAAGCAAGAGGGATTAATGATATGTGCCCCTTTCAAGGCAGGACATCACTCTACTTCAACCACAGTGGCTAACTTTAGTTACTTCCCAGCTCCTCTGTGTTCCTCAATTGTCAGTGAGGAGACTTGTTGAATCTGGTGACCATGTTCTGCCCTTATATGTCTTCTCCATCAATAGTTATATGGTTAGAGTGACCTGTCAAGATATTTGGGGAACCTCTAAATGACTGGGGTGATTATGAACGATGGCAATTTTTTCCTGACTTGTTAACCCACAGGCTTGTGGACTCTGCAGCCAAGTTGAATTCTGAGTTTGCAGCTGTGAATGAGCCTGAAGAGGCTATCTCCTTGGTTACTTGGAGCATGTGCTATGAGGGCAGAGAAAACCAGATAGCTGGGATAACCACTTCCCTTCAAATAGAGGAGACAGCCGAGTTCTCCAGAGGGGGCATCTGAAGCACAGGACAAAATAATTTGCGGTGGCACTGAGTCACTGGTAAACAAGCTTTCTCAAACATTTGATTAGGACTCAGGGTGGTCTGTTCATTATCTTTGCCTTGTGATACTGCAAGTTCATTTATGTTCATCTACCCACAAGGAGCACCAGAGAGCCACCATCCCACCAAACCTTCCTCACCAAGGTGCAGGTGAAGCAGAAGGTACAGACTGACCACTCAGCTACAGGAAATGACCATTGAAAGAAAGTAACAGTGAGATCGCCTGATCTTTATCACAGAAGAGAGCATGAAGAATAGGTATTCATTCTTTCAAACGCTGTGGTTTCAATCTCAGGTCCACTCTGTCATCATTACTTCATTTTATATAAGGTCTGTGTTTCTGGTAGGCTGCATCTTCAGGGTATGCCTTCAGGGTATGCCAAAATCATGTCTCTGAACTTCTCCCAAAGGCAGAACCTCAAATATGGACAGGAATGACATGAGGACAAAGACTCTTCTGCTTCCTCTAAAAAAGAAACAAAAACAGAGCCTGTGGCATGAGTCATAGTACTCACGGACTGAGGCAGTAGTATGAAATCCCAGCATGACTTTGAAGAGATTCTATCAAGTGCTTTCTAGTGTGAGTTGTTAGTTGCTGTGAGTTTGAGTTAATTTTTTTGTTACTTGCTTTAAAAGGCCTTTTACGTTTGATTCTCCAAGCAGCAGTTGGAGAGGCCTGGTCACACATCTAAATGTGTCCATACAGGGACTCAGACTGATCCCTGCTCCTTTTGTTCCCCTCTGAGAGAACACACCTGCAAGCATTTGTTCAGCATCCAATTGATAGAGTTCTCCCACTCTCACTCAGTCTCTCTTTCTCTGCAACTAGAATTAAAGATGACTGTGAGCTTTTATGTGTATGCTGGAAATCAAATTCTTGCCTAGGTCCTCTTTACTAGTTAGCCTCTCTGGAGTTGAGTTGCAATCTGGTTATCCTTTGCTTTACATCTAGTATCCACCTATGAGTGAGGACATACTGTAGATTAACCAACCATCTTATTAAATAAGAAACACAGAGCCAATACAGAGATGAAGCCAAGAGGTCAGAGCAATAGCTAAGAGCTAAAAACCTTACCCTTCACTGTTGCTGTTGTACCTCTCTGAAAAAGAGACCTACTTCCTGTGTCTGTCTTTTTTATAGAGTTTCTGTTCTGCCTTCTCATTGGTTGTAAACCCAACCACATGACCGCCTAGTCACTGCCTGTCTATGCAGACCTCCAGGTCTTCTATGGTTGGTATTGAGATTAAAGGCATGTGTCTCCAATACTGGCTGTATTTTTGAACACACAGAGATCTTCCTAGCTCTGCCTACCAAGTGCTGGAATTAAAGGCATGTGCCTTTGGGTTCTATTAGGCTTGCTAATACCTCTGACCCCGGGGCAACTTTATTAACATACAAATCACATTTCAGCACAAATAAAATATCATTATAACATACCATGTTTGTCTTTCTGAGTCTGGGTTACCTCACTCAGGATAATATTTTCTAGTTCCATCCATTTGCCTGTAAACTTCATGATGTCATTGTTTTTCTCTGATGAATAGTACTGCATTATGTATATGTACCACATTTTCTTCATCCATTCTTCAGTTGAAGGGCATCTAAGCTTTTTCCAGATTCTGGCTATTACAAATAACGCTGCTCTGTTCAAACATGTGTTCTTGTGGTATGATTGAGCATTCCTTGGATATATGCCCAAGAGTTGTATAGCTGGGTCTTTAGAGAGATTGATTTCCAATTTTCTGAGAAAGCACCATACTGATTTCCAAAGCGGCTCTACAAGTTTGCACTCCCACCAACAGTATAGGAGTGTCCCCCTTGTTCCACATCCTCTCCAACATAATCTGTCTTCAGTGTTTTTGATCTTAGACATATTTATTTTTGAAAATGATTCTATGGGACCAGTGGCAGACACTTGAAATGACTTTAAGAGTTATTGTATAGTTCTAATTCTCCAGTGCTCTTTTTCTTTTCTTTTTTTTTAAATTATTATTTTATTTATTATATATACAGTGTTCTGTCTACATGGCCAGAAGAGGGCACCAGATCTCATTACAGATGGTTGTGAACCACCATGTGGTTGCTGGGAACTGAACTCAGAACCTCTGGAAGAACAGCCAGTGCTCTTAACCTCTGAGCCACCTCTCCAGCCCCGTTCCTTTTCTTGTATGTAATTCAGTTTTCTTCTTTTTGTGTATGTATGTGTGAGTGTGTGTGTATGTGTGTATATGTGTGTGTGTGCATGTGTTTGTGCAGACTGTGGCATAGGCTTTAAAATTCACAGTGATCTTCCTGCCTCTGAGTCCAGTTTGCTGGAATTATAAGAATGCAATGCCACTTCCAGCTCAAAAAATAATTTTTATGATCTAAGTCTCCTTTTCTTATGGTGGACAGGGAGGCAAGGAGATGGTGTCAGGACCCCTGATACTGGCATTGCAGATATTAGTGACCATCTAAATGTACTAGGAATGGAAGCTGGATGCTCTGAAAGAATCTTCAGTGCTCTTAACTGGTGATTCATTTTCCTACCTATGTTTTCTATTCTTGATTATGTTTCCTATCCAAGGTAACCCAGTCAGGGTTAGATACCAGATGCTGATGAAAGTGTGGAATTCTCCAGAGAGAATTAACCTCAGGCAAAGATGAGATCCCTAATTGTTTATTCAGTACAACATAGTCAGACCATTCTCTCTCTCTCTCTCTCTCTCTCTCTCTCTCTCTCTCTCTCTCTCTCATGTATATATATATATATATATATATATATATATATATATATATATATATATATATATCCAACAAAATGGATGCAGCAGGTTGTATTAATGTATTTCAGCCTACTAATTCACCTAACTTAATAAGTGAGAAGTTGGAAAGGATTTGGGAAGTGATAGAATGAAGAGATAAAAGGAGAAAGTGATATAATTGCTCTTGTGCATCAATTTACAGAAATAAATTTTAAATTAAAAAGGGGCTAGATTGACCACTCACCAATTGAGAGAACTGAGTGTTTTTATAGAGGACCCAGGTTCCATTCCCAGAAACCACTTGGTAGCTAACCATTTATTATAATTTTAGTCCCAGGTAAATCCTTCCTTCTTCTGGTCTTGTTAGACACTACACACAGACACATGCAGGCAAAACATTTTATACATAATTTTTTAAAAAGATAGAAAAAGGAAAGAATAAAATTTTTTACAGTGATGTCATAGCCCTTAGCCATAAAATAAGCCAGGGCTCATTAAAATGAACTCCTGCTGGTGTAGCATGGAAGCTGCTGTGACCCCCTGCTATGTCAGCCTGCTCAGAGGGAAAAACAGTTTTGATCTAAGGTTGATAGAGATCATTATAATTGTCTATCTAGGAGCAAAGTAAACAGTGCTCTTAGGTGACTTTTCCTTGAAGATATCTGTATTTGTTTTCTCTATCTTTTGTATCTGTGAGAATTGTGGCAATGGTACAGTTATCTTTTACATGAAACATCAAGATTGACAGGTCACATAGGCCCCAAAGCAATCTACTTTTTACTGGGTCATTTCCTTCATTTTCATCTAAGACCTTGTGGTACAAGATGAACATGCCAGAGACATTTCTTTCCATCATTTATATATGTTCCTGCACAACTTTGAGGTAGGAATATCCATACATATCTCTGCTTTTATATTGTGATCATGATCAGAAGTGGATTTGTTAACTTAGCAAGCTTAAGAATATGCAGAGTGCTACAGGAATGTGTCCAGACTTCCTAATCAAAATCCACATGCTTCCTTTGTTAAGGAAAAGCATTGTTTTGGAAATAACTCCCATGCTCTCTTTGCCTCCTGAAGTTAAGAAATCTTTTTCATTTTATCTGTCTTGTCTGGAGTGATCACTATTCTTAATAGTCAAGCTGACTACCTCTTTAATTAACTAAAACCCAAAATATTTGTGTAAACATGTGAGGGATTTTTCTTAAAGGTTTTGAAGTTAAAGACACTTCTTTAATTTGGATCATTTTAGGTGATAAGATCCACTTTTAGCTGATTGATGGCAGTGTACACTTTTAACCCCAGGAAGCAGAAGCATTTGGATTTTCTGAGTTTGAGGCCAGCCTGCTCAACAGAATGAGTTTCAGGGATACAACGATAAAACCTTTCTTGAAATCACCAAAAAACCAATCAACAAAGAATAAGATCCAACTTTAATCTGGGTAGCAACTCTTGGTGTCAGCCTACATATATAAAGGATATTGAAGAAGGAAGTTCTCTCTTCACCTGCTTGCCCTAGCTCTGGTTACCATTTTTTTTACTTTACTAGCAGTAGAGCTTACTTCCTTAAAATTGTGGTGTATACTCAAGACCAGCCCAGCTGAGATGTCCAGCCTCATGTACTGAACCACTACTGGACTTTTCAATTTTCCATTGGTAGACAGCCATTGTTAGACTAGCTCTACCACAGCTTATGAGACATTCTAATAAATCCACTTTGTACACACATGGAGAGATTCATTCTACCAGTCCTGTTTGTTAATATTCTGATCCTGCCCCTTGTCGGCATTCAATGTCCTGACATAAAAGCTTATTCTTAAGGGAAATTTCCACCCATTTCCCCCCCTCTCTCTCTCCTGCTTTCCTCCCAGGAAGTGTGCGGACCCTTGCACTCCTCCCTCTCTTTCTCCCCCCACCCTTTTTCCCTCTTTCTCTTCCCCTTCTCTCTTACTCCACTAAATAGACCTCTTCACTCAGTGCTGTCTGAATGTCCTCTTTGTCTGTCACCAGCAGCAGGGCACCTTGGCTCTCTACCTGCCAGAGCCTTCTTTAAACAATTCATAACACGGTTAATGTACAGAAGCTTGAATAATGCAGTGGTTTTTTTGTTTTGTTTTTTCAACTGCCCTAGGAGTAAGATATGCTGACTAATAATAGTGCTTGCAAGCATATTCTTACTAGCTTCATTATGCTTTAAATATTCAACTTTCTTTGAAGTCTACCCTTTATTATTATTCATTTGCCAACAGTGTGCTCTGATTTTCAGGAATAAAAATCCTAAAGCAATGAAGCCATTTCTGATGGGAGAAAGACCTATTATCTTGTTTGTGATCCACTTCCTGCATTTCTTTCCTGGTTCTATGAAGTCCCTGTGACAACTAGGTAAAAAGTGGGTTCAGTTCACCTGACCTCAACTAGAAGTCACAAAACAAACATCTCCTTTTTTGTCTTTTAATTTCTCTTTAGTTGTTAATATTCTGAGCACCCTTACACCTGTGGGACATGGAATCATTCCACCCCACATAATATAGTGGGCTGTACATGCTAGCCACACTGTGTCCAGGATGAAGAAGGGGAAGTGCCTATCAAGAGCAGAAAGATAGCAGAGTCTGCAATTGGAACCAGGGGCAGGTGCTATTGAAATGCAAATGTTTAGAAAAGGTCTGGGTCTGTGGTGAAAGGCAGGATCAGGAACCATTGTGCTGTGACTTTAAGCACAGTGTAACTCTATGGGATGTGCTCTTGTCACTCAGGCCTCACTAGCCAATCAGGCCCTCCAGGTTACCTGCCAGTCAGAAGTGGTACAGGGTTCTTCCAGCTGTTAGCTTCAAGCTTGACTTTGAAGAAAAACTGGCAGCAGCAGTTTTGTGTTGTGTGCTGTGCTGTGTGTGCTGGTGCAGAGAGCTGAGCAGAGAACCTGGGTGAGTGTGAAAACCACAGCATTGTGAGTAAAGTTCAGGAGTCAGAGTGGTGGGTCCTTCTCAGATCTGGGGGGAAACTTCAGCCAGAATCCCTGTCCTGTGATGTCCCTTATGGTCCTTAAAACTTCCTATTCCCAGGGCAGGCCTCTGGATAACTTTGCTCTGTGGGCCGAATCTGATCACATAATTGGGAGTAGGGAGGTGTGTATAGAAACATCTTTTTAGTCAACTTTAACATGCTTTTGGTGCACTCATTGAAAGCAGACCTACTTTGTCCAGTACCTTCTACAGGTTCAGCACTTTGTATTTAACTTTCATGTGTAAGATCCATTTATAGTTAATTTTGTGGAGGTTGTAAAAGGCATCTCATGTGTTGTGTTGCACTCTACAACTAAGGTGTGAGAGAGAAGATTTGAAATGGTGATATAAACGATTTATTAATTCTTAGGAGACAGTAAGTCTCACCAAATAGAATTTAACTGAGGGAGTACTGACTGGAAAAAAAAAAACCCTGCCAGGCAGTGGTTATGCACACTTTAAATGCCAGGACTCAGAAGGCAGAGCCAGGCAGATCTCTGTGAGTTTTAGACCAGCCTGGTCTGCATAGCAAGATCCAGGATAGGCACCAAAACTACATGGAGAAACCCTGTGTTAAAGAAAAGAAAGAAAGAAAAGAAAACCACTCAAAGTTAAGAGTATTGTAGCCAGGCCTGTTAGAGATTAGGACAACGGGATACACATTTGTTCACCAGGATTGTCCAGAATTTTGGCTGCAGCCAAACAATTACAAAGGAGCCACCCCTGATTTACAACAAGCCACCAGGCCTAACACTGTATTAAAGAATGGGACTCTAACAAACTGCTCATTGAGGAATTACAGGGTCATAACTAACTTTAAGTCCTCGTATGCCAAAAAATTCCACTTTTCTTCTTAAGGAAAAACCAAGGTCTGCCATATTGGCAATATGACACCAGGTGACAAATATTTGAAAAGTAAAACACTAGCAGTTCAGTGGTGGTGCATGACTTTGCCCAGCACTCACTCAAGAGGCAGAGTCAGGTTTATCTCTGTGAGTTTGGGGCCAGCCTGGTCTGAAGAGTTATGTCCAGGAAAGGATCCAAAGCTACAGAGTGAAAACCTGTCTCAATGAAAAAAAAAAGAAAGAAATAAAAGAAAAGTAGAACACTCTTATATTAAGTTCTGTACTGATCAAGTAATGCTTTCCTTTAGGCCCTCAGGCAGGGATTAGGAAATTTCTTGGGAGAGCTAGTAACAGCCTGGGGCCTAGACCTTGGGAGCTTTCTCTAAAGGCATAACATATTGACAATAAAACAGAGCTCCTTCCCTAAATCTAAGAATATGCTTTGAAGAGCTGGCAATGGTCGTGAATCAGGGCCTTTGTGGTGGGGTTGCTTCAGGTTCCAAGAATCCAACTCTTTCACCAAATATGGCTATGGTTATCCATCCACAGATCACTGTGGGCTTAGTCAGTAATATGCTTGAGATACCCTATTTTTCCATGTGCAGCATGGTTTGAAGCATAGTCTTCTCTCTGAGTCTGTCCTATTGTATGATACTTTCTTCTGACTTCATAAAAGTTTCCCATTTCCTTTCATTTTGCCTCTATAAGTATTATAATACTGTTTTCTTCTTAAGATGCATAGTTGACATGAGGCATACCTTGTGCAAGATCTCCCCATCAAAGCTTTTATCTTTTCTACCTTACACTTTTCCTCTCTTCCTAATTTCTTGTGAGCTTCACCTCAGGGACATGACATCTCAGAAGGTCCTGATGTCTCACATCACTGAGGTACTTAAGTAATAATTTTGGAAAGATCTTTACTGTGTAAGTTTTCCATCTGTCCAAGGGGGTAGACTTGGATTCTTCTGTCCCTGTTTAAGTTGTTCAATGTGCAACCTGGAGCCTAAACCTAAATGTCCCAAGGTTGATAGAATGTGTGGAATGCAAAATTTAATCACACCAGGATAAAAGCAAGTTAGACAAAATAATGGAGCACCAAAGGTAATTTTGTTGGTAGGTAGAACCTAAGAATGTTGTCTTTTGAAAGAATGTGGAAGATGTCAAGACTTTAGGTGGCAAAAATCATAGAAAGTTTCACAGAGAGCTTTACTGACCTGTCTTGTATGACCAGGAAGATAGGAATGTTAAAAGTAATAGCAGAAAGTAAAGACTGAGAGTATAGGATTTCAGTAGGAAATAGACTCATCAAAAATTAAGCAGTCAGGCAGTAGTGGCATATACCTTTAAGCACAGCACTTGGGATGCAGAGGCAAGTGGGTCTTTTTGAGTTTGAGGCCAGCCTAAGCTACAAAGTGAGTTCTAAGATAGTCTCCAAAGCTACACAGAGAAACACTGTCTCAAAAAACCAAAAAATAAAACCCATAAATTATTAAGCCAGGCTGTGGAGGTGCACACTTTTAATCTCAGCATTCAGGAGGCAGAGTCAGGTGGATCTCTGTGAGTTTTAGACCAGCCTGTGCTACCAAGTGAGCTGCAGGAAAGGCATAAAGCTACACAGAGAAACCCTGTCCTGAAAAACCAAAAAAAAAATTAAGCTAGAGGTCATTTGTATGATATTTTGACTACAAAATTTTATTTGGCTTTAGGTCATGGAAGGATTAAACAAGGTAATTCCTACTCTAGAAAGCAACTTCATACAAAACCTGCTGCACCTGTGGTCCAGCACGTCAGTGTCCATCTGAATTAAGAAGTCAAACTTTGCAGGATCACCCATCATCTACTGGTCCTGGAAACAAGAAAGAATCAATATTTAAGGTCATGGATTCTTAGTCTGGCGGTTCAGTTCAGCATTGTTGTAGACTTACATGTTTGATAGTCAGAAACCCAATTAGGAGACTGTGAGAGTCCATTGCATGAAGCTGTGAGGATGAAGCCTGGTGTTGCTGGTTTTTGTTTATTAACTCTTTACTCTTTTGGGGCCTGCCACCCAGCTCGCAACTAAATCACACACTAGGAGGCTTACTCTTTCTTATAAGTGCCTGGATTTAGTTTGGATTTTATCTAGCCATCTTTTCCTAACTTAATTTATCTTATCTTTCTTATGTCTGAGCTTTTATCTTTCTCTATTCTGTGTACCTCTCTTCACTTTTGATTCCATGTTTTGCTGTGTAGCTGTGTTGCTGGCCCCTGGAGTACTCTCCTTTTCTTGCTCCTTTCTTTTTTTTCAGTTTTCTCCTCCCATTTGTTTTCTCTGACTCCCAGCCCTGTCTAACTTTTTCTGCCAAGGTATTGGCTGTTCAATTCTTTATTAGACCAATTGGAATTTTAGGCAGACAAAGTATCACAGCCTCACAGAGTTAAACATATACAACATAAAAGAATACAACATATCTTTGCATCTTTAAAACAATTTTCCCACAGAATAGACAAATATAACACATCTTACAATAATATTCCACAACAGCCTGGATTGCATTTTGTGACCACATTATGTTGGGATATCTAAAGTATGAGACATCTCCCACAGAGCCCTGGCTGAGATGAAGTAAATAAAGAAATGTATGAGAAATTGCATTGATAGAGCCATCTGAGGCTGCTGATATTGAATCCTCATGCATCTGAGACAGAGAAAGAGAATTGATGTCTGTCCTACTCTACTTCAGTCTTGCCTTTGCCTAATCTTCCCTTGCTATGTCTCCATTTCTCTATTTTAGAATTTGAATAGTATTCTTTGCCACTCTATGTTGGAAAGTTATAATCCATTTTCGGATTTTACAAATGTCACCATCAAGAGACCGTCTTGAGTGTTAGAAGAGACTCGAACATGTGAAACAGTGTAGGGGCTGTTGCAGACTATGAGGATCATTGAAGTGACTAAGTGCATTTTCTTCATAGATGATCATGAGCCTATGGGTACCTAGTTTAGAACAGAGTTGATTGAATGAAAAACCTCTCAGACTCAATGATATATGGGAACATGTGTCTCTCCTTGGTGACTTTCTTTTGATTGCTTCTTCAGTATGAGAAACCTTTTGGGAGCAAACTCCTCACTAGGTGTGTGATATGCATCTCTATAGCCTCAACTGACTACCTGTTCTTTGTGTGTACTGAGTTGTGGTTGAAACTAATCAACCAGCTTCTTTGTATTGTCATGTCTTCACCACCATTAGAGACTCTATCTCTAAATCCCCTAAGATAGAGTAGAAGCAATTGCTATTCAGTGCTGTGGCTCCTATCTGTCCAAGCTATCTGCCATTTTTCTGCAGGGTGGGGGAAAGTGTGCTCAGTTGCTAGGCAACCTGTGTACAGCTAGATGCCTCTGGTGATAGTTAAAGGGAGATCTGGAACCAGATTCATAGATGATCATGAGCTTAGAGATACCTGGTTTAGAACATAGTTTATTGAATGAAAAACCTCTTACCGGGGACTAAAGGGGCCCAGCCCCTCGATAGTCCCCTCCCAGGGTCCGGGAAGAATCTACAACCAGCTGATAAGTAATCTTTGATGAGAAGAAATGAATCTATGTACACAAAACTTTTTTATCCATATACTTTATTATTCTGTGTCAGTTATAAGCTTATATTCTGCTCTCATATTTAGCTCATTTCTAGTCTGATATCTCTCTACACTTGTCTGCATTCCCCTCTAGGTTCTATCTTAATTCCTTCATCTAGTTCTGCCCCTTCTAGGTTCTCATCCATCTTGTTCCCTCCCATATCATCTCCTCTCCCATCTCCTTCTCTCTCCTCATCTTGTTCTTTCCCATCTTCTTCTTCACCATCTGGCTCTTCCTCATCTTCCATCTCGTTCCTCTAGTACTCTCTTCTAGCCCTTCAATTTATTTCTTCCCCATCTCAGTTTGTTCCTCTCAAGTTCTTACCCATCTAGTTCTTCCATTCTCTTTTCTCTTCTCTCTCCTCTTTGCCCTGGAAGTCCTGGTCTATAAAGCCAGTCTTCCAGGGTCAAATGGAGGGGTGATAAGAATCACATTGAGAGGCAATAACTGTTAATTATCATTTGCAACCCCAAAGGGAAGTGACCAATGGGGAAATGAATTAACTAAAGGATGAATTCAGGTAATATTTAAGAAGAGGGATCTTATGTGCTCAACTATAATCTTAAATGTGATTGGTAGAAAATACTAAGAATCTATAAGTTGCTAGGTCAATGGGAGAAAATAAAACTCTCTTCTTTTTTCCTTTGGCTCCTATCTGTCCAAGCTATCTGCCATTTTTTCTTCAGGGTAGGGGAAAGTGTGCTTAGTCGCTCGGCAACCTGTGTACAGCTAGATGCCTCTAGTGATAAAGGGAGATCTGGAACCAGAGGTAAGATTTGGGAAAGGAGGAAGTAAAGCTTAATTGGCACATCTGCCAGGCCTTCTCAAACAGGTAGTCGGGATGCTTACGTCTGTTCTTAGAGAGTACAGAGGTATCTCTAATAAGTACTTTCTTCCATCTGGGGATGGACCTGGCCGGATGCTGCCAATGATGATAATTACAGGGAGGCTTGAAGTGAGGTTCTGGTTGAGCATAGCTGTCAGCCCAGAAGGTTATCTAAATATTCCTAGAAGTGGTTAGGATAGGAGTTAAAGGTCTATAAAGTTAGTAAGGTCATAAGAAAGGTGGGTCCAAGCTGAATTGTGTAAAGCTATTACTTAATGTCCACCTGACCTTGGTGGTGTCTCCTTGTGGAATTTACCTTAAATCAGGAGACTTTCATGTGGATTGTAATTACTGCTAGTCCTTGAAAGGGGCCAAGGGTGATATCTGATTCCAGAGAAAGCCTTTCCTGAGGCTGTTCACCAAATACCTGGAATGTGTATGTCCAGAGAGTGATCACTCCATATTGTTAGCACTTGTTAGGGAAAAGTCAATTGGGAAAACTATGAAGGCACACATGATTTTCATAACAGAATACAGCTGATATATAACAAGCCAAGTAACACCAAAAACTCCTTGGGATTTGGCTTCCTCTGGAGAAATTCCCTGATTCCTCCAGGTAGTGACTTTGCTTTAACCAGCTGAGTTCTTAGGATATATTTCTGTGGCCTGTAGCAACCTCCCAGACACAATTATATATGGGAACATGTGTCTCTCCTTGGTGACTTTCTTTTGATTGCTTCTTTACTAGGAGGAGCCTTTGGGAGCAAACTCCTCAGTAGGAGAGTGATATGCATCTCTATAGCCTCAACAGATTTCCTGTTCTTTGTGTGTACTGAGTTGTGGTTGAAACTAAACAGCCAGCTTCCTGATATTGTCATGCCTTCACCATTAGAGAATCTATCTCTAAATCACAGAAGATAGAGTAGAAGCAATTGCTATTCAGTGCTAAGGGAGTTTGTTAACCTGGTCTTTTAATTATGTTGCTTATTTTTGAATACAAAGTTTGTCAGTGTAGTGCTTTGTGGCCTGAAAGGAGTTCTGTACACCAGGCTGGCATGGAATTCAGAAATTCCCCTGATTCTGGCTCCTAATTCAATGGATTAAAGTGGGTGAACATTCCTTGCTGTTTTGTTCTTATATTATTGGGTGATGGTCCTGGGATGTAGATTTTTGTACATGTCAAGCATATGCTGTTGTACTGAGCTTCACACATACCTTGAATTTTAAAATTTGGCACAGGTTGTCATTCCATTTCTCTATTTGGCATGTATTCATGATATTAATATTGATTGAGCCATGTGAATCATTGCATTGCAGGTGCATGAACTTCCTCCTGCCTGTTACATTTGTTTTGAATTTTTAAATGAATATGAGTATTTTATCTGAATGCATGGATTTGCATCATGTGGGTACTGATCCTCATAGTGATCAAAAGATGGTCTCAGTAACCCTGAACTTGGAATAATGGATAGTTTTGTTCCCTCATATAAGTACTGGAAATTGAGCCCACCTCTATCCAAGACCAGCAAGAGCTTTTTACTAGCTTTCCATCTCTCTTGTCATGTGTTGATTATTTGTGATCAACATTTATATGGCTGATGCTTTCATCTTTTTTTTATAACTATTTAAACATGCAGTACCTGTTAGTAAATTCATATTTATGCTTTGTTTGAATTGGGGCACTTCAGGATTCTTGACGACTACAGAACTAAAGTAAATGCATAACACTTTGTAGTAACTTCAGTAAAAACTTCTTAGTTCTTTCTTTCTTTTTCTACTGACTTTTGCTTGGTAGACAGAGTCTTAACATGTACTATTGGCTTTCCTAGACTTGATTGCATACACTAGGCTGGGATTCAACTCAGAGGCAGATATACATACCTGCCTTTCTCTTCTGAGTCCTACAGTTAAAGGCATGACCCAAAACACCCAGTTTATCCATCTTACTTTTTTTCTCTATAGTTAGTAATTGTTGATACAATTTCTCTCACGTGTACTCTGTACTGTTGATCTGTTTATTTGTCTTTCTATGTTTGTCAATAAGCATATCTCTTGCAAGGTGTTATTCTATTCAAAGTGTACAGAACGACAGAAGTGATCCTCCTATTCAGTTTCTTTCTCAAGTGACTTGTTGATTACATTAAAATTTGTATGTCATGAAATACATGTGAGGAGCATCAGAATTATGTGACTCTACTCTCAAAGAAGTATATATTTACAATGTTGTCAGTATTATGTTTTCTCTTGTACACATGCATGGGATATTTTAGAATGCAGTGACCTATGATGATGTGCATGTTGACTTCACTTGAGAAGAGTGGACTTTACTGGATCCTTCCCAGAAGAATCTCTACAAAGAGGTGATGATTGAGACCTACAGGAACCTCACTATTATAGGTAAGATAGTGTATTTTCCTTCACATTTTAAAATAAGAGGACAACTATCCTTAGGTTTTGAATGCTGCTCTGTCATTTGATTGAGAAATAAAATTAGATGAATAAATTAGTCATATTCTAAGATTCACTGAAGATAGTAGCATAAATTTTGGACAGTTTTAAGGAAAATAACATATATTTTCTGGTACTATGTTTTAGGATACAATTGGGAAAACCATAATACTGAAGAGCATCCTCAAAGTTCTAGAGGAGATAAAAGGTAATTTTCTTGTGCTAGTTGATACAAATGTGCCTCTGAAGAAATTAAAATGTGTCCTGGAAGTTTTAAACAAAAGCAACAGTGTAAATAACACAGATTAAAGTACATCAATGATTGTTAAATTTGCAAAGCATTCTTTTTAAAAAAGACAAGGGAACAGTGACTTAGCAGATATTACCATTTGAATCATAGCACCATGGGAAATATGTTATAGAACTGCCAATTAATTCATTTTATCCTACTCATATTACAAAAGTATACATAATGAAGAGGTGATAATTATATTTTTAATCTTGCTAATAAGCAAATAGTGAATAGTAATGGCAGTGTACTTTGTATACTTGTTGTGACTGTGCTGCTAACAGAGGGCGCAGTTAGAGTCAAGAGTCAAATGGCACTTATTGTGAAGAAACCTTAATCTATATACCACAAGTCCATGAGTACAGAAAGTCAAACTGTGAATTGAATGGTAAAAAACTTTTATTGGTTAAGCTTCCTTTACTAGATATGTCATATGTCTCTCTGGATACAAGTCATATGAGAATAGGGATATGGAAAGACATAACATACTCATTTCTTAGAAGCATTAGAAGATATATAGCAGTCCTCATATTTAATATGCTTGTTGAATTTGATTCAAGTATACAAATAATTAGTTTTCCAAGTATATTTTTGATGCATCAACAAAATCACTGTGCAGAAAATTTCTATCAGTACTAGGACTTGAAAAATGTTCTTTTTGTCCTAGTTCATTTAGTAAATGTACGATGACTTACTGTATAGAAAAATTTATTAATGCAATGAAGACATTAAAGCTCTGACATTTTCCAGTTCTCTTCAAATATATGAATAATCTCATATATAAAAATATTCTGTATATGTGAACCATTTAATAAAGGACCTTACCTTCACAATTGTCTTCACAGATGCACACCAACTCTTAATAAAGTGGAATAACATGAGGGTAAACAATGATAAAACTTTAAGATCTGGTTCTTCTTTACAATTGAGCCAAATTGTAAAATTAATTCATACACATATAAAGATTAAACAGTGTATTAAATGTAATAATGCTTTTATATGTCCCATTAATTTGAAGTCATGAACAAAATCAAACTGGAAGGAAGCATATTATATACACTCAATGGGTTAAAGATCTTGCATATCTCAGTACACTTCAAATGTATGAAAAAGCGCATACTGGAGAGAAACCCTATGAATATAATCAATGTGGTAAAGCCTTTTAATTTCAAAGCCGTCTTCAAGAACCTAAAACAAAGCATACCAGAGAGAAACCCTGCAAAGTTAATCAGTGTGGGAAAGCCTTTTCATGTCAATGTAGTCTTCAAATGCACAAAAGAACACATACTGGAGAGAAACCCTATGAATGTAACCTGTGTGATAAAGCCTTTATACAATTGAGTAGTCTTCAAAGGCGTACAAGAACCCATTCTGGAGAGAAACTCTATGAATGTAACCACTGTGTTAGAGCCTTTACATGGCACAGTAGTCTTCAAATGCATAAAAGAACACATACTGGAAAGAAATCCTATCAATGTAATTTGTGTGGTAAAGTTTGTGCACAATTCAGTTATCTTCAAAGGCATACAGGAACCCACTCTGGAGAGAAACCCTATGAACGTAAAGAATGTGGTAAAGCCTTTTCATGTCAAAACAGTCTTCGAATGCATAAAAGAACACATACTGGAGAGAAACCCTATGAATGTAATCAGTGTGGTAAAGCCTTTGCAAGTCATAACAATCTTAATAGACATAAAAGGATACATACTGGAGAGAAACCCTATGAATGTAGTCAGTGTGATAAAGCCTTTGCATGTCATAGTAATCTTCAAATGCATAAAAGAACACATACTGGAGAGAAACCCTATGAATGTAATCAGTGTAGTAAAGCCTTTGTAAGTCACAGTCGTCTTCAAATACATACAAGAACACATACTGTACAGAAACCCTATGAATGTAATCAGTGTTGTAAAGCCTTTGCATATCATGGTACTCTTCAAAGGCATAAAAGAAGACATACTGAAGAGAAACCCTATGAATGTAGTCAGTGTGGTAAAGCCTTTGACTGTCATAGTACTCCTCACAGGCATAAAAGAACACATACTGGAGAGAAACCCTATGAATGTAATCACTGTGGTAAAGCCTTTGCATGTCATAGTAATCTTCAAATGCATAAAAGAACACATACTGGAGAGAAACCCTATGAATGTAATCAGTGTGGTAAAGCCTTTGCACATAATAGTACTCTTCAAAGGCATAAAAGAACACATACTGGAGACAAACCCTATTAATGTAATAAGTGTGGTAAAGCCTTGGCATGCCAGTACATCTTCAAACACATAAAAGAACACATACTGTAGAGAAACTATATGAATGTAATCAGTGTTGTAGAGCCTCTGCACAACTCAATTGTCTTCAGTATGAAACTTCAATATGCAATTATATGAAAAAGTTACGGTGGGCATCTGATTATAAAGTGTTTGGTAAGATCTTTAGGCAATACGCACATAATCAGTTACAGAAGAGTATGTCTTTAATAGAAAAGTATTTGACAGCGTCAAAATTGGTGAAGCATTATGGTGTCTGCTTTTATTTGTTTACAGCAACACATTCATGGAAAAAACATTTATGCATTTATGAACCTTTTGTATAGGGTAAATGAGGAAGCCACATAAACAAACACTGACCCTGAACATAGGGCCAGTGAAAGACAACCCTTTGGCCCTGAAATCAGAGTGAAAAACATCCTGACCCTGAAACCAGAGTCAAAGAAACACACTTTCTTCCTGAATCCAGAACCAGTTATAGAAACACCCTGATCCTGAAACCAGGATCAAAATTTTAAAAGCAGACAGTAAAACAAACACACTTTGGACCTGAAACCAGAGACAAAGAAATACACTCTAACTTTGACCAACTAAGCAGAAATCCAAAGATTCCCTGAGCCTGAAATCAACCAATTCTTGAGCATGAAATCCACCCAATATTTCAGCTTTTTCAAGCCCTGTGCCTGTACCTTTGGCAGCTGCCTTTTTCCTCCCTGGGAGATTCTGTAACACTCCTAGATTACTTCCTACCAAATATATATCTTTAATGCATTTTAGGTAAAGACTTTTCACTGGAGTAGATGAGAATCTGACTATAGGATTGGATTATAGAAGCAGCAGACCCTTTTGCTGGCAAACGTCCTGAAAACGTCAGAGCAGAAATAACAACTTTTCACCAGAGACTGCTACATTTCTGCAGCATTTCACCCCTTTTTGAGTGAAGCATAGAATTAAGAATTAGAGCTCTAGATGAGAAGAAATGGACATCTACAAACTCTAATAGAGCAGAACAGAAAATGAATTGACAGCTATGCTGAGAAACATCCTCAGGGTGAGTGGAAGACAGCAGCAATGGACATCTCTCTTGAAAAACTCTCTTAGCAGTGTGGAGCAGAGTCCAACTGTAAGGGTTCACTTTTGGAGAGGAGCAGGATTAATACCTTTTGCAGGGAGACTGTTTCCCACTGAAGTACAGCATCAGGTGTAGCCTGACTTCTCAATATTCAGGTTACCTTTTCCCTCACAGTAATAGGCATCCAGGATATCTTCCCTTCATAGCTCTAGGTAAAAGCTGACTTCTGTCATTTGGGGTATCTTTCCCTCCAGAACTGTAAAAACTTGCACAATTGTTTATTCATTTATTTATTTATTTTGATTTGTTGGGACAAGGTTTCTTTGTGTAATTTTGGAACTTGCACTACTGGTTTAAATGGTAATGTAACAGTATTAGATTTTCTACTTCTCTTAAATTACATGAAATATCTAATTCAGGTATAAAATTTTATGTATTTGTATTATTTTCCTTTTCTGTTGAGATATAATGTCCAGATCAACTTATAAATGAGTATAATTTGGCCCTTGGTTCCAGAGGGATATAATATTAGCATGAAAGTGGCATGACAGTAAGTGTGAGATATAGCAGCTAAAGCAGGAGGCTATGAACTCACATCTTTAGATTGCAGCCTGAAGCAGAGAATGGGACCAGAAAATGGTGTTTGGATGTAATTTCTTAAAGCCTTCCCTTCAGTCACATATTTACTCCAGCAGGGCAGCATTTCCTAAAAATTCCAAAAGGATACCACCAACTTAGAAGGATTGACTACCCTGGCTTCAAGCCTACATGCTAGTTTTCTGTTACATGAACCAATTCATGATAAAGAAAAATTTTGAAAGCAGTTAAATGTCTCAACATCTGTTACAGTAATTAATGCTTAAAAGAAGAAAAACTTTCATGTAAAATTGTTTCTTTAAACAGTTGTTGTAACTGTAATTATGTGATGTCTCTGTGTTTGTGTGGCTATGTGATCATGCAATCTGCTGAAAATGTTACACCATTGGAACTTGGAGATGAATGACAGGAAGCTGTCAAAAATCAGACCTTAGTCCTGGGAATGAACATTTCTCAACTGCCCAGTCATATCTCCAGTGCTGTAATTTTTAAAGTCTATTTATATCATTTTGAAGTGTGGTAATGAGGACAAACTCATACAAGAGAAAAACCCCATTCATGTAAACAATTTGGTAAAGACTTTAGATATCACAGTTTTCTTCAGGTTCAAGAAAAAGAAATCATGTTTCATTTGCTTTTCTTCACACACTTGAAGGAAGTAAATTACTTACCATGTTCACTTAGGACTAATGGTGGAGATCACTGCATTGTGATTTCTATCTTGAAACTTTTGAGGTAGATATTAAGTGTGCAATATGTGTGAAAAATACATTTAGTGATATTTATTTTGTTGCCTTTATATTTCTCCTATGCCTTTTGTTCATTTTCTATTGTACTTTTCTTAGTGATAGGTATTTTTCTGCTGTAATGTATAGAATGTTATATCCACCAACTAAGTGGTCCACTGTTTACTTAAATATCAGGCAGTGTGTGATTATACTTTTCAAGTAAGGTTGTCTGTAAAATGGTAGTGGATTTTTTATGCTGGCTTTGTTTTTCATATTTTCACTAATTCCCTTTAGATATGTGCTTATAATCCTTTTTGGCTTGGATGTTAGCAATGATTCAGTGATACATTTGAACTCATGATCCTCATGTAGCCACCACCTGAGCACAAGTCCAAAGGTAGATGATTACTCCCATCATGTGTACTTTTTTCAACCAAATTTAACAATGTTAACGTTATAATGCTTAATGGAAGAGAATATAAGAAACATGAAATACCTAATGTGTTTATTTAAAGCAGTATTTTCATTTATCTGATAAAGTTGTAATAAAGTAGGATAATCAGCAGTCCACCATGAACCTCATAACATAGCTTGTTATGTTTATATATGTATATATATATATATATATATGTTTATATATGTATATACATATATATATTTATGTTATATATATATATATATTATGTTTATATATGTATATACATATATATATATATATATATAAATTTGATCTTCCATTCTTGTCCCATCCACATGAGTTAAATATTTGGATTTCATCTTCAAGTACTTCCTTCCAAGAGAATTATCCAGAGATGCCAGGTAATGTAATATCACTAAGATTTCTCTTGTAAGAAAAATTTATGAGGCATGTGATATGATTATAGATTGTAGGCTATTGGCAGATATGTGAAGACCAGAAGATAGCTTTGTGGTTCTCTTAATAGGGTGGTCATTGTCTGGTTACCAGCTTTGCACAGAAAGACTACCAATAAGCCATCTCACAGGTGCTCAAATAAGATTTGTAGAAATACTACAACATTAAATTATTGTCTTATTTTCAGATTGTAAACTTAATTTCATAGCAGGATATTAGAACAAAGGACAAATTGAATAGTAAATTTTCTTCGCATATTAAAATATTTATACAATCGTATATTTTTCAAATTGATTATGAGGGCTAAGCATTTGTTTATAACATTGTCTCAGAACCACAATTGAATTCCAGAGAATTGCCTTATTCTCTAAAGTTGTTTCTGCTAAGCTTGAGGACCTGAGTTCTATCTTTGTGTGATCCATACTATTCCTACATTTTTTTTTTATTTCTACACTTGGGCATTGACATATGCACACTCCTACATCAGCAAATATATAAATTATTTTTAGAACTGTATAAGTGCCATTGAGTTCATTTGCAACTTAATGACTCCATAAGGTTCATCATTAGATCTCACATAGAGGAAGTAGATAAAAGACAAATGTAAGTTGTCCTCTCAGTGATATATACACTTCCTGGCACTGGTGTAGACACACAAATGCAGTTCAATCTTTTTAAGTGGATAAAAATACCAGCAAAGAAAATAACCCAATTATTGAGAATATATAAAATGATTTGCCCAGTTAAATTATAGAATTTCAAGAAATAATTCTGTTCTTTAAAACATGGTTTCTTTTTAAATATTGTATTATCCTTTCATTTTCTGATTCCATTGTAGGTCACTTAGAAACCCATATTTCTGAACTTACAGGTGCACAAATGTAATTCTAGCCCTTGGCAGAATATGTTGGGCCAATCTCTGAGAGTTTGAGGCCACCTTGGTCCCCGTAGTGAATTCCAGGGCAGCCTGTTTAGACACATCCTGTCTCAAAAAAATTCCCAAAGAAAAAGCATATCTCAAATTATGGAATTTTTCATAGTATAATCTGGCTGGACTGTGACTGGTTTAACAAAAGTTTTTGTTATCTTCACTCACATCACAAGAGATGTGTTAACAATGAAGATTAAAAAAACAATATAGCGAGTCCATTCACAGAGGTATAGAACTTCATTGAATTCTTTGACAACCATCTAGAGGGGACTTTCTTCACCTTCAAGTCACAGGAGACAGGAAGAGTAGTAGGACATCTTCATCATCAAAATTATAATGACATATTTGGGACCTGAGGAGTTGGCTCAGTAGTACTGGTCCTCTTGGTTACCCAAGTTGGATTCCCAGCACCTACATCAGATTTGTCACATCTACCTGTATTTCCATGTCCTTGAGTGCATTCACCTTGTGTGTTAGGAAACCAGATATACAAATGGTAAAAAGACAGATATGTATGTGATTCCATATTGTAAAAAAAGGCTTTATTCATGTGTCTGTTATCTTAGAAAAGAATGGAATTTAATTTAAGTGTGTAAGTTTTGCAAATTATTATACTATGTTCATGCTAGATAACAATGGTAACCAGAATATGATGTCTGATCCTCTGTGACTGGAGGCACATTCAGTTGTGAGCTGTCTTGTGAGTGCAGGGAATGAGAGTCAGGTCTTGTATATAAAGAAATAGTGTTCTCAGTGCTGAGACTTACATTCAAGCCTATGAACATGTCATTCATAGTAGTAAGGTGTGGATGGCTGAATTAAGTTCATCCTTACCTCAGTCCAGGTTACCCAGAAGAAATATAAGATTGATAGAACCCGAAACTACTTCACACTTGGTGCTCTAAAAATTTGTTTTTACTCTTCCCCAAATGAGAAATTATTGGTTGAGGAGCAGAGTACACAGTCATTTCGATTTTTGAAACATGTACCCAACCTCTAAGAGTCATACATTGTGTTCATGTATCCAAAAGGGCCATGTGTTGTTTCTCTTTGAACTTATTCCAGTGATGATCCATGCTAAACTAGGCAAGTTTTCCCTAAGCCCTCACATAACAATCAAATGCTTGCAATTATCAATTCCATTGACTCACAGTTTTATGTCACATACAGTTCATCTTCAAAATTTCCATTTTTTACAGCACATTATCACAAATGTTAGGAAAATGGACTGCTTAACCAGAGACAGTTCTGACAAGGCAAGGCCCAAGGAGTTGTTTTTTGGAAATATTTCTACTAGAAATATGAGACCAGATATAACTAAGAATATTCTGGATAGAAATGGATGACCAAGAGACTACAAATTACGATTTAGAATGCTTTGTGTTGTAGGATATAAAACTAGCCCCCTGTACTGAATGTTATGCTGACCCCTGAGACACTCACAACCTCTTCTCATTCAGTATCCTGCTATTTTCTGGTTGTTTTAAAAAAATAAAAACTCTCAAGTGATTTAACCTCTTAAAAAATCATTTACACTTAAAATATAGAATGAAATAGGATTTTTACCCATCATTTAAAAATGTTTATAGAGCTACTAAAAACCTCACATTTTCAAATAGTTGGTTAAAACTTTCCTCTGGATTGTACAAGTAGCGAGGCTGGGATACCAACAGACATGATGGATGGTTAGTCGGACTTGGCTTTTTTCTCTTTTACTTCAGAGACTTGACTCTGTTTTTCAGTGTCTTCATTTTCTGCTGGCAGATCTGTAATTGTTGGTCAGCCACTTTAGCCTGTTGCCTTTATTTTCCTCTTCCCTTTCTTTTGCACTCTTCTGTGTGATCATTTATCCTTTCCCATGGCCTTTTCCAGTGTTGCATCCACCTTGACAGAGGCAGGCTTGGATAACAGTCTCACCGAGCATGACTTGGGCTCTGACTTCACCACTCCTTCTCTTGGGCAATGATTGTGGTGTCACTGGGTAGGAGGAACATGTGATGTTGAACCTGTCATGGTGCTGCACTGCCTTAGGTGCCACCCCTTGAACTACAGGGGCAGTGGGAGAACTGATCCAAGAGTTTTCTAAACCCAAATCTCCACAAAATGAGTGGAAAATACAAAGAATACAAAGAGGAGAGGAACTGACACTAAAAGTCTTTGAAAGATGGTTGACCATTTAATCCAAGCCACAAGAGTGAGATTATCTACAATGTGGTAAATAGGCAGCAATTGGAGCACAGAAACTCACATGTCAGGTGTTCCCCTTCTTGAGTTTATTCCTCCTGTAAGGAGAGAAAAGGAACTTGCAGGCATAAAGTCTCACTTGTTAGTATGGAATCAATTTCTGCTTCCCTGATGCCTGCAAAACATTCAGTTTGGAGCTCTGAATGGTGGTGACTCTAGAAGACTCCAGGTTATGAGGAGATCCTGAGGCTTGAACTGAAGTCTGTCTAAGGCTAAGGCAATCACGCATCTACCAAGAGCTGTGGCATTTTGAAGAATTTTTAAGGATGGACCTTTGGGTGTGAAAGCCCAAGGTTCAAATGCCAGAGCAATGCTTGAGGTGTACCTGAGGACAAGCTGGCATGAATTGTACTCAATAATCACTCCTCTGTGGGAGTGAGCTACCTCCATATGCTGGAAACCATGGTTGCTCATAACTCCAGTTGCAAGGGCTCTGATTCCATCTTCTGGTCTCGGCAGGTAGAGCACACAGACACAGACAGGTAAATACCCATATACTTAAAATAAAGTTTAAAAAATGAAATTCTTGTTGGAAGGTGGTGATGCACACATTTAATCCCAGAAATTGGAAGGCAGAGGAAGGCAGAGCACTGTGAGATCAAGGCCAGCATGGTCTACAGAGTGAGTTCTAGGACAGCCAGGGCTACAAAGAGAAACTTGTTTTGAAAAACTAAAAAACATAAAAAATGTAATTCTTAAAAGCCAGGTTCTGGTAGTGCTTGCCCTTAATCCCAGCACCCAAGAGGCAAAGGCAGATGAATATCTGAGTTCAAGGCAACCTGGTCTACAGACTGAGTTCCAGGAGGGCCACTGGAGCTACAGAAAAACCAAAAGAAAAATGATATTCTGTACAGTAATGTCACAGACTTGAGTTGTTTAGCAGTCAGGGCTTAGTTAAAATGAACTTGTTCTGGTCCTTCATAGAAGCATTTGTGGTCTTCTGAGCCAGCTTACTTGTAGGCAAAAGAAGCCTTATTCTCAGGTTAGAATAGCTGGTTGATGCAGGCAGTGAGGAAACAGAGTTCGGAGCTGTGCTGCTTTTGGCTTTACTAGCTCCTTTGGAAAAATACTTTATATCACCTTATAGCTGTGCGGTATTTGGCAAAGACCTTACAGCAGCTAAATATGGTAATTTCACCCTCAACGTGAAGTGAAGTTTTTCGGTAGAACAAACCACGAGTACTGCTGTAATAGAAACGTTTGTCTGAATTGAAGCATTTAGGGGGGACTATTATGAATTTAGGTGAAGGGACAGCCTCTAGTTAAAAACCATCTACCGATGACAGTGCATCTCTGCCGGACCGGAACGGCTGAGAGAACTGGCAACTTTGGAGTGTGGCATCATCTTGGGAAGGTTATAGTCCCCTAGCAACAACTATCACAATTCTATAACAACAACACTCACTAAATCCCAGTGCTTTATAGCAAAGATGACTATAAACTCTAAACTTTAACAATGATGTATGTACTTCCTGTCTAGTTAAGAAAATCTTTCTAATAGAGATAGTAATAATAATTAAGAGTAAGAAATAGAAAAAGATGAAAATAAGATATGTGAGTTTGTAAAAATTCTGTCTTGTTAGATCTGTGTTAAGAAATCTTTGGGTGTTTGCTAAGTTAAATATATGCTAATGGTAGCCCTATATAAGTTTGTAAAATAGATCTATAGAGTTCATTTTAAGAATATAAGCTTGCAAGAAATATCTAAGGTAGTCTTAAGACATGTAATAATAAGCTTGTAAGAAGTGAAGATACTAGTTGTAAATGTAAGTTTAAATAAGAAATATGATAAGCATATAAGAAGTAATAAGAAATATATTTGCTAAAGTAGTTCTATAGTTCCCTTAAAGAGTATAAATAAGTAGATGTTAATGTTATATATGAGTCTGTAAAAAAGTGTAAATGTTAAGTATGAATCTATTCCTAATGTATATGGTGAAAGAACCCGAGACACAGGAGGTTAGTGTCCCAGCAGACTGCAAAGTAGGTAGTCTGAATGGTTTCAAAAGCTCCAGAAGCCGCTAAGAAGCTAAGAATGGCAGATGCCAGAACCAGCACAAGGCATCTGCAGCTGAAATCCGTGGTAAATGGACGCAACACAGAAAAACCTGAGCTAACATAAAAAATGGTGCGGTTTAGAATACTACTTACTGTACCTAAAAAAGAGTAAGTTCAGAGACGCTTGTTTGAACAAAAATTGTTAACTGCAAAAAGTTTTGGTTGAAAAATGTCTCTTCATATTTTGAAGTGAAAGCCTAATACCAGAATTTATTTGTTTGAACTTTTTGAACTTAAAATGAGATAAAACTACAAAAAGATTTTGGTTATGGATTTCTTCATATTTGGAAGGCTCGTACCAGAATTTATCATTTGAATTTTGGGACTTAAGAAATGAAATGAATAGTAGAGATTTCATTGCAATGGGACAATTTTGAGTTTACTTATAGTAATGACCTAGGAACTGTTTTCTGGAATTGGGTTAAAAATGGAACTGTTTAAATGAAGAAATTTATTATTTCTACCTAGAGTCAAGATGTGTATGCATATACATGATTCATGTATTCTGTGTTAAAAATGCAATTGTTTTGTGGAACTGTTTATGTAAAAATGGAATTACATACAGAACTGGTTTTGTGTTACAAACGGAACTGTTTAAATTGAAAAGTTTGGGTTTTCTAACTAGGCTTGAGATTTTGCTTAAATTATAAAGAAAGGGGGAAGAGCTAATATTCCTTAGTCTAATTTCAAAAGTTGTTTGAGGGATTAATGTCATGTTTTTGTTAGTAAGAAATGCAAATGGGGTATATTAAGAGACTACTTTTAAAGTGTAAAGAGTTTTATTAAGAAACTGCTTTTGGATGCTTTGCTAAGTTTTCAAAGTGTTAATGGTTAGATTAAGAAGATTGTATTTCAATATGGGTTTGTAGGAATTGTATGAGTTTGGGTTCTTCTAACTAGGTTTTAGATTTTGTTTAAAAAATTATAAAGAAAAGGAGGAGTTATGAGGTTGAATTATGTTTGCAGAAATTATATTTACCCTATTGATATTAATGCACCCTGGTTTTGTGGAGTTAAGGAATATTTAAGTTTGATGTGAATACATAGAAGTTTTTCCTATGTTTTGTTAGCAAGAAAATTTAAATGATTGAGTTAAAGTTGTAAGACGGAGAAAATTGTTAACTATATTTAGCACCATATATGCTAATTCAAATGGTTCTGTTAAGAGTTTGCTTTGAGTTGTAAGACTGAGAGAATTGTGGCTATGTATAGCAATGTTTATGTTAATCTGTTAATGGTAATGATGAAGCTAAGGGATTCTTTAAGTTTGTAGTCGCCTTAAGAGTTTTTGGCTTAGAAAGGGCTTGAGGCAGCTTAGACTGCTGTAGTCACCTTGGACCTAATTCAAAAGAGAAATGCCATCTTTACCATCCTCTACTCCCATATTGGGAGGTATAACAGCTATGGAGATTGCTGTAAGCCATTAATAGTTATTTTTTTATATATTAAAAAAGGGGGACCTGTGGTAGCCCGTTCTCGGGTTCCTCATGGCTTTACCCAGCAGGTCCACATAGAGGATGATAAGACCACGGGCCTGAGTGCAGGTGTCTGAGATGGTCTGCACTTGGCTGTGCTGGGGGAGGAGGTCTTTTGCTCCACCCCTTGGCATCTCTATAAAAACCCTGGGGCAGAGGCAGTCGGGGCCCATTGGAATAGGTTCCAGGCCCTCTGGAGGCTATCCTTTATTTTCTATCTGTTTATCTCCGCGATATTCTCCGCAATAAATCCTTCTATCTAATATTTCCTGCTGCTCGCACTCAAGAAAACTCTGGGGAACTGTGGGGGTGGTTGGGTAAACACCCCACACAGGACAATCAACTGACCCTAGTCTTCTTTTACTTCAGCCAGTCATAGGGAATACCCTGTGAGACTGTAGGTGTATGCTTGGCAGCACAAGGCCTTGTAACAGGAGTAAAAACCTGTAACTGGATTTTTCTCTGGTCCCACAGCTGCTCAGAACCAAATAAACACACAGAGGCTTATATTAATTAGAACTGTATGGCCTAATGGCTCAAGCTTCTTGCTAACTAGATCTTACATCTTTTTTTTTTTGGTTTTTTGAGACAGGGTTTCTCCGTGTAGCTTTGCACCTCTCCTGGAACTCACTTGGTAGCCCAGGCTGGCCTTGAACTCACAGAGATCCACCTGGCTCTGCCTCCTGAGTGCTGGGATTAAAGGTGTGCGCCACCACCGCCGCCGGGCTCTAGATCTTATATCTTAAATTAACCCATTTCTTTAAATCTATACCTTGCCACACAGCTCATATCTTATCAGTACCTTTACATCTTGCTTTTAATGGCGACAGCTTTTGGCAACTCCTGACTCAGCCTTCCTGTTTCCAGAATTCTTATCTTTTTTTGTCCTGTGTAGACTTCCTGCCTGGCTACTAGACAATCAGCACTTTATTTATTAACCAGTCAGAGCAACATAGTCACAACATACAGAGCAATATCCACAACAGAAACCGTAGGCATTTTGGCAACTTCTTCATGGAGCTTGCTTGTTCCATCAGGACCTGCTTGGGCCCAATCACTTATATACCACTTCCATTTGATAAGAGATTGCTGCAGTGTGTCTTACTTCATGACTTGCTTGGTCTGATAACACCCAGCTCATCATGGGCAGTTCAGGTAGCATAGTATGATGGTGGCCTACCAAGTATTCAGTTTCTCTCAGTGGCTAGGATTGATGGCCTGTAATTGTATGTGTGGTCATAATTATTTTTGAAAATGGTTCTATGGACACCAGTGGCAGACACTTGAATTGATTTTAATAGGTATTGTATTGTTCCAATTTTCCAATTTTCCTGTTCTTGTTTTTTTTTTAGTTTTGTTCTTTTACTGTGTATATGTGTGTGAGTGTGTGTGTGTGTGACATGTGTGCATTTGTAGACTATGTAACACAGGCTGTGAACCTCAGAGAGATCTTTCTGCCTCTGTGTGCAGATGGCTGGTACTAAAATAATGTACTACCACACACGGCTTGAAAAATAGTTGTAATGGTCTAAGTGTCTTCTTCTTATGGTGGCCAGCAAGACCATGAGATAGTGACAGAGCCCCTGATGCTAGAGTTACAGACAGTAGTAAGCTTTTATATGTACTGGGAATCGAACCTGGGTGCTATGAAGGAAACTTTGATGCTCTTAAATGATAAGGCATTTTCTACCATAAGTTTTATATTCTTCTTTATATTTCAAGTACAAGGCAGCCTAGTCAGGGTTAAATACTTGATGTGGATTACAAAGTAGAATTATCCTATATTTGTGAGAATAGGGCGAGGATGAGATCCCTAATTATTTGGCCAATACAACATGGTCAGCCAAACATCCATATATGTACAACTAACAAAAATGAATGCAGCAGATTGTATTCATGTATTTCAGCATACTTGTTCACTCACATTTAAAAAGGAAGAATTCAGAAGGGATTTTGGAAGGGAGTGATGGAAAAGATAAAAGGGAAAAGGAATGTTATGTTATTAATTAACAAATTTCTTCTTTTTTATTACTAAGAAAGTTTCTATTCATTTCACATACCAGCTACAGACCCTCCCTTTTCCTGCTCCCTAGCATTCCTCCCCAACATACCCTGTATTCCCACCTCCTCCAAGTCAACATCTCCCATGGGGAGTCAGTAGATCCTGGCCCCACTCAGCTGAGGCAGGTCCAAGGCCCTCCTCACTGCACCAAGACTGCAAAGGTGTCACACCCTAGGCACTGAGCTCCAAAAAGCCCACCCATGTACCAGGGATGGAATGCAATTTCCCTGCCTGTGGGTCCCACAAATGGTTTAAACTAAACAACTGTCTCTCATATCCAGAGGGTCCAGTCCAGTCCTATGGGAGCTCCACAGTTATTGGTACTAAGTTCATGGGTTTCCAATAGTGTCGTTGGTCATCTCTATGTCTTTTCTCATCATGACCTTAATGTCCCCTGCCCACAGAATCCTTCCTCTCTCTCATTGATTGAATTCCCAGAGATCATCCTGGCACCCTGCCATGGATCTCTGTATCTGCTTCCATCAGTCTTTTGATGAGGGCTCTATGATTACATTTTGGGTATTGAGTCATCTGAACACTGGAATAGGCCAGTTCAGGCACCCTCTTCATTATTGCTAGTATTCTAAGGTGAAGTTATCCTTGTGGGTACCTGAGAACTTTCCTAGCACCCTGTTTTTTCCTATTCCCATGATGTCTTCTTTTATCATGGTATCTCTTTCTTTGCTCTCCCACTCTGTCCCTTTCCAGCTCAAACCTCCTCTTTCCCTATATCCTCATCTCCCATTCTTTGCCCTCCACCCATGCCCCTTACTCCCAGTTTGCTCATGTAGATCTCATCTATTTTTCCTTTGTTGGGCTATCTATATGTCCCTCTTAGGGTCCTCCTTGTTAGCTAGCCTCCCAGGAACTATGGGTTGCACTCTAGTTATCCTTTGCTTTACATCTAGTATACACTTATGAGTAAGTACATACCATGTTTATCCTTCTGAGTCTGGGTTACCTCACTCAGGATGATAGTTGCTAGTTCCATCTATTTGCCTGCTAATTTAATGATATTTTTTTTTACTACTGAGTAGTTCTCCATTGTGTATATGTGCCATATTTTCTTCAGTTGACGGTCATCTAGGTTGTTTCTAGGTTCTGGCTATTATAAATAATACTGTTATGAGCATAGTTGACCATTTGTCCTTGTGGCAAGATTGAGCATTCCTTGGGTATATTCCCAAGAGTGGTATAGCTGGATCCTGAGGGTTTTGACTGCCAATTTTCTGAGAAACAATTTATGAAAATAAATTCTAAATAAAAAGAGGGGCTAGAGACATGGCTCAGTAATTAAGAGCACTAGCTGTCATTACAGAGGACTCAGGTTCCATTCCTAGAACCTACATGGTAGCTAACAATTTGCTGTAACTCTAGTCCCAGGCATCTGCTGCCTACTTCTGACCTCTCTAAGTACTGTGCACTGACACATGCATGGACAATACTCATAAAATTTCATTTTTTTAAAAGTTACAAAAAGTGAACAATGGAATTTTCTACAGGGATGTCACAGACCTGAGACAGGCAGCAGCCAGGGCTAGTTAAATGACTTCCCTAAGGTCTTGCATGGAAGGAGCTGTGGCCTTCCACTGATCCAGCCTGCTCAGAGGCAAAAGCAGCTTCGTTCTGAGGATAATATAGTTCATCATAACCATTCATCTAACAGCAGAGTGTACAGTGCTTTTAAGTGTCTTTTTCTTGAAGTTTCCTTTATTTGTGTTCTCTATCTTTACTATTGGTGGGAATAGCATTGGTACAGTTATCTTCTAGATTGAACATCAAGATTGACAGGTTGCATAAGCTTCAAAGCAATATTTATTTACCATGTGATTTATTGATTTTTCAGCATGCCAGAGACAAGGTTTTCCAATCATTTTTATAATTTACATACATTTTTGCATGACATGGGAGTAAGAATACCCCTACATGTCTCTGCTTTTACATTGTTATCATGTTCAGAAATGGATTTGTTTACTTGCCTGCTTAGGAAAAGGGAGAATTCTACGTGAATATGTCCAGCTTTCCTAAGTAAAATCCACATACTTCCTTTGTTTAGGAAAAGCATGCTTTCCCTGCCTCCTGCAGGTAAGAACTTTTCTCATTTCTTCTTTTTAGGGTGTTGTGAGGGCTATTCTTGGTAGTCACACCTATTCCTTGTGGAATTAACTAAAACCCTAAGAGTTGGGTATACCTGTGATGGATTTTTTTAAATGTTTTGAAAAAAGATCCATCTTTCATCTGGATCATTTGAGGTGAAATCCACGTTCAGCTGCTTGGTGTTTATGTACTCTTTAACCAAAAGCACTCAGGAGGTAGAAACAGTTGGATTTACCCAAGTTTGAGGCTGGCCTGGCCTACAGAAAGAGTTCCCAGGCTACACCGATAAACCCTGTCTCAAAAAAACCAAAAAAAGTAAAAATCAAATGAAGTTTAAGATCCACCTTTAATCTGGATTGCATCTCTGGTGGCAGCCTGCATATATGAAGCATCTTGAAGGAGGAAGCTCTCTCTCTTTGCTTCTTTGCCCTAGCACTGGCTACCAAGTAAATTACTTTTCCAGCATTAAATCCTTCTTCCTTGGTATTTTTGTGTATACTGGAGACCAGATAAGATATGCAGCCTCATGGAATGAACAACTACTGGCTTCTTCAAATTTCTATTGGTAGGCAGCCATTGTTGGACTACCTGGACCACAGCTTGTAAAACATTCTAAAATATCAACTTTCTACATACATGGAGAGATCCAATAATACAGATTTTTTTTTCATCTCCCCACTGAGGAAGATGTGCTGGCTAACAATGGTGGACATAAAAGCATTCTTCCTAGGTCCATTATCCTCTAAGTATTCAACTTTGCATGAAACTACTCTTTATTGTTATATAATTTTCCAACACTTTGCCCTGAATTTCAGGAATAAATCTTCTTAAGCAATAGAGCCATGATCCAGCTTTCTGATGGTGAAAGACCTATTTATCCTGTTAGTAATCTAGTTCCGGCTTTTTGTCCTTATTGTCTGAAGTCCCTGTGACAAGCAGGTAAAAAGTACATTGAATTCACCTGACCTCCCTGTGAAGCTACCTAAAAAAAGCATTTCACTTTGTCTCTCTCTCTCTCTCTCTCTCTCTCTCTCTCTCTCTCTCTCTCTCTTTTGAGACAGGGTTTCTCTGTGTAGCTTTGAGCCTCTCCTAGAACTCACTTGGTAGCCCAGGCTGGTCTCAAACACACAGAGATCCACCTGCCTCTGCCTCCTGAGTGCTGGGATTAAAGGCGTGCGCCACCACCGCCCGGCTTCACTTTGTCTCTTAAACCTCTTTTAGTTGTTAATATTCTGGGTATTCTTTCACCTGTGTGACAGGGAATCTCCACCCCACATAGTATAGTGGGCTGTACAAGCTAGTTAGCCACATTGTGTCCAGGAGGAAGAAGGGGAGTGCCTATGGAGAGCAGGAAGATCACATTGTCTGCTACTAGAATCAGGGGCAAGTGCTATTGAATTGCAAATTTGTGCTGGTTCAGAAAAGGTCTGGGTCTGGGGTGAAAGGCAGGGTCAAGAATCATTGTGCTGTGTCTTTAAGTCCAGTGTAACCCTATGGGAGCTTCTCCTGTCACTCAGGCCTCAGGAGCCAATCAGGCACTCCAGGTGACCTGACAGTCAGAAATTCTACAGGGCCTTTCCGGCCTCCTGCTTCAGAATTGGCTAAGACGAAAATCTGTCCCTGTCATTTTGTGTGCTATGCTGTGAGTGTTGCTGCTGTTGTTGCTGCAAGCTGAGAAGAGAGCATGGCGCAGCTGGAAAACTACAATATGGTGAGTGCGGGGCTGCTGTCCCCAGACTGGGAGGAGTGCTCAGTTGAGTCATGGGAGTCAGTGTGTCCGCTTCTCCCCTTGGTGGGTGGGAGAAAGTGGTCAGGAGCAGAGTTCTGCTTGTTCTTTCCTTGTCCTGTATTGTCCACCATGGTCCTGTTCATCCTGCATGCTCCAGTATGTGGTCCCTCATAATCTCGGCAATTGTTGGGGCCCACTGGCAGCCTCCGAATAACTTCACTCTGTTGGCTGCACCTGTGCAGACATTGGGAGCAGGACTGTGCTTTGAAATGTCCTTGTTGACATCACTGTGAAATTCCGTCTCCATGTGTGTGTTGTTTCTCTGGAACAGAGATTTCCAAACTCAAAGAGGCCTGGTGCCTCCCTTATCTTCCAGAAGTTCTACACTTTGAACATTTAACATTAAGATTTAAAATCTAACTGGAATTAATTTTAGGAGCTTGTAAACAGTATTTCCTCTGTAAAGATGCACTCCATTGCTAAACTGTGATTTAGAAGAGTAGAATTGATGGTAGTAGAATTAATGGTACATGGTCTTTCCAGTTCTAGGAGACATTAGTTCACAAAGTAGAATTTAGGTAAGAGAGGGCTGCATCCCAAATACCCCAAAGATAAGTAGTATGCTAACCATTCTGGTTGGAAATTACTATAATAAGATGTAAAACTTTGTTCCCCAGGATTAACAAGCTACATTCCGTAACAATTGAGACAACCTTGATTTACAACCAGTAGAAAGGCCCATCCTTCCACTAAAATCCTGGCCTCTAACATGCTGCTTAAGAGACCGTTACAGGGTCACAACTAACATTAAGTCCTGGTATGCCATTGAGGTTTATTAATTCTTGAACAGGGAGTCTCCAGTCTTTTTGAAAAACAGTTTTAAGTCAAGATCTCCTACATTGGTTGAGGTGGACTTGAACCCTGTCTGTATCCCCACAAAGCATTGCCTTTATTATCCCCAACTAATCACCCTAAATTCTGTATTACATGTCTGCACCTCCACAGAGTTCTAAAATTACCACTTTGAGTCACATAGTAGACTGTCCATTGCACAACAGGGAAAGGAAATGTGTGTGGAAAATGGCTTCTTCTTTCAGACCAGAAGGGGAGGAAGAGTGGAATTGACATGCAGACAGGGCTGGGTCCTGCATACAGGGGCATGGGCCACTGCATACACTGCAGGTGGCATTAGACTAGGCAATAGCTTGATCACAGACTGAAGTTGAGTGCAGTGAGCTGCAGGGGTCTCCATTACAAAGAAGGACTGATGGGGCATGGTGAGTGACTTTCTCTGTAATTTTTCTGCATGTATTAATTCCTCCTATGTGAGTGAAGACTGACACTATTGTGTGGTGTACAGTTTATGGAGGATAGCTTGAACTACTAAGCATTCAGTTTCCAAATAGTGAATTCTCCTATGGAGATATTTGCAATCCTTATAGATACAGTGAAGTCAGATGAGAGGTTTGAGATACAGGCCACTGGCTGTAACTCCATGTGTTAGCTTACAACACTCAGTGGCTATCATTTTATGTGGGACAAAGTCATACAGTCTTTTATTAACGGTATTCACTCTACCATGGAGGTGCCTAATCTGATTCAAAGTCAGTATAGCTACATATGCTTTCAATTGTTTTTGTCACTTTAAAACATCAATTATTGGTTTCCTTTTTAATATTCATTTTTTTAATGCACTACTGATAATTTTTTTTATTTTTCGCAGTTTAAGAATTTTACTCCATTTTTTTTCTTTTTCTTTTTTTGGTTTTTTGAGACAGGGTTTCTCTGTGCAGCTTTGTGCCTCTCCTGGAACTCACTTGGTAGCCCAGGCTGGCCTTGAACTCACAGAGATCCACCTGCCTCTGCCTCCCGAGTGCTGGGATTAAAGGTGTGCACCAACACTGCCCGGCTCTCCATTTTTTTTCTTAACTGGTGTTTGCTTGAGTATTTATTTATGTCAGTTTATAGCATCACTTCTCAACCTTAGAAATCATGGCTCCCTTTGGGGGATCAAATGACCCTATCACAGGACTGACCTAAGACTGTCAGAAAGTGCAGATTTTATATTATAATTCATAGCAGGAACAAAATTACAGTTATGAAGTAGCAGTGATAATAATTTTATAGTTGGGGTATGACTACATCATGAGAACCTGTATTAAAGAGTCACAGCATTAGGAAGGTTGTAAACCATTGGTTCAGGTCATTGTCTCTTGTAACCCAGGCTTGCCTCACACTATATAATTGAAAATTACTTTGAACCTTCCAGTGCTGGAAAGAGAATCCTGCAACTCCTTCCAGGCTGGGCCTTGACTTGTCTGTGGGAAGGAAAAATAGACCAGTGAAGGAGTATCCTCCAACTTCTCTAGATTTTATCATGAATTTACAAATGATGTGGTACTTGTGTATGAATTGAGTTCACTGACCAACTATAAAGCAGGTGTGGTCACAGCAGAGTGAGGGATGAGCAAGAAAGAGAGTGAAAACTTTCCTGCTGTGATTGATAGTAGTTGACCTTAGCAATGAGTAGTGAGGTAATCAATGTTACAAGATCAATAAATGTTCTGACTGGCCATTTCTTGGGTCCACAGACAAGGCAATCAAAAAATCTGGATATAAAAATTGATATTTTGTGAAACCAAATTAGAGTAGTTACATCATTTGAACCTAAGAAATAGAACTGGATAGAATGGTGTGGCCCTGCCTAACATGACTGTGTTTTCCAGGTTTAAGATGTATACCCCAGGAGAAATGGTGTGAGAAGTACTTGGTGTCCTCTAATACAAATGGCTGGTTCTGGAGCACATGGCCATAAAGCCTGTTTCAGCTTTTTAACAGAATGTTTTGTAATTATATTTACAATATTATCGCTATGTTTTCCCTGATTTTGTACCCTCCCATAGACCTTTCATTGTGTTCTAATCCATGGCTTCTTTTTGTTTAAGAACAGTTACTGTTTGAATGTGACCTCTATTTGGTTGCAGGATTTCTCAGCTATGAAGCAAGAGGTTGGTTGCAGTGGACATTAAGAATGTAAAGAACTGTGTACGCAAAGGACCCTGTGCATTGGAAAAACACATTAAGTGCTCTAGGAGATTGGAGAATTTTACTAAACTACCAAATCTCCTGGTTAGTGTCCTATCCAATCATAGTGTGGAAGGACCCACCTGAGAGGGTTTTTTTCTCTCTGAGTCCTTTGAACTCTGCTCACCCAGTAGGGAAACTGCTAATGTAGCTGATGAGGGAGCTTCTAAGTTCTTTCCAGGATTCTCCTCTTGTTCTGCTCTAGGGAGTTGTAAGGAAGTCCAAGCCATGCCGTGGTGAGTGTAGCATGTTCAGAGAAGGTCTGCTGAGCTATCATTTCTGCTGTGACTTGGATGGACCATGATCCAGACTGTGGTTTTGTTGGTCCATGTGGTTACCTGGGCAGTAGTCCTTGTCCTCTGAGCCTTCCTGTGTACGGATTTCCTGGGTATATGGAGACCCTGCCACCCTGGCATGGAAGGATATGATGCTTGTAATATCACTGTCCAGTGTGCACACATGGCCAAACTTTTGGTGTGTAGCAAGAAGACAGATTGGAAAACTGAAAGTCTGGTGTCTAGAAGTTCTGAACATTGCACTCCACTTTTAGGTTTGTCTTATAAATATTGCAAATAGTTTAGAAACTGATAGAAATATGGTGTTATGCATTATCTTTCAGTAATATATCATTAGAATGCTTCTAACTTTACTAAAACCAGCTATAGTGGTATGATTTGGTAAAGTTTAGTTCCAGGGGACAAAGTCAGTTTCTGATCAGCAGAAATTTCTCAGGTGTGCACGGTGTTGTGTGGGTGGATAGGGCAGAATCCACATCTTGTGCCATAATCCATGGGACCAGGAAGCATTTACAGCTAATAAGAGGTCTTTGTGTCATGATTTGGTAGCTGGTTGGTGGCCTAAATGAAAGCCTGCTACATGCCCCCACTCACTCTGTCTCAAAGGGGTTTTCTCTTTTGATATTACTATTGCATATATATTTATATGTCTATGAACATAAATAAATATAAGCTGCTGAGTCCATTTGGTATTTTTTCTATTTATATGATTTTAGTACAGTCCACTTTGTTTTGGATAACCAACTAGGAGGCTCATCCCTGGGAAAAACAATTCTGCCTCTCAATAGTCATTAGTTTCCCATAGTTCTTAGTCTAGGGAGAGGGTTCATTAGATCCCTTCAAACCTTCTATGTTACTATGTCTACTGGCCAAGTTTTCTCTTCCACATGAGATCTTTTTGCAGGGCTCAGGGTCTGTCTACTTTGTCAGCTGTGGCTTTGGGTTCCCAGCTCCTGTATGAATGCAGCTATGGAGTAGGTCTCCTCTTCCAGAATCCTGTGTTTGTAGTGGATGGGCTGCTCTCCTGTCTCCTCTGACCTTGATCTTAGAGCAGTTGTCTAGTTTAGCTGCCAAGCACTCCCCATTCTGCTACTTACCAAAAACTGATGTCACCTCAGGATTTCCATATCCTCTGAGTCAGGCAAAAAATAGTGTCTGGAAGGTTATTTCCAGGGAGGAGGAATGTCTGTGAGCACATTTTTTGGGTGTGTCTGTGAGGGACTTGCCTGGGGGATGCATCTGGAGATTGCAGTGCTTGTGAGGAGAGGACTGGAGGAATTTCTGTTGAGTTTGCTTTAGGGAGAGGGTGTGTTTAGTAGGTGATTTGTGGGCTTGGCCCAGGGAAGTAGGAATGCAGGGCTGCAAAAGTTCACAGTCCTTGTGCTCCAACACTGGTCTTCTCTAGCCTATCTCAAATATCTGTGGAGCTGAAGGAAGTGATCATGGAGTGTCACCTGGCCTGATCATTTGCAGCCCTGGAACTACTCCCTGGAAACCCCTGTCCCTGGATCTAGCTGGACAAGGAGTCAATCAAGGCTGATGATGAAACCCAGAGATGTGAAGGTCACAGTGTTGCTGCTATAGTTGCTAGAAGTAGCTGGGTGGTTGGAATAATGTATGAAGAGCTTGTCATGGTCATATAGGTGAGAATCTGATGCAGGAAAAGTGAGACAGAAATCCACCCACCGTTTTTAAGGATTTTCCTGCCACCAGGTTGTCTTCTGATTCTTTAGTCTATAAGCCAATCTCCAGATCCTTTTTGACTCCATAGGCCTTTCAAATACTTCTTGGTTGCCCAACTGAAGTTTAAGGATAACAACCAACCCAGTTGTTATTCAAACTGCCACACCATTTCCCATTTCTCTCAGGCACACTGTGCCAGTCCTCTTGGTCAGGTGCTCCAGTTTCTCCTCTAATTTCAATCGCCACATCAGTGCATTGTGGGAATTGCCCTCTACCCATTGCTTGTCATGTGTGTGTGTGTGTGTGTGTGTGTGTGTGTGTGTGTGTGACAGGTGTGACCATATGAGATTGTACAACCATATGTGCAGACATGGATACCAGAGAGAAATAACATGTATCTTCATTTTGTGACAGGGTTTCACTGAGCTACATGCTCTCAGGATACTTTTATGTCCTTCATCCCTTGCTGGGCTTAGAGGCTTTCATGACATTCCAGGATTTGTGTTTATGTAGGTGCTGAGGATTCAGACTCAGGTCCTCAGGGTTGCCGAGTGACGGCTCAAAGTGACTTTGTGGAATCATGAGTCGACGGCTCAAAGTGACTTTGTGGAATCATGAGTTGGTGTCAAAGGTGTGCTGATGTTGAGGGTCATCAAGGCCCTGAACACCATGGCCTGCCTTACCATGTGGCTATTCTCCGATTTCCCTACAAGGCTTCATGCATGACATTTAAGGGAGTTATCTGGTTACAAAACATGGCATTTTCACTCTGAAATTATTAAGGATATGCTTTGGAAACATTTATTTTTATTTATTTAATTTTTTTTTTTTTTTTTTTTTTAAGACAGAGTAGCTGTAAGTATCCCTGACTGTCCTGGAACTTGGACAGTAGACCAGGCCGCAAACTCAGAGATCTGTCTGTCTCTGTCTCCTGAGCTGGAATTAAAGGCATGTGCCACCATCACCTGGCTGAAACATTTTGATTAGCATTGATTGTGCAAATATTGAGTTATGTGGTGACATTGTAACACATGACATTTTTACTTTATTAGGGACAGGTTTTAAGAGCTGTCAGAGGACAACTTACGGAAATTGGTTCTCACCCTCCACCACACTGGCCCTGCAGATCCAGGATTGGGGGCCAAGCACCTTTACCCACATACTGAAGCATATCACTAGCCAAAATTTTTGTTTGTACCTTTTCATGATAAATTTGAATATAGGATGCACACATGCTAGGAAAGCTCTCATTCAGCCAACACTCCATTTTTTTTGAGACTGCCTCATGGTGACAGTTCCTTTCTTTCTTTGCTTCTCCATCAGAAGCAGTCTGTCACATGATCCATTGAACTCCCAGCAGATCTGACAGCTCAGCCATACTGCTCCTCCTCCATGGAAGGCAATGCACCCCCACTCACCATGGCATGGTTTATGGTCTACCTCATGGTTCCCTATATCTTAATTAGAGGAGAACCCTTGAAAAAACTCATAAACTACCTTCCACTGGTGCTCCTGATTGCTAGGCTTGCCCAAGTTGCTCAACAGCTTGTCTCCAACAGGGTCTCAGGACAGTAGCAGCTCCTTTACTAGATGAGCAGAGGTCAAATGACTAAGGCAGCACAGGGCTTCACAGCTCTGGATTCTACCCTAGGGAGAGACAGGGCTCTAGTCTGGGACATATATATTTTAGTGGAAACTATTCCAGTCTCTCGGAGCACTTTCTGTTCCTCTTCCAAGAGGTGTGTATTCCATTACACAGTCACTGGCCAGTGCAGCCTACCATTTCCTTCATACCTGAGAAATCCTGCAGCCAAACTTATGTCACATTAAACAGTAAGTGCTGTTAAAAGAAAAGGAGACCATGAATTAAAAAAAAAAAACATTGAAGTGTCTATGGAAAGGCTTAGAAGTAGAATAGCAACAATGCAAATGATGTAATATAATCCCCAAAAATTATTTTTAAAAATTGAAACAGGCCGGGCAGTGATGGCGCTCGCCTTTAATCCCAGAGCCAGGTGGATCTCTGTGAGTTCGAGGCCAGCCTGGGCTACCAAGTGAGTCCTAGGAAAGGCGCAAAGCTACACAGAGAAACCCTGTCTCCAAAAACCAAAAAAAAAAAAAAAAATTGAAGCAGGCTACATGGCCATGTGCTTCAGAGACTAGGGGTTTGTGTTAGAACACACCAAGTATTAGTCACACATTTTCTCTCAGGTTGTTCATCTTAAACCCATAAAATAATAATTCTTTTAGGCAGTGTTACACCATATTATCCAGTTCTATTTGGATCAAACTAGTGTAACTACTGTAGTTTGGTTTTGTGATAAGTTCAGTTCTTTATCCAGATTCTTGGTTCCCTGATGTGTGGATGCAAATGGCCAGTCAGAACAATTAATAATCATCTAAAATACATAAAATTGATTACCTCACTACTTATTTCTAATGTGAACTACAGTCAAAGGCAGAGAGCTTTTATGTTCTTTCTTGCTAATCCACTTCTGAAATGGGAGAACACCTGCCTTATATTTGGTCAGTGAACTCAATTCTTACACAGGTCCCTCTTCATTTCTAAGTTTGCAATAAAATCAAGAGAAGTTGGAGGACACTCACTTACCATTCTGTATTTTCTTCACAATGACCAGTTTAGGTCCAGTCTTGTAGCAGTTTGCAGAACTTTCTTTCCCCTACTGGGCAGCAGAAGAAGAATTAGGTGTTCAAAGCAACTCTCAACTGCATAGTGTGAGGCAAGCCTAAGCAACAGGAGACATTGCTCTAAACAGAAGTAAATAATCAACTCACTTGAGAAAAATGGAAAGAAATTCTTAATGATCTGAATACAATGTGGAATAGAAACAAATAAGAGATTAAAGCAGTGATGCATTTAAACAAAACTAAATCTTAACAGTGAAACAAAATTTCTCTTTTTAAAAAAAATAAATAGAATTGAAAAAACACATGGCTCTACTGACTTTCAAAAAGAGAACACCATTCTCTGGTAGAGGGAATGATATTAATAAGATCACCATTCCCCTATGTGCAAAGTTAGCTGCTGAGACCTGTGACCTGACACACACAGCTACAGCTAATGGAAACAACCGTGACAAGCAGGATTGAAAATATCTACATAGGATAATTTTTTGTTCAAAATTCAATATTCATGGGCTCAAGCTAACCTTCCTAAATTGTTCACCCAAAATCTAGCCTGCATTCACTAACATGACATGGACAAATACATGCTGGGGAATTACAAAATCACTGATCCTGCCACTATCAGGTACATTTCATAATGGTGACTTCTGCAGCTGTTTGCCTACCCTGTTTCCCACAGCAGAGTACACAATAAATTATTCTTTCTATTCTACTATCCAAGCACACAAAAATCCTTTTCCTGTTACTCAAATGGGCAGTTGACTACATAACCCAAAATTTTTAATTTAAAAGCTCTGTGGTAACTGAGTTCTTCAATCTAAAATTGTAGGTGGTTCAATCACAAGGACAACACAGTGAAATAGATTGTGCTCATGGCTGTCTGATCCAACATAAGAAAGTTTGTCTCAGAATTTATTTTTCTACAAGGCTGGAGGTGCTGCTCTTAGAGAATATGCCGTCCCAGGGATAAATTTTTCCACACACCTAAAAGTTTAATGAACAAAAATACCTTAAATAACAACATGAATCAAGTGGTGGTTAATGTCAGAAGAGAAGCCAGTCTGGCACAGATTTTGCTTGCCACATGTGCTGTCATGCTTAAGTCTCTCTTAAGTCTTACCTGAGGTAGCATGTTGAACAATTTAAATAGGGCCAGGAGAATGGAAGTTTAGCCACTTAGGGAGATGGAGATTTATGGAGCAAAATTATCTTTTAGATCATGCAGTATGACCTAAATATAAATATATCATGATGTATGATTTAAAAGAGAAATAGATCATAATGTATACCCTAAAAGATGCATTTAAAGAATGTATCAATGCCACAGTTCTCACAAAGGACATAGAACACAAATACAAACACATGCATGGGAAAGTCACCTATTCATACTGTGAATGGAGTTCTCAAATGAACCGCTATTCTGAGCTTTTCCATAGCTCTTTCATAGAGATTTTTTCCCACTGATCTATCTCATTTTGCTTGTTCCTTCCCCTCCCCCAGATACAGAGCTTCAGGTATCTGTCTGTGGCTCTTTTCCTCTGCTAGCTGCCTTTGGAGGTAGGGGCTTTTTTTCTCCCCCCGAATCTGCCTCAAATTCTAGCAGCTGTTTCAGGTCATATATTTTCTGGGGAGGATTATGTCCCTTCTGTTTCTTCAGAGTCTTTCTCCCAGACAGTTCCCAGTTTGGTCTCAGTTTATCTGCTCTACCCCAGAAACAGTTTCCGACACTACAGTGGCAGCTTTCCCTGCTCCTGAAGGTAGGGTTTTTTTGTCCGTTTGTTTTCGGGGTCTGTGTGGTTTACGTACAGAATGAAAATCTAACAAGGGAAGTTTTTTGCCATTTCTAAATTCCCATTAGGACAGGCATTTTGTTTCATCAGGCCTTCACCTGGTCCAGTCCCCCAGTGGGTTGTGTTTGTCTGGGTGCTCAAGGACAAAGCTTATGCCAGAGACAATCACCCCTCAGGGCTACACTCCCTCATCTCAGGGAGTCAGTTGAAACAAAGCTTTTTCTCAAAGAGGTGTTTTCTCAGATAGAAAAGAAAGCTTTACTCCTGGATAGTTCTGTCCTGCCCTGGCTGGGCTCTTTCCCCAGACAGCGTTCTGACTCAGCAGCACAACTGCTTCAGACACAGTTCAGCTTTACTGTTTTCCCAGAAAGGTCCTTTCTCTGATAGGAAAGTTTTCTCAGATTTCTTTTTTTGCAGCTGTGGACCTATCAACCTGGGACTTGTAGGAAAGTGGACAACTGTGCTGTTCCCACTGGCTTTAGCTTTGTTCATTGGCAATCTTCCCCTGGGTCCTTCACCTTCCTGCCTCAGCTCTGTGCTCCAGGAAGTTTACCACTGCAGGAACCCTAGTATCCCCGAAATGCACTCCAACTCAGAGACGCTGGCCAGTTACCTCTGGGTTTTTGGTCAGAAGCGAGGATACAATGCTAACAGTTTGCATTGCTTCAGGGGATCTTTGCATTAGGACAATTAGGAGCACCTTTTCAAAGAGGCTCACTCAAAACCCTTGATGCTTCAGCTCAGCTGTAACTGAAAAGCTTGGCTTTTTTGCTTTTCTCAGGTAAAGCTTCCTGCCCTTTTGGGCTCTCCATAGCTCTTTACCCACACTCTCCCAAGCATTTCCCTCAGGGTACTCTGACCCACTGTCTTTTACTAGCTTGAAGACACAGAGCTTAGAAGAGAGGTTTTTAGGAACTTGTCCCTGCCTCCTGCATTGCAGGGAGGATTTTTAAAGCTTGAAAGAGAACTTAGGTTTTGCTGTCTTAAAAAGGTTTGTTGTTTTCCCTTAGAGCTAATCACAGGTGGTCTCCATACTAATATCTTCAGGTGATTCTAATTTGTCCTTCTGAGAAAGAGGCTTTAGTTTTTAAATTTAAGATCTTTTGAGAAAGATGAAGGCTTTTTAGAGAGTTTTTCCCCAAATTTTTCAAGAAAAGCTTTTTAGTTTGAGAAAGATTTTCCCCCCAGGAGAAAGATCAACTTTTCCCAAAACTTCCCAACTTTAAACTCTTGACTTCTTACACCTCCATTATTGCCTCAGGGAGAAATTACTTTCTCTTGCTGCTTGAATTTAGCATTTCAGCTGTCCCCAGGTCAAAAGCTTCCATAGGAAACTTTTTCTTCCCCATAAGCTCAGAGAAGAGCTTTTTTACTACCCATAAAGCCCAAAGAAAGTTTTTTCCCCCAGTTTGCATTCAGAGCCCCCAAAGTTAGAAAATTGAAGAGTTTTTCTGTCTAGTTGCCTTACTTATTTTTTCCTACACAACCTTACACTTCTAAGTTTTTCCTAAACTATATTACTACGCTATACCTTATACTTATTTTTCACAGATAGAAATTGAGAAAGGGATAGAAGATAGAACATTTTGACAGAAGAGAATTTTGCTGCAGCATCGGACATCCTTCCAGTCCGCTTTCCTTTTCTCTCGAGGATAAAACCCCTGCCTCTCAATATATATAAAAAATATATATTTTCCATAACACCGGCATGCCTCATCCACTGGCAGGGCTGAACTCAGCACTTTCGCCAAAAACTCTGTAATAAAACTATTATTTTCCTGTATCTTTAGTCCCTATTACTTTGTCTTTAGTCCCTGTTCATTTGTCTTTAGTCCCTTTTTTTTTCTTTTTTCTTTAGTCCCTGTTCATGGCGCCATTCTGTGGGGCGTTTACCCAACCACCCCCACAGTTCCCCAGAGTTTTCTTGAGTGTGAGCAGCAGGAAACATTAGATAGAAGGATTTATTGCGGAGAATATCGCAGAGATAAACAGATAGAAAATAAAGGATAGCCTCCAGAGGGCCTGGAACCTATTCCAACGGGCCCTGACTGCCTCTGCCCCAGGGTTTTTATAGAGATGCCAAGGGGTGGAGTAAAAGACCTCCTCCCCCAGCACAGCCAAGTGCAGACCATCTCAGACACCTGCACTCAGGCCCGTGGTCTAATCATCCTCTATGTGGACCTGCTGGGTAAAGCCATGAGGAACCCGAAAACGGGCTCCCACAGTCCTGTACATCATGCAGGCACCACCCAGAAGTAGACATCTGCAGCATTTCAATCTCATTTGGGGATAACCCTGAAAGATATTGATGAAATGTATAAGAGCCCAAAAAAGCTTGACCACACAGCTGCCATGACAGGCTTAGGGATCCAGGTACATCTGACATAATAGGCTTACTGGTAGGCATTATCTGGATCCTTATGCTGACACCACCCAGGGATCCAACCAAGGATGGGCCAGCATCTAAGGGAAAGTGTGTGACATTCCAAACATTCCAACTATTACATATGAATAGAAAAGATCAAGATTGACAGATTTCTGTGTGAACGTGTCAGATCCCCGAGATCTGGAGCTACAGACTCCTGATTCTGGAGTTACAGATAGTAGTGAGCTTCTGTGTGTACTAGGAATGGAAGCTGGATATTATGAAAGTATCTTCAGTTTTCTGAACAGGTAAGGTATTTTCTACTCTAATTTTTCAGTGAATCAGTGCACTCCAGTTCTTCGACTCTTTCCTGTTTTTTGACAACTACATGTAGCTGTCAGTGACAAGTTCCTGCATGCCCACATTTTGTGATTCACACTTGAGCCTTAAAGTTTCCCAGTCTCTACCCTCTCAATCCCTGTAACCTACATTCCTGGATGGAATAAGGATGTTTTAAAGAGACACTTATATCTCTCCCTTTGTCAACAAGTGAAACAGTGAACCACATGAAATTTTAATTTCACTGAGTGTGTCTTTCTGGGAAAGACTTGAATCCTCCAGATGAGAATATTGGAGGGTTTTATAGATGGGAAAAATTCATTGTATGGCTTTATTAGATTGCTTTGTTTTGCATATCTTTTGCCATCTAAGAACTCAAGAATAGGTTAGTTATCTTGTATTTTCTTTATTGTTCCAAATTAGTCAATTTGAATAAATGTCATGTTTTAAATTTTCACCGTGCACAAAACTTAAGTCGAAGTGGATCAAGGACCTCAACATAAATCCAGCTACTCTGAACCTGCTAGAAGAGAAAATAGGAAGTAGTCTTGAACGCATTGGCATAGGAGACCACTTTCTAAATAGAACACCAGTAGCACAGACACTGAGAGAAACAATCAATCAATGGGACCTCTTGAAACTGAGAAGCTTTTGTAGGGCAAAGGATACGGTCAACAAAGCAAAGCGACAACCTACAGAATGGGAAAAGATATTCACCAATCCCACATCTGACAGAGGACTGATATCCAGAATATATAAGGAACTCAAGAAATTAGATATCAAAATGCCCAACAGTCCAATTAAGAAATGGTCTATAAAACTAAACAGAGAATTCTCAACAGAGGAAACTCAAATGGCTGAAAGACATTTAAGGAATTGCTCAACATCCCTAATCATCAGGGAAATGCAAATCAAAACAACTCTGAGATACCACCTTATGCCTGTCAAAATGGCTAAGATCAAAAACAATGAAGACACCTTATGCTGGAGAGGATGTGGAGCTAGGGGAACTCTCCTCCACTGCTGGTGGGAATGCAAGCTTGTACAACCACTTTGGAAATCAATATGGCGCTTTCTTAGAAAATTGGGAATCCATCTCCCCCAAGATCCAGCTATACCACTCTTGGGCATATACCCAAGGAATGTTCAACCACACCACAAGAGCACTTGTTCAGCTATGTTCATATCAGCATTGTTTGTAATAGCCAGAACATGGAAACAACCTAGATGCCCTTCAACTGAAGAATGGATAAACAAAATGTAGTACATATGCACAATGGAATACTACTCAGCAGAGAAAAACAATGACATCATGAGGTTTGCAGACAAATGGATGGACCTAGAAAAAATCATCCTGAGTGAGGTATCCCAGACTCAGAAAGACAAGCATGGTATGTACTCACTCATAACAGGATACTAGATGTGGAACAAGGATGACTGGACTGCTACTCACATCACCAGGCAGGCTACCTGGAAAACAGGACCCCAAGAAAGACACAGGGATCGCCCAATGACAAAGAAATGGAATGAGATCTACATGAACAGCCTGGACATGAGTGGGGGTAGTGAAGGGCGAGGGTCGAGGGAAAGAGAGCTTGGGTGAGTGGGAGATCCCAGCTGGATCAACAACAGAGAGGGAGAACAAGGAATAGGAGACCATGGTAAATGAAGACCACATGAGAATAGGAAGAAACAAAGTGCTAGAGAGGCCCAGAGAAATCCACAAAGATACCCCCACAACAGACTGCTGGCAATGGTCGAGAGACAGTCCGAATTGACCTACTCTGATGATGGGATGGCCAAACACCCTAATTGTCATGCTAGAAACCTCATCCAACTACTGAGGGATCTGGATGCAGAGATCCATGACTAGGCCCCAGGTGGATCTCTGGGAGTCCAATTAGTGAGAATGAGTAGGGTTTATATGAGAGAGAATTGTTGAGACCAAGGTCAGATAAAGCACAGAGACAAATAGCCAAACAAACGGAAACACATAAAATATGAACCAATGGCTGAGGGGTCACCAACTGGATCAGTCCCTCTGAGTGGGTGAGACAGTTGATTGGCCTGATCTGTTTGGGAGGCATCCAGGCAGTGGCACTGGGTCCTGTGCTCATTGCATGAGTCAGCTGTTTGAAACCTTGGGCCTATGCAGGGTCGCTTGGCTCGGCCTGGGAGGAGGGGACTGGACCTACCTGGACTGAGTCCACCAGGTTGATCTCAGTCTGTGGGGAAGGCTTTGCCCTGGAGGAGATTGGAATGGGGGGCGTGCTGGGGGGAAGGTGAGGGGGGAGGGAGGGGGAAGAACAAGGGAATCTGTGCCTGTATGTAGAACTTAATTGTATTGCAAAATAAAAATTTTTTAAAAAAATAATAAATAAATAAATAAATAAATAAATAAATAAATAAATTTTCATTAATAATTTGCTTTATTCCATTTTCTATTTCTGTTTTCTTTTTCTGTAGAGAACAGTATTACAATGACTCTTTGGCTGGTCTGGAACTCACACTATAGACTAGCCTGTCCTAGGACATCAGAGAGATCTCATCACCTTGTCACCACAGTGCTTGCATTGTAGCTGGGCATGTCACTCACTGGATAATGTGGTTCATTTGATTGGCTTACTGAGGATGAATGACTGAGCCTGCTTAGATAGAGTAGCCAGGACACAGTTTCTGATCCTATCTCCAGTAACAGAAAAAGGTTCCCATCAAATGTAGCCTTCCTGCCTTAATGTCTACTGTCTTCAAACTATGAGAAATTTTATTTTTCTTTATTATTGAGTCTGTTATAATTGAAGAATAACCTGGTAAGAGATCTGTCCTTATTCTGCAGATGGTGAAAGCCAGGCTCACAGAGATAAGTATTTTTTGAATATAGATAAGTATAAATGTTCATGTAACTCATCCCATCATTCTAATGCCTCACTAAATGCATTTGAAGGAAACTAAGCCAGACTTGGGGGCTCAGTCCTGTAATCATGGTACTTAGAATGTGGAGGTAGGAATTTCAAGTTTACAAAGTCATCCAAAATGAGAATGGTCAATGGGATCTGGTGGGAGGAACTAAAGAAGAGTGTAATTGGCTTAGGAGGGTGTCCATAGTCTTCCCTGCAGCTCCAAAACTTCAGGGTCATGGCATCAGCAATTGTTAGCTGAGGTATTTACTGTTGGTTAGACTGGTGCTGCTCCTCGTGGTTGGCTGTTGTCCGCAGTGGCCATGCATGGAGGAGAATCCTAGAGGAGAGTCACAGGCCATAGTTACCTTTTTAGAGCCTTATTAGTATAGGAGGGGATAGGGAGGGTGACAGAAGGGAGGAGCAGAGAGGAAAGAGAGGGAAGAGGAAGGGCGCACAGAGGGCCCAACCACTTTTTAGCCTGGGATGCCTTTGAAAGCTGATGACGTAATTAAGAACCAATACCTTATATTTACCAACTCAAGTTTACTATTCTGGATAATATTTTTTATTCTTTATAATGTTTTCTGTCCAAAGAACCTGGATCACTTGGGGATAAGGCTCTTGTTGTTCATTAAATAGTGGAATAATCCTTCAGGTGGGAGAATTAGCCTCAGGCAAGGATGAGATCCCCAACTGCATACCTAATACAATGTGTTCCTCTTTGATTGTCTATAAACCAACAGAACAACCAACAGAAATGGACTCAGAAGGTTTTATTCATACATTTGTGCATGAATATTCTCACATGCTTCACATGGAAGAAATTCTGTAAGGGAAGAATTTGGGAAGGGATGGTGAGAGGACAAGGAAGGGGAAATTGATTTAATACATATTGTAGTGAGCACGTATTCCAGTTATGGGGGAGGAATAATCACTCTTGATTCAGACTTGGAATAACACTCATTTATTCACACGGTAAGATTACAAGCAATATTCATCCTGTCTTCCAAATGGAAGCAGGAGTACCTCTCTAAGTGTACAGGTCAGGACTCGCCATGTCTGTTCCTCTAGATCTTGGGTCAGCCTTCCTCAGGTCAGCCACATCTGCACTGGGGACAGGATCTCACATCTCTGGCGGGGGAGAGTCGTCTCATGCGAGGGACTGACGAGCTCTGTTGGTCGGGTTTGAGGCCTCATCTTTTATATTCTTTTCTGGCTAGGTTTCTAGTCTTATCCTTACTTCCACACATAGCTTATAGCTTATCACTACTCCATTTGTGGTTTACTTACATCACTCTATTGCTTATCACTCCTGACCAGGGTTGCTCACCCTAGGCCTTACATGTTCCTTATACATATTAATTAAAATATATGAAAATAAATTTTAAATAAAGAAGTGTCCCTGGGAGATAGCTTAAAAGTTAAAAGCAGCACCAGGACGTTACATAGGACAAAGGTTCCATTATATTTAAACATCTCCTGTAACTCTCTTCTGGCCCTGCAATTCCTCTGCACAGACTCCTGGAGGCAAATACCCTCATACATAAAATAAAATAAAGCTTAAAAATGGAATTCTCTGCAATGATGTTCCAGCCCTGAGACAGACAGCAGGCAGGGCTAGTTAAAAGGATCTCCTTCCCATCCTGAATGCTTGTAAAACATTCTATGAAATCAATTTTGTACATACATGGAGAGATTCATTCTAGCAGTCCTGATCATGTAGAGAAGCTTGAATAATACAGTTGTCTTTTTTTTTTTTCACCTGCCCAGGAAGGAAGATGTGCTGGCTAACAATGGTGCTCATAAATGCATTCTTCCTAGGTCCATTATTCTCTAAGTATTCAACTTTCCATGAAGACTACTCTTTATGTTACTTAATTTGCCAACAGTTTGCTCTAAATTTCAGGAATAAAACTTCTTAAGCAATGGAACTGTGAGACCAAAATGAGCCATCTTAGAAATAAGACCAAAATGCCTTTACCCAGAAACTAAGGCCTAAGATTTCTCCTTTTGGGAATAGGCCATTAGTTACTGAAACCTGTCAGTCCAGATTTCAGAAACCAGGAAGTGTAAAAGTACACAGTCACAAGATAGTTACGAGGTAATGCCTGCCAGACTATGGAATGTCTTCTCCCTGGTTTCCAGGGTAACTGACCATAAAAATGTCCCCACCTGAGGGCAGCCAATGAGAAATGGTAGCCTGCAACCACTCCCTTAGAAGTAATTTCTAGAAGCCCCTAGAAGCAAGCCAATCAGAATTGTACCAATACTAGCACCCCTAAATGATGTAACCTTGTGATTTTTCCCTTTAACAACTGAGCTTGCGGACAGGCGGGCACTTCCTCCAGCCTCCACTGTGTTGGATGTATTGGACAAAGTCCCTGCCTAGGCTTGTATTGCTTTTGGATATCCCAGAATTAAACCTTGCTTTTGCATTCCAGCATGCTCGTCTTTGGTGATCTCTCTGGGGGTCGTGATCTGGGCTCAACAGAACCATCATCCAGCTTTCTGATGGGAGAAAGACCTAATATCTTGTTTCTGATCTAGGGACCTTGTCCAGCCATCCAACACTGTAGAGGCTGGAGGAGGTACCTGACCATCTGCAAGCTCAGGTTTTAAAGGCAAAAAAATAAGGTTACATCATTTATGGGTGTTAGAATGGGTACAATTTTGATTGGCTCAAGTTTGAGGGGCTTTTCAGATTTTCTGTGTTATTTTACTTTGTAGATTTAACCAGTTGTTTGTCTTTCATTATAGACTACCTCTGGCATTGGAGCATTCTGTGGTTAACCAGTTGCTCCCAGATAGTCCTTCAAACATCCTGACTTTGAACTTTTGACCATCTCCGGTATTGGGGCATTCTATGGTTAATTAGTTTTTACCAGATGGCTCTTCAAACATCCTGAATTTGTCCTGGGACCTATGTAAGCAGCTCTGAGAACTTTGAAACTCAGGCCTTTTTCAAGCTGGGGTAAGGGGCTTGCTTGAAATGGTGGTGGTTTGTTTTTCTAGTATTTACAAGCTAGCTAGACACATTGTGTCCTGGAGGAAGAAGGAGAAGTGCCTAAGGAGAGCAGGGTTTACTTTTGCAGCCAGGGGCAAGTGCTATTGATATGCATATCTCTCCTGATCTAGAACAAGTCTTTGTCTGGGGTGGAAGGGAGGGACTGGAACTATTGTGCTGTGTTTTTAAGCACATTGTAACCCTATGGGATGTGCTCTTGTCACTCAGATCTCATTAGGCAATCAGGTCCTCGAGGTGGCCTGCCAGTCAAAAGTGGTTCAGGGTTCTTCCTGCCACCACTGGCTTCAGACTTGGTTTGAAGAGGAGCTGGCACCATCAGTTTTGTGTGGTGTGGTGTGCTGTGAGTGCTGCTGCAGAGAGCTGAGCAGACAGCATGGCTGAGCTAGGAAACTATGACATGGTGAGTGAGGGGCTGCTATCTCTAGATGGGGTGGAGCAGATGGTGAGGTGGAGGATCCAGTATGGTGGGTCCTTCTCAGGTCTGGGTGGGAACCTGTCTGCAGAATACCTGTCCTCTGAGGTCCCATGTGGTACTTGACACTCCCTGGATCAAGGGGCAGGCCTATGAATACCTGTTCTGTTGGCTGAATCTGCTCACAGAATTGAAAGTACGAAGCTGTGTTTAAAGCCATCTTTGAACTCAAATGTGCTTTGGTGAACCCATGGAAACCATGATGCCAAACTTGGAGAGTACCTTCTAGTACCTTGTTGAGTAAGGATGAGTATTTTGCATTTTATTTTTATGTGTAAGATCCATTTACAGTTATTTTTGTGGGTGGTTGTAAAAGGCACCTCATGTATTGGGTAGCATGCCAGTACTAACGTATGATGTAGATTAGTAGAATTGTTGATTTAAAGGATTTACTAATGCTTAGGAGATAGTAAGGCTCACAAAATAGAATTTAGTGGTGAGAGGACTGTCTCAAAAAACAACCAACCAAAAAAAGATAAGTATATTCTAGCCAGGCTTGTTAGAGATTAGAACGTAGGATACACTATTGTTCGCCAGGATTGTCCAGACATTTTTTCCAAACCATTACTATGAAGCCACTGCTAATTTACAACCAAAAACTAGGCCCAACACTATATAAAATAATGAGATTCTAACAAGCATCTTATTGAGACATTATAGTGTCACAACCAACTTTAAGGCTTGGTGTGCCATAAAGTTCCTGTTTTCTTCTTGAGAAAAGCTTATTTCTGCCAGAAGGTCAATATGACACCAGGTGACAAGTATTTGAAGAGTAAAACAATGTTGTATTAAGGACTGGATTGATCAAGCAAGGCTTTCATTTAGGCCCTCATACAAGGAAAAGGATCATTCTTGGAAGAGCTATTAACAGCCTGTGGCCTAGGCCTTGGGAGCTTTCCCTAAGTGCCTGATTGATTGACAATAAAACAGAGCTCCTTCCATAGAATCAGGAATATGTTTGGGTGAACTGGTAATGGTCTAGAACCAGGAATTTTATTGTGGAGTTGCTTCAGATCCCACATAGAACTATGGTTATCAGTCCCAAGAACACTGATGGGCTTACTCAGTAATGATCTTGAAATATCCTGTGTTTTTTTGCAGCATTGTTTGATTAGTCTCCTGAGTCTGTCACATTGTATGATAGTTTCTGTTTACTTCCCAGAACTTTTCCATTTCACCACTCGAAGTAGTATCCAAGGTGCTATTCTTTTTAAGAAGCTTACATGTCTTGCAATGTAGCTTGTACAAGGCTATCCCATGCCAGCTTTTTTTTCTACCTTCCACTTTTCCCATGATTGTTATCCATAGTCAGCTTCAACCGAGTACAATATCACTAAAGAATGACCTTCTGTCTCAGGTGTCTGTAATATTTAAGAAAGAATTCTGGAAAAACTTTTGCTGTCTAACTCACCCATCTGCCCAAATGGCTAGACCTACAGTTGCCTGTCTCTATTTGTATTGTTCAAAGTGAAACCTGGAGCATGTTGCTAAAAGACACAAGGATAGCAGCATATGTTGAATGCACAATATGTCTAGGTTGTCTCCTCTTTGAGCATTTGCCAGAGATGGATGCATACTATTATTAAAGGTATTTTTCTTTATTAATATCCTATGTATTATTTCTCCCTGGGAAGTCATATTAATTCCAGGACAGCTGCATTTTCATGCTGTTTGAAAAATCTAACAATAATGCTGCTATGAACATAGTTGAGCATAATGTCCTTGTGGTATAATTGAGCACTCCTTGGGTATATGCCCAAGAGTGGTATAGCTAGGTCTTTAGGGAGATTGATTTCCAGTTTTCTGAGAAAGCACCATAATGATTTCCAGAGTGTCCGTACAAGTTTACACTCCCACCAACAGTGTAGGAGTATGTGGAGTTCCCCATGCTCCACATACTCTCCAACATAAGCTGTCTTCAGTGTTTTTTATCTTAGCCACATTTATTTTTGAAAATGATTCTATGGGTACCAGTGGCAGACACTTGAAATGACTTTAAGAGGTATTGTATTGTTCTAATGCTCCTTTTCTTGTATGTAATTCAGTTTTCTTCTTTTCGTGTGTGTGTGTGTGTGTGTGTGTGTGTGTGTTTGTGTGTGTGTGTATGTTTGTGTTTGTGTGTGCATGTGCATGTGTTTGTGTAGACTGTGGCATAGGCTTTAAAACTCTCAATGATGTTCCTTCTTCTGTGTCCAGTTTGCTGGCAATATAAGAATGCACTGCCACTTCCAGCTTGAAAAATAATTTTTATGATCTAAGTCTCCTTTTCTTATGGTGGACAGGGAGGCAAGGAGATGGTGTCAGGACCCCTGGTACTGGAGTTACAGGTATTAGTGACCCTCTAAATATATTGTGAATGAAAGTTGGATGTTCCAAAAGCATCTTCAGTGCTCTTAACTGGTGATTAATTTTCCTACCTGTTTTCTATTCTTGATTATGTTTCCCATCCAAGGTAACCCAGTCATGGTTAGACACCAGATGCTGATTAAATTGTGGAATTCTCCAGAGAGAATTAACCTCAGACAAAGATGAGATCCCTAATTATTTATCGAATACAAAATGGTCAACCCATTCTCTCTCTCTTTCTCTCTCTCTCTTTCTCTCTCTCTCTCTGTATATATATATATATATATATATATAGATAGATAGATAGATAGATAGATACAGATATAGATATCCAACAAAAATGGGTGCAGCAGTTTGTATTAATGTATATTATCATACTTATTCACCTACACCTAATAAGTAATAAGTTGGAAAGTATGTGGGAAGGGGTAGAATCAAAAGATAAAAGAGGAAAGTGATGTAATATCTCTTGCTTATCAATTTATGGAAAGAAATTTTAAATGAAAAGGGGGCTAGATTGACTGCTCAGCAATTTAGAGAACTGGGTGTTTTTATAGAGGACCCAGGTTCCATTCCCAGGACCCACCTGGAGCTAACCATTTGTTGTAACTTTACTCCCAGGCATCTTCTGCCTCCTTCTGGCCTTGTTAGCCACAACACAGAGACACATATGGGCAAAACGTGTATACATATTTTTTTTAAAAGTTAGAAAAAGGAAACTGCCCGGTCCCGCGGGCCAGGTTATTTGATGAGACCCGAGGAGGCACCTCCTGAAAGATCAATGGGGGCGAGAGAGAAAGGAGACCAGGCGCGTAAAGGAAGACAGAGTCAGTCTGAGTTGCATCAAGGTCTCGTTTATTGACTGGGTATTGAGGCTTATAAGCAGGGCTTCAGGCAGGGAGGGGAAGCAGAGGAAGCACGGAGAGAAGGATGGAAAATTCCTAAGGGAGGGTGAGGTCGCTTTGGTCCCAGGCCCCTGCAGCTGGCTGATTAGCAGGTACTCCAGGAAGTTGTACAGCCCGAGGTTAGGCCAGGAACTTCCTGCTTTTGTAAGGTTTGATAAAGTAAGGACACCGCTGTCCGGAATCGGTCCCCAACAGGAAACAATAAAAGTTTTTACTATGATGTCATATCCCTTAGCCATGAAACAAGCCAGGGCTCGTTCAAATGAACTCCTGCTGGTGTTGCATGGAAACAGCTGTGCCCCCAGGCTAGGCCAGCCTGTGCTGAGGGAAAAGCAGTTGTGTTCTGAGGTTGATATAAATCATTATAACCATCTATCTAGGAGCAAAGTAAACTGTGCTGTTAGGTGTCTTTTCCTTGAAGGTTTCTGTATTTGTGTTTTCTATCTTTTGTATCTGTGAGAATTTTGGCAATGGTACAGATATATTTTAGATCAAACATCAAGATTGACAGGTCACATAGGCCCCAAAGCAATATCCTTTTTACAAGGTCATTTCCTTGATTTTCAGCTAAGACCTTGTGGTACAAGATGAACATGTCAGAGACATTTCTTTCCATCATTTTTATAATTAATATATGTTCCTGCCTAACTTTGAGGTAAGAATAACCATAAACGTCTCTGCTTTTACATTGTGATCATGATCAGAAGTGGATTTGTTAACTGAGCATGCTTAAGAATATGCAGAGTGCTACAGGAATGTGTCCAGGCTCCCTACTCAAAAACCACATGCTTCCTTTGTTTAGGAAAAGCATTGTTTTGGAAATGACTCCCATGTTCTCCTTGCATTCTGCAGTTGGGAAATCTTTCTCATTTTATCTGTCTTGTCTGTTGTGATGGCTAATATTTTGTTTTTTGTTTTTTGTTTTCTTGTGTTTTTTGTTTTTGTTTTTGTTTTTGTTTTTTTTAGACAGAGTTTCTCTGTGTAGCTTTGCACCTTTCCTGGAACTCACTTTCGAGACCAGGCTGGCCACAAACTCACAGAGATCTGCCTCCCTTTGTGTCCCGAGTGCTGGGATTAAAGGCGTGCACCACCACCGCCTGGCTTGCTGACTACCTCTTTAATTAATTAAAATCCAAAATATTTGTGTATACCTGTGAGCGATTTTTTTAAAGGTTTTGAAGTTAAAGACACATCTTTAATCTGCATCATTTTAGGTGATAAGATCCACTTTTAGCTGCTTGGGGGCAGTGCACACCTTTAACCCCAGGAAGCAGAAGCATTTGGATTTTCTGAGTTTGAGGGCAGCTTGCTCAACAGAATGAATTTCAGGGCAACAATAATAAAACCTTTCTTGAAATAACAAAAAAAAATCAACAAAGAATAAAATCCAACTTTAATCTGGGTAGCAACTCTTGGTGTCAGCCTACATATATAAAGGATATTGAAAAAGGAAGTTCTCTTTTTGCCTGCTTGCCCTAGCTCTGGTTACCAAGTTTTTTTACTTTACTAGCATTAGAGCCTGCTTCCTTAAAATTGTGGTGTATACTGAAGACCAACTGAGATATCCAGCCTCATGTACTGAATAACTACTGGACTTTTCAAATTTCCATGGGCCGGGCGGTGGTGGCGCACGCCTTTAATCCCAGCACTTGGGAGGCAGAGCCAGGCGGATCTCTGTGAGTTTGAGGCCAGCCTGGGCTACCAAGTGAGTTCCAGGAAAGGCGCAAAACTACACAGAGAAACCCTGTCTTGAAAAAAACAAAACAAAACAAAAAAAAAATCAAATTTCCATGGGTGGACAGACATTGTTAGACTAGCTCGACCACAACTTGTGAGACATTCTAATAAATCCACTTTGTACACACATGGGGAGATTCATTCTATCTGTCCTGTTTATTCATATTCTGATCCTGCCCCTTGGTGGCACTCATTGTCTTGACATAAAAGCTTATTCTCAAGGGAAATTTCCACTCACTACCCTCTCTCTCTCTCCTGTTTTTCTCCTAGGAAGTATGAGCACATTTGGATTCCTCCCTCTCCCCTCCCTTTTTCCCTCTTTCTCATCCCCTTCTCTCTTCCTCCACTAAATAGACCTCTTCACTGAGTGCTGTCTGAATGTCTTTTTTTTTAATTTGCAATACAATTCAGTTCTACATAACAGCCACGGATTCCCTTGTTCTCCCCCCTCACGCCCCCCTCACCTTCCCCCCACCCTACCCCCCACTCCCACCTCCTGTCGTTTTTTGTCTGTCACCAGCAGCAGGGCACCTTGGCTCTCTACCTGCCAGAGCCTTCTTTATACAATTCATGACAGGATTCATGTACAGAAGCTTGAATAATGCAGTGGTTTTTTTGTTTTGTTTTTCCACCTGCCCTAGGAGTAAGGTATGTCGACTATTAACAGTGCTTGCAAACATATTATTCTTAGCTCCATTATACTTTAAATATTCAACATTCCTTGAAGCTAACCCTTTATTATTATTCATTGCCAACAGTGTGCTCTGATTTTCAGGAATAAAAATCCTAAAGCAATGAAACCATTTCTGATGGGAGAAAGGCCAATTATTTTGTTTGTGATTCACTTCCTGCATTTCTTTCCTGGTTGTATGAAGTTCCTGTGACAACTAGGTAAAAAATGGGTTCAATCCAACTAATCTCTATGTGAAGTCACAAAACAAACATCTCCTTTTTTGTCTTCTAATCTCCTTTAGTTGTTAATATTCTGAGTACCCTTCCACCTGTGGGACATGGATGAAGAAGGGGAAGTGCCTACCAAGAGCAGAAAGAGAGCAGGGTCTGCTATTGGAACCAGGGGCAAGTGCTATTAAAATGCAAATGTTTAGAAAATGTCTGGGTCTGTGGTGGAAGGCAGGATCAGGAACCATTGTGCTGTGACCTTAAGCACAGTGTAACCCTATGGGAGGTGCTCTTGTCATTCAGGCCTCACAAGCCAATCAGGCCCTCCAGGTAACCTGCCAGTCAGAAGTGGTACATGGTTCTTCCAGCTGCTAGCTTCAAGCTTGACTTTGAGGAGAACCTGGCAGCAGCAATTTTTTGTTGTGTGTTGTGCTGTGTGCTGGTGCAGAGAGCTGAGCAGAGAACCTGGGTGAGCTGGAAAACAACAGCATTTTGAGTGAAGTACAGGATACAGAGTGTTGGGTCCTTCTCAGGTCTGGGAGGAGACTTCAGCCAGAATCCCTGTCCTGTGAGGTCCCATATGGTCCTTAAAACTTCCTATTCTCAGGGCAGACCTCTGGATAACTTTGCTCTGTGGGCCAAATCTGTTCACAGAATCGGGAGTGGGGAGGTGTGTATAGAAACATCTTTGTAGTCAACCTCAACATGCTTTTGGTGCACTCATTGAAAGCAGGCCTACTTCGTCCAGTACCTTCTAGAGGTTCAGCACTTTGTATATAACTTTCATGTGTAAGATCCATTTATAGTTAATTTTGTGGAGGTTGTAAAAGGCATCTCATGTGTTGCATTGCACTCTACAACTAAGATGTGAGAGAGAAGAGTTGAAATGGTGATATAAAGGATTAATTAATTCTTAGGAGATAGTAAGTCTCTAAAAATAGAATTTAACTGAGGGAGTACTGCCTGGAAAAAAAAACCCTCCCAGGCAGGGGTCATGCATACCTTAAATGGCAGGACTCAGAAGGCAGAGCCAGGCAGATCTCTGTGAGTTTTAGACCAGCCTGGTCTGCATAGCAAGATCCAAGACAGGCACCAAAACTTCATGGAGAAACCCTGTGTTAAAGAAAAGAAAGAAAGAAAAGAAAACCACTCAAAGTTAAGAGTATTGTAGCCAGGCCTGTTAGAGATTAGGACAATAGGATATACATTTGTTTAAGAGGATTGACCAGAATTTTGGCTGCAACCAAACAATTACAAAGAAGCCACCCCTGGTTTACAACAAGCCACCAGGCCTAACACTGTATCAAAAATGGGACTCTAACAAACTGCTCATTGAGGAATTACAGGGTCATAACCAACCTTAAGTCCTCGTATGCCAAAAAATTCTACTTTTCTTCTTAAGATAAACCAAGGTCTGCCATATGGGCAATATGACACCAGGTGACAACTATTTGAAAAGTAAAACACTAGCAGTTCAGTGGTGGTGCATGACTTTGCCCAGCTCTCACTCAAGAGGCAGAGTCAGGTTCATCTCTGTGAGTTTGGGGCCAGTCCAGTCTGAAGAGTTATGTCCAGGACAGGCTCCAAAGCTACACAGTGTAAACCTGTCTCAATGAAAAAAAAATGTAAAATAGGAAAGTAGAACACTCTTACATTTCTTTAGGCCTTCAGGCAGGGATTAGGAAAATTCTTGGGAGAGCTAGTAACAGCCTGGGGCCTAGGCCTTGGGAGCTTTCCCTAAAGGCATAACATATTGACAATAAAATAGAGCTCCTTCCCTAAAACCAGGAATATACTTTGAAAAGCAGGCAATGGTCTTGAATCAGGGCCTTTGTGGTAGGGTTGCTTCAGATCCCAAGAATCCAACTCTTTCACCAAATATGGTTATGGTTATCCATCCACAGATCACTGTGGGCTTAGTAATATGCTTGAGATAACCTTTTTCCTTTTGTGCAGCGTGGTTTGATTAGCCTCCTCTCTGAGTCTATCCTGTTGTATGATACTTTCTGCTGACTTACTAGAAGTTCCCCATTTCCTTCCATTTTGCCCCTAGAAGTAGTATAAAGGTGCTATTCTTCTTAAGAAGCATATTTGACATGAGACATACCTTGTGCAAGACCTCCCCACCCGAGATTTTATCTTTTCTACCTTATATTTTGCTTTCTTTCTCATCCCTTGTGATCTTCACCTCAGGACCCTGTCACTGAAGAATGCCTGATGTTTCACATCACTGGGTACTTAAGTAATAATTTTGGAAATGTCTTTACTGTGTAAGTTTCCCAAGTGTACAAGGGGGTAGACCTGCAGTCTTCTGCCCCTATTTAAGTTGTTCAATGTGCAACTTGGAGCCTGAACCTCTATGTCACAAGGTTGATAGAATATGTGGAATGCAAAATTTAATCACAGCAGGATAAAAGCAAGTTGGAACAAAAAATGGAACACCAAAGGTGATTTTGTTGGTAGGTAGAACCTGAGAATGTTGTTTTTTGAAAGAATGTGGATGATATCAGGACTTTAGGTGTCAAAAATCATAGAAAGTTTCACAGAAAACTTTACTGACCTGTCTTGATGACCAGGAAGATTCAAATGTTAAGAATAATAGCAGAAAGTAGAGATTGAGAGTATAGAATTTCAGTAGGAAATAGACTCAATAAAAATTAAGCAGCCAGGCAGTGATGTCCTTTAATCACAGTGCTTGGGAGGCAGAGGCAGGTGGATCTGTGAGTCTGAGACCAGCCTGCGCTACAGAGTGAGTTCCAGGATAGGCTCAGAAGCTACACAGAGAAACCCTGTCTAAAAAACAAAAAAAAACATAAATTATTAAGCCTGGCTGTGGTGTTGCACACCTTTAATCACAGCACTTATGAGGCAGAACCAGATGGATCTCTATGAGTTTGAGGTCAATTTGGGCTACCTGATGAGCTCCAAGAAAGGCGCAAAGCTACACAACAAAACCCTGTCCCCAAAAAACCAAAAAAATGAATGAATAAATAAATAAATAAAATAAAATAAGCTAGAGGCCATTTGTATGATATTTTGACTACAAAATTTTATTTGGCTTTAAGTCATGGAATGATTAAACAAGGTAATTCCTACTCCTACAAAGCAACTTTATACAAAACCTGCTGCACCTGTGGTTGAAGCATGTCAGTGTCCATCTGAATTAAGAAGTCAAGCTTTGCAGGATCACCCATCATCTACTGGTCCTGGAAACAAGAAAGAATCAATATTTAACATCATAGATTCTTAGTCTGGGGTTCAGTTCAGCATTGTTGCAGAATTCTATGTTTAAGAGTCAGAAACCCAGTGTGGAGACTGTGAGAGTCCATTGCATGAAGTTGTGAGGATGAAGCCTGGTGTTGCTGGTTTTTGTTTTTTAACTCTTTACTCTTTTGGGGGCCTGCCACTCAGCTCTCAAATAAAACATACAGGGAGGCTTATTCTTTTTTATGAGTGCCTGCCTTAGTTTGGCTTGTATCTAGGCAGCTTTTTCTAACTTAAGTTCTCTCATGTACCTTACATGCCTGGGCTGTTATCTTTCTCTATTCTGTATACCTTTCTTTACTTTTTACTCCATGGTTTATTGTGTAGCAGGGTGACTACCCCCTGGTGTCCTCTCTTTTTCTTGCTCCTTCCTTTTTTCAGGCTTCTCTTCCAATTTGTTCTCTCTGCCAGACAACCCTGCCTAACTTTTTCTGCCAAGCTACTGGCTGTTAGACCAGTTGGTATTTTAGACAGGCAAAGTATCACAGCCTCACAGAGTTAAACATATGCAACATAAAAGAATGCAAGATACTTTTGTATCTTAAAATAATTGTTCCACAGCATAGACAAATATTACATATTTTAAAATAATATATCACAACAGCCTGGATGACATTTTGTGACCACATGATTTTGGGATACCTAAGGTCTAGGATATCTCCCATTGAGCACTAGCTGCATATAGGGAGATGAAGTAAAGAGAGAATTATATGAGAAGTTGCATGAATAGGGCCATCTGAGCTTGTTGATAATGAATCCTCATGCATCTGAGATAGAGGTAGAGAATTTGATGTCTGTCTTGCTCTATTTCAGTATTGTCTTTGCCTAATCTTCCCTTGATATGTCTCCAATTCTCTATGTTATACTTTAAATGGTTTTCTGTGCTATTGTATTTTGGAAAGTTATAATCCATTTTCTGATTTCACAAATGTCACCATGAGTAGACCATCTTACATGTCAGAAGAGGCTTTGAACATTTGAAATAGTGTAGGGTATGTTGCAAACTATGAGGATCATTGAAGTGACTAAATGCCTTTTCTTCTTATATGATCATGAGCCTATAGGTACCTGGTTTAGAACATCTTTGATTGAATGAAAAACCTCTCAGACACAATGATATATGTGAACATGTGTCTCTCCTTGGTGACTTTCTTTTGCTTGCAACTTTAGTAGAAGGAGCTTTTGGAAGAAAATTCTTCACTAATTGTGTAATATGCATCTCTGTAGTCTCAACTTATTTCCTCTTCTTTGTGTGTACTGAATTGTTATTGAAATGAATCAGCCAGCTTCCGTGTATTGTTATGCCTTCACCACCATTTGAGATTTTATCTCTATATCACATAGGGTAGAGCAGAAGCATTTGCTATTTAGTGCTAAGGCAGTTTCTTAACCTGGTCTTTTAATATTGTTGGTATTTTTTGGATAAAAGATTTGTCTGTGTAGCCCTGAGTGTCCTGAAAGGAGTTCTGTACACCAGGCTGGCCTGGAACTTACAAATCCCCCTGATTCTGGCTCCCAAGTCCACAAATTAATGTGGGTGAACATTCCTGGCTTTTTTGTTTTTATATTATTGAATGATGGGCCTAGGATGTAGGTTTTTGTAAATGTCAAGCATATGCTGTTGTACTGAGCTCCACATATAACTTGAATTTTAAAATTTGACACACGTTATCATTCTATTTCTCTATGTGACATGTATTCATGATATTAACATTCTTGAGCCTTCTGAGTCATTGCATTGCAGATGCATGAACTTTCTCTTGTCTGTTACATTTATTTTGATTTTGAAATGAATATGAGTATTTATCTGAATGCATGGATATGTACCATGTGGGTACCTGATCCTCACAGTGATCAAAAGATGGTCTCAGTAACCCTGAACTTGGAATAATAGATAGATATGTTTCCTCATATTAGTACTGGCAATTGAGCCCACCTATGTGCAAGACCAGCAAGAGCTGTTTACTAGCTTGCCATCTCTCTCGCATAATCTGTATTGATTATTTATGGTCAACATTTATGTGGCTAATGCTTTCATCTTTCCCTTTATAACTATTTAAACATGCACTACTTTTTAGTAAATTTTTACTTATGTTATAGTTTGAATTGTGGCACTTCAGCATTCTTGAGAAATACAGAACTAAAGTAAATGCATGACTCTTTGTAGGAACGTCAGTAAAAACTTCTTAGTTCTTTCTTTCTTGTTCTGCTGACTTTTGCTTGGGAGACAGGGTCTTAACATGTACTACAGGCTTTCCTAGACCTGATTGCATAGACTAGGCTGGGATTTAACTCAGACACAGATATACCTGCCTCTGTCTTCTGAGTCCTGCTGTTAAAGGCATGAGCCAATACACCCAGATTGTCCATCTTATTTTTCTTTATATTTAGTAATTGTTGATACAATTTCTATTGTGTGTACTCTGTACTGTTGATCTGTTTACTTTTCTCTATATATTTGTTAATGAGCATTTCTCTTGCAAGGTGATATCCCATTCAAAGGGTACAGAAATGACAGAAGTGATCCTCCTATTCAGCTTCCTTCAAAAGGGACTTGTTGATTACATATAATTTGTATGTCATGAAGTAAGTGTGGGGAGCATCAGAATTATATGACTATACTCTCAAAGAAGTATACATTTACAATGTTGTAAGTATTATGGTTTCTCTTGTACACGTGTATGGGATATTTTAGAATGCAGTGACCTATGATGATGTGCATGTCGACTTCACTTGGGAAGAGTGGACTTTACTGGATCCTTCCCAGAAGAATCTCTACAAAGATGTGATGCTGGAAACCTACAGGAACCTCACTATTATAGGTAAGATAGATTTTTCTTCACATATTAAAATGAGAGGACAACTGTTCTTAGGATTTGGATACTTCTGTGTAATTTAATTGAGAAAGAATATTAGGTGAATAAATCAGTAATATTCTAAGTTTCATTGAAGATAGTAACATAAATTTTGGACAGTTTTAAAGAAAATAACCTATTTTCTGGTACTTTGTCTTAGGATACAATTGGGAAGACCATAATACTGAAGAGCATCTTCAAAGTTCTAGAGGAGATGAAAGGTAATTTTCTTGTGCAAGTTGATACAAATGTGCCTCTCAAGAAATTAAAATGTATCCTGGAAGTTTTAACCAAAAGCAACAGTGTAAATAAGCACAGATTAAAGTATAGCAATGATTATTAAATTTTCAGAAAACCATATATCTCTACTTTATGTTATTGAAATAAATTTACAAGGCATTCTTAAAAAAAAAGACAAGGGAACAATGCCTTAGCAGATATCTCGATTTGAATCATAGCACCATGGGAAATATGCTATAGAACTGGCAATTAATTCATTTCATACTACTCATATTATAAAATTACACATAGTGAAGAGGTGATAATTATATTTTAAAGCTTTTTAATAAGCAAATAGTGAATAGTAATGGTAATGTAGTTTGTAAACTTGTTGTGACTGTGCTGCTAAGAGAGGGAGCAGTTAGAGTCAAGAGTCTACTGTCAGTTATTGTGAAGAAACCTTAATGACTATACCACAGTATAGGAAAATTTATTAATGCAATGCAGATGTTGAAGCTCTGTCACTTTCCAGTTTTCTTCAAATATATGAATTACCTCATATATAAAAATATTCTGTATATGTGACTCATGTATTAAAGGATCTTACCAACACAAGTATCTTCCCAGATGCAAACCAACTCTTAATAAAGTGGAATAAGATGAGTGTGAACAATGATAAAACCTTAATATCTCGTTCTTCTTTACAACTGAACCAAATTGTAAAATTAATTCATACAGATATAAAGATTAAACAGTGTATTAGATGTGATAATGTTTTTACATATCCCATAATTTTTGCAGTCATGAACAAAATCAAACTGGAAAGAAACATACTATATACACTCAATGTGTTAAAGATCTTTCATATCCCAGTACTCTTCAAATGTATGAAAAAGAACATACTGGAGAGAAACCCTATGAATATAATCAATGTGGTAAAGCTTTTGAATTTCAAAACTATCTTCAAGAACATAAAAGAAAGCATACTGGAGAGAAACCCTATGAAGGAAATCATGGTGGTAAAGGCTTTTCTTGTCAAAGTAGTCTTCAAATGCATAAAAAAACTCATTTTGGAGAGAAACCCTGTGAATGTAATCCATGTAGTAAAGCCTTTACACAATTCAGTAGTCTTCAAAAGCATACAAGAACCCATTCTGGAGAAAAACCCTATCAATGTAATTTATGTGGTAAAGCCTTTGCACAATTCAGGTATCTTCAAAGGCATACAAAAACACATTCTGGAGAGAAACCCTGTCAATGCAATTTATGTGGTAAAGCCTTTGCACAATTCAGTTATCTTCAAAGGCATACAAGAACACATACTGGAGAGAAACCTTATGAATGTAAAGAATGTGGTAAAGCCTTTGCATATCATAGTCATCTTCAGAGGCATAAAAGAACACATACTGGAGAGAAACCCTATGAATGTAATCAGTGTGGTAAAGCCTTTGCAAGTCATAACCATCTTAATACACATAAAATAACACATACTGGAGAGAAACCATATGTTTGCAATCAGTGTGGTAAGGCCTTTGCCCTTCACAGTCACCTTCAAAGGCATAAAAGGCCACCTCCTGGAGATAAACCATATGAATGTAATCAATGTGGTAAAACCTTTGCATGTCACAAAGTTTTTCAAACACATAAAAGAAAACATACTGGAGAGAACCACTATGAATGTGATCAGTGTGGTAAAGCCTTTGGACGTCAAAGTCATCTTAAAGAACATAAAAGAAAGCATACTGGAGAGAAACCCTATGAATGTAATACCTGTGGTAAAGCCTTTTCATGGCACAGTACTTTTCAAATGCATAAAAGAACACATACTGGAGAGAAACCCTATGAATGTATTCAGTGTGGTAAAGCCTTTGTACGTCACAATCATCTTCAAATGCATAAAAGAACACATACTGGAGAGAAACCCTATGAATGTAATCAGTGTGGTAAAGCCTTTGCATTTCATCGTAATCTTCAAATGCATAAAAGAACACATACTGGAGAGAAGCCCTATGAATGTAAAGAATGTGGTAAAGCCTTTGCATATCACAGTCATCTTCAAATGCATAAAATAACACATACTGGAGAGAAACCCTATGAATGTAATCAGTGTGGTAAAACCTTTGCACATCACAGATATCTTCAAAGGCATAAGAGAACACATACTAGAGACAAACTCTATTAATGTAATTAGTGTGGTAAAGCCTTGGCATGTCATTACAATCTGCAAATACATAAAAGAACACATACTGGCGAGAAAACATATGAATGTAATTAGTGTGGAAGAACCTCTGCACAACTCAATTGTCTTCAATATGAAATTTCAATGTGCACCTATATGAAAAAGTTATGGAGGCCATCTGCTTATAAAGTATTTGTTAAGCCTTTAGGCAACACACATATAATCAGTTACAGAAGAGTATGTTTTAAATAGAAAAGTATTTGACAGTGTCAAAAAATGTTCAGGCATTATGGTGTCTGCTTTTATATTGTTTACAGCAAAGCATTCATGGAAAGTTTTATGAATTTATGAAGCCTTTTGTATAGGGTAAATGAGGCAGCCACTTAAACAAACACTGACCCTGAAAATAGGGCCAGTGAATGACACACCTTTTGGCCCTGAAATCAGAGTGAAAAACATCCTGACATTAAAATCAGAGTCAAAGAAACACACTTTGTTCCTGAATCCAGAACCAGTTATAACAAATTGAGTTGTAGCTGAGAATAAATGGACATCTCTGTTAGAAATTCTAATAAAGCGGAACAGAAAATGAATTGACAGCTCTGCTGAGAAACTCCCTCAGGTGAGTGCAGAACAGCAGCAATGGACATTTCTCTTGGGAAACTCTCTTAGCAGTGTGGAGCTGAGTTCAACTGTAAGGGCTCCCTGTTGGAGACGAGCAGGATTAATACTTTTGCATGGAGACAATTTTCCACTGAAGCACAGCATCAGGTGTAGTCTGACTTCTCAATATTCAGGTTACCTTCCCTCACAATAGGAGGTATCCAGGATATCTTCCCTTCAAAGCTCTAGTTAATGGCTGACTTCTGACAGTTAGGGTATCTTTCCTTTCAGAAGTGTAAAAACTTGCACTATTTTTTATTTTTTTGCTTTTTTGAGACAGCGTTTCTCTGTGTAGTTTTGGAAATTGAACTACAGATTTAAATGATAATGTAACCATTTTAGATATTGTCCTTCTCTTAAATTTCATTAAATAACTAATTCAGATATAAAAATTTATGTATTTGTATTATTTCCCTTTCTGTTGTGATATAATGTCCGGATTAACTTATAAACCAGTATAATTTGGCCATTAGTTTCAACAGGATACAAGATCAGCATGAAAGTGTAAGGCAATAATTGTCAGACATGGCAGCTAAAGCAGGAGGCTATGAACTCACATCCTTAAACTGCAGCCTGAAGCAGAGAATGGGACCTGGAAATGATGTGTGGATATAATTTCTTAAAGCCTAACCACACTCACATGTTTACTCCAGAAGGGCAGCATTTTCTAAAAAAATTGAAATGTTACCACCACCTTAGAAGGATTGATTTCTTTGGCTTCAAGCCTACATGCTAGATTTCTGTTACATAGACCGATTCATGATAAAGAAAACTTTGAAAGCCATTAGATGCTTCAACACCTGTTATAGTAATTAATGCTTACAAGAGAAAAAAATCCCTTCATTTAAAATTGTTTCTTTAAACAGTTGTTGTACCTGTAATTATGTGATGTGTCTGTGTTTGTTTGGGTATGTGATCATGTGAACTGGTTCCTGAAAATGTTAGATCATTGGATCTTGGAGATGAATGACAGGAAGTTGTCAAAAATCAGACCTTGGTCCTGGGAATGAACATTTCTTAACTGTCCAGTCCTATCTCTAGTGCTGTCAATTTTTTAAAGTCTATTTATATCTTTTTGAAGTTTGGAAATGAGGACAAACTCATACAAGAGAAAAACACTATTCATGTAAACAATTTGGTAAAGATGTCACAGTTTTCTTCAGCTTCAAGAAAAAAAAAGTCATGTTTCATTTATTTTTCATCACACAGTTGAAGGAAATATATTAGTTACCATGTTCACTTAGGACTAATGGTGGAGATCACTGCATTGTGATTTCTATCTTGAAACTGTTGAGGTTGATACTAAAGTGTGCTGTATGTGTGAAAAGTACATTTAGTGATGTTTATTTTGTTGCCTTTGTATTTCTCCTATGCCTTTTTTTCATTTTCTATTGTACGTTTCTTAGTGATAGGTATTTTTCTCCTGTAATGTATAGAATGGTATACCCATAATCTAAGTGGTCCACTGTTTACTTAAATATCAAGCAGTGTGTGATCATACTTTTCAAGTAAGGTTGTCTGTAAAATGGTGGTGGTTTTTTGTTGTTGGCTTTGTTTTTCATATGATCACAAATTCCCTTGAGATATGTGCTTGTAATTCTGTTTGGCTTGAATGTGAGTAATGATTCAGGGATACATTTGAACTCATGATCCTTATGTGTCCACCTTCTGAGTACAAGTCCAAAGCTAGATGATGTACTGCCATTATGTATGCTTTTTTCAACCCAATTTAACAATGTTAATGTTAAAATGCTTAATGGAAGAGAATATAAGAAACATTAAATACCTCATTTGTGTAATCAAAGCAGTATTTTCATCCATCTGATAAAGATGTAATAAAGTAGGATAATCAGTAATCCACTATGCACCTCATACCATAGCTTGCTATGTTATATATGAATATTTATATAATTTGATGTTTCATGATTGTCCCATCCACCTGAGTTAACCATTTGGCATTTCATCTTCAAGTACTTCCTTCATGAGAATTATCCAGAGATGCCAGGTAATGTAATATCACTAAGATTTCTCTTGTATGAAATATTTATTGGCGTGTGAAATGATTATGGGTCGTAGGCTCATGGCAGATATGTGAAGACCAGAAGACAGCTTTGTGGTCCTCTTAATAGGGTGATCATAGTCTAGTTTCCAACACTGCACATCAAAGACTTTACCAATGAGCCATCTCACAGGTGCTCAAATAAGATTTGTAGAAATATTTCAACATTAAATTATTTTCATATTTTCAGATTGTCAACTTAATTTCATAGAGGGATAGAAGAACAAAGAACAATTTGAATAATAAATATTTGCATATTAAAATATTTTTGCAACCATATATTTTTCAAAATTTATCATGGGGACTAAGCATTTGTTTATAACATTATCTCAGAACCATAATTGAATGCCAGAAGATTGTCTCAATTTTAAAACTGTTTCTGCTAAGCCTGAGGACATGAGTTCTACCTCTGGGTGATCCATACTACTCTTAGAACTTTTTTTTCTTATTTCTATACTTGGGCATTGACATATGCACACTCCTACATCAGGACATATATAAATTATTTTTAAACCTGAATAAGTGCCATTGAGGTCATTTGCATCTAAATGGCTCCATAAGTTTCATCACTAGATCTCACATAGGGGAAGTAGATAAAAGACAAACGTAAGTTGTCCTCTCAGTGCTACATATATTTCCTTGCACAGGTGTAGACACACAAATGCAGTTCACATATTTTTAAGTGGATGAAAATACCAGTAAAGAAAATAAAACAATTATTGAGAACATATAAAATGATTTGCCCATTTAAATTATAAAATTTAAAAAATAATTCTATTCCTCAAAACATTTATTGTTCCTTTTTAAATATGTGTTATCCTTTCACTTTCTGATTCCATTGTAGGTCACTTAGAAACCCATATTTCTGGACTTAGAGGTGCATGGATGTAACTCCAGCCCAGGGAGAATATGTTGGGCCAATCTCTGTGAGTTTGAGGCCAGCTTGGTCCCCATGGTAAATTCAAGGACAGCCTATTTGGACACATCCTGTCTCAAAAAATTCCAAAAGGAAAAGCATATCTCAAATTATGGGATTTTTGATAATATAATCTGGCTGGACTATGACAGGTTTCAACAAAAGCTTTTGTTATCTTTACTCACATCAAGAGAAATGTGTTAACAATAAAAGAAACAATATAGAGAGTCCATTCATAGAGGTGTAGAAAACCATTGAATCCTTTGACAACCATCTAGAGGAGACTTCCTTCATCTTCAAGTCACAGGAGACAGAAAGAGCAGTAGGACGTCTTTATCACCACAATTATGACGTATTTGTGACCTGAAGATTTGGCTTAGTAGTAGTGGTCCTATTGGGTACCCAAGTTTGATTCCTAGCACCTACATCAGATTTGTCACATCTACCTGTATTTCCATGGACTTGAGTGCATTCACCTTGCCTCTTAGAAAACCAGATATGCAAATGGTAAAAAGACAGATATGTATGTGATTCCATATTGTAAGAAAGTCTTTATTTATGTGCCAGTTATCTAAGGAAAGAGTGAAATTTAATTTAAGTGCATAAGTTTTGCAAGTTAGTATACCATGTTCATACTAGGTAATAATGATGACCAGAATACGGTGTCTGATCCCCTGTGACTGGAGGTATTGTCAGTTGTCAGCTGTCTTGTGAGTGCAGCGAATGAGAGTCAGGCCCTGTGTATGAACAGGTAGTGTTCTCAGTGCTGAGCCTTCTATCCAAGCCAATGAACATGCCATTAATATAGTAAGGTGTGGATGGCTGATCTAAGTTCATCTTTACCTCAGCACAGGTTACCCAGAAGAAATATAAGATTGATAGCACCCAAAACTACTTAAGACTTGGTGCTCCAAGAATTTGTTTTTACTCTTCCCCAAATGAGATTTTATTGGTTGAGGAGCAGATTACACAGACATTTCAATTCTTGAAACATACTCAAACTCTTAAGAGTCATACATTGTGTTCATGTATCCAAAAGAGCCATGTGTTGTTTTTCTTTGAACTTATTCTAGTGATGGTCCATCCTAAACTTGGCAAGTTTTCCCTAAGCCTTCTCATAACAATCAAATGCTTGCAGTTATCAATTCCATTGACTCAGTTTTATGCCACATAGAGATCAAATTCAAAATTTCTCATAGCACATTTTCACAAAAGGTAGAAAAATGGACAGCATGAACAGAGACAGTTCTGACAAGGAAAGGACCAAGAAGTGGTTTTTTAGGAAACATTTCTACTAGAAATATGAGAGCAGATATAACTAAGAATATTCTGGATACAAATGCATGACCAAGAGACGTCAAATTTCATTAAGAATCCTTTGTGTTGTACAATATAAAACTAGCCCCCTATACTGAATGTTATGGTGACCCCTGAGACAGTCACATCCTCTCCTGATTCACTATCCTGATATTTTCTGATTGTATTAAAAAAACAAAAACTGTCAATTGTTTTAACTTCATAAAAAATCATTTATACTTAAAATATGGAATGAAATGAGATTTCCACCCCACCATTTAAAAATGTTTCTAGAGCTACTAAAAAACACATTTACAAAATAGTTGGTTAAAATATTCCTCTGGATTTTACAAATAGCGAGGCAGGGATAATGACAGACATGATGGATGGTTAGTCAGACTTGGCTTCTTTCTCTTCTACTTCAGAGACTGGACTCTGTTTTTCAGTGTCTCCACTTTCTAGTGTCAGATCTGTAGTTGTTGGTCAGCCACTTTAGCCTGTTGCCTTTTGCTTTCCTCTTCCCTTTTTTTGCACTCTGCTGTGTGATCATTTATCCTTTCCCATTGCCCTTTCCAGTGTTGCATCCACCATGGCAGAGTCAGGTTTGGATAAGAGTCTCATGGAGCATCACTTGGGCTATGACTTCACCACTCCTTCCTCTTGGGCAATAATTGTGATGTCACTGGATAGGAGGAACGTGTGATGTTGAACCTGTCATGGTGCTGCACTGCCTTAGCAATATTTGGTAATGATCATGAAAAGAAGTGTTATTTTTTTCAACCAAGTGAAGTGATTCTTTGCTCTAAAGCACAATTTTCAGCATTTTTGTAAGTTTAATATTTGATTCCTTTGTTTCCAGAAAGAGATGTTCTCCAGAAATAGATGTGCAAATTAGCTTATATAAATGCTAGCTTGTAACCCCACACACAAAAAAAAACATGAAAAAAAAACAAAGTCCCACTTATGAAGGAAGTGATTTTGTAACTCATGCCTTGTGACAACACCCATCTCCATGGTGTACCCCAACCCATCTTTCTCTAAGTAGAAGAAACTGGCATGCAGAGAGACTAAACTGTCAAAGACATAACCAAGAATTTCCTGGGTGTGCCTGCTGTCCTGCCCTTGTTTTGCACTCTGTTCCTCAGACCTGCATTCTAAAGCTTTACCTGTGACTATTTCAGAACTTATTTTCCTTGGATAATCTTTCATGTAGCTCAAAAGGGCCTGTTTCATGTCCTAGGAGGAGGAGGACAAAAATCAAAGTGATTTTTCACATCTGATAAGGTCTATTTACTTTCAAAGGAGGAAATTTGTCAAAGATCCGTTTACAGAAACCTTGTTGAAGAGGCACAGAAGTTAGTGTGATACTGACAAGTTTTCACAGGGATTTATGTACATCAGCCCTGGAGATAATCTCCAATATAAGGTAACTAGTGGACACATTGCCAATCATTACTTATACCCCCCCATATCTGGAAATTATGGTGCTACATTGCTCTCAGCTTTAAGGAGCCTCTTCTGACCTTCAAGGAAGGACATAGCATAAGATTGAAATTCATTGTCAAGGCAGTGAATTCAGACCCAGTTCCCCATATCTGAAAATTCCAATGGTCAGGAAATTCAAGGAAAAATACATTCATTGAAGTGAAGCTTGTATATAACCCATTAGAAGAATTTAGCATGGTACTTGTTATGGCAACACAATATCAGGGGACACTTATTGACAGGGTTAAGTGGTTTGTGAGTCTTTGGGTGTCTCTAGGTCTTTGCAAATCTGTGACAGGAAAACACAGGTTGGGTTCAGGAGGAAGTAGGATCTCTTCTTCTGAGACAGATAAGGTGCTGTTGAGAATTTCATGAAATACTCATGTCACTGACTTGTGAAAACCCCTCTGTCATATAGTGCTTTCTTAATATCTTTATTGCACTGAATTATCAGGCACAGCACCTTAGAATGGGAAAAATTGATCATAGCCCACAATTCCAGGTAATAGTTCCATTTTGGGAAAATCAGGATAGGAACTCAGCTAATCATATCACATCCACAGCCAAGAACAGAGATAAACAAATATACTCATGCTATCTGTTTTCTTATGCTTATGCTCTAGCTTCTTCATACCTACACAGTACAGGTTGCAGACAATGAAATGATTCTACCCGTTTTAGGGAGTCTTATCTCAACAATTAATAAAATCCGACAGAGACAAGTTCAAAGAAAAATATGATGTATATAATTCCTAGGCCTAATCTGGCTTGCTTGCATATGTCTGATCTTATCGGCATTGTCCACATGGCACTACGGGGTTGGTTGCCCAGTGGCTATAAAGGGTGTGGGCTGGCTTTCCCGAGAGTGAGAAGATGGCTTTCCCCAGGGTCAGAAGATTGTTCAAGGTTCCTGAATAAACTGCTTGGAGAAGAGCCTGGTGTTGTGTCTTCCTTGTTGGTCGAGGCGGACGCGACACTGATCTCAATTAACAATTAATAAAATCCCACAGAGACAAGTTTAACGAAAAATTTGATGTATATAATTCCTCATTGAGGGTCCCTCTTCCCAGGTGACTAATTTGATTCAGTCTGATAATAAAAACTAAGACTCACACTGCCCCACCATCACTGCCAGGATTTGAGGAGATTTCTTCCTGCATTCAGAGCTGTGGTCCTCAACCTGTGTGGGTCACCACCCCATTGGGGGTCACATATCAGATATACTGCACATCAAATATTTGAATTACAATTCATAACAGTAGCAAAATTAGGGCTGGAGAGATGGCTTAGAGGTTAAAAGCACTGCTTGCTCTTCCAAAGATCCGGAGTTCAATTCCCAGCAACCACATGGTGACTCACAACCATCTGTAATGAGATCTGGTGCCCTCTTCTGGCCTGCAGGGATATGTGCATACAGAATACTGTATACATAATAAATAAATAAAACTTTAAAAAAAAAGTAGCAAAATTAAAGTTAAGAAACAATGAAAGAGTTATGTTTAGGGCTCACCACAATGCGAGGAACTACTGTTCATGCTATTTAAAGATTTAAAGGGTCAGAGAATTGAAAAAAAATAACCTTTGATCTAGAGTGTCCAGTGTAACCCAAGTGTCTATGTTGCTAACTATGAAGGGGCTTGCAAAGGATTTTCCTGAATATCCTTTGCTCTTAGGGAAACTCTTGTTCTGTGTGGAAGACTCCAGCTATCTGGCCATCTTTACTACCCAGTAATAGCAGACCACTTTGAGCTACTGAACAGAGAGTACAACACCCACTACACACATGCTGATGACACAGATTTTAGTCACACTGGGCTCCATGACCATATCACACTTCTATGAGTGCTTGTTCCTAGACTGTATCAGCCTCTTCCTCTAGCATAACTCTGCCTAGCTGTTTCCTGTAGACTCTTTACCAGGAAGTTGTTCAACAAGTGTCCTTCTCAATCAGCATTAAGTCTATGTCTTGTGGCTAAGGATATAAGGAGATGTAGGTACTTTTTTTTATTTTACATCTTTTTTTGTATTTTTTTTCATTTTTTATTATTAAGAAATTTTCTCCTCACCCCACATACTGTCCACAGAGCCCCCTTCCTCCCTCTACCCACCCTAATCCCTCTCTCCCAAGCCACTGCACATCCCCACATTCCCCAAATCGAGGTCCTCCATGGGCAGTCAGCAGAGTCCAGAACACTGAGCCTAGGCAGGTCCAAAGCCCTCCACACTAAACCAAGGCTGTTCAAGGTGTCACACTACAGGCACTGGGTCCCAGAAGCCTGCCCATTGACCACGGATAGATCCCTATCCCCTGTCTGGGTGCCTCCCAAACAGTTCGAGCCAAACAACCATCTTCTGCATTCAGAGAACCTTGTCCAGTCTCATGGGGGCTCCACAGCTACCAGTCGATAGTTCATGGGTTTCCACTAGTGTGGCCAGTCACCTCAGTTGCAGGTACTTATGATGAACTTCTGCATATATAAATTTCTATGATATTATTACCTTGTGTACATAAAATTTCAGTAGGAGATAAAGATTCAGTTCTACACAGGGAAAGAACTGAAGAATGTTCAATCAATCAGGGAGAGATCTCTGGCTTTAGATGAAGGGGATGCTGAAGGGCTTCCCTTGTATCCCAGCAGAGGCTCCTGCAAAGGACAACTTGACATCTAGTGGAAGGAAAGCTCTTAGCAATATCAGTTCCCATGACATCTGCAGCTCTTCCCTAGACATTCTAATGTATCCTGGAGAGCCCTGGCATCCTCTGTGATGTCACTATGTTGTGGCAACACCCACTGTCCTTGGGAAGTTTATTCAGTGCCTTTACCATTTACTGATGAACATGATGGCATACTGAAGAGTCTAATTCAAAAAGAGAATGGAGAGGGTAGAGTGACCAGAGAGTGACTGATGAAAGCTGACCTTCAGCCTCAATGTAAAACATCAAGGAAGAAATGGTCAAGAGAATCATGTAGTGAGTTCTTTGCAAGAAAAGGGAATCTTCCTGGAGGAAGTGGGCTTGTGCTGAATCTTCCAGTAATGGGGAACAGAAAGTTGGAGTCTCTGGGAACCAACAGAACTTCCCTGCTTGTCATGCCTCTTGAAATTCAAGGATTCCAGGATATAAATTGTTCTGGCTCAGAAGTCAGGAACTGGTAAGGCCAATGCTTTATGCTGAGAACTCTTGACTTTCATTCCTTTTGGTAAATAGGCATTGATGTGAGAACATGAGACCGACATTAAGGCAGGAGGGATTAATGAGATGTGCCCATTTCAAGGCAGGACATCACTCTACTTCAACCACAGTGGCTAACTTTAGTTACTTCCCAGCTGCTCTGTGTTCCTCAGTTGTCAATGAGGAGACTTGTTGAGTCTAGTGACCATGTTCTGCCCTTATATGTCTTCTCCATCAATAGTTATATGGTTAGAGTGACCTCTCAAGATGTTTGGGGAACCTCTAAATGACTGGGGTGATTATGAACTATGGCAATTTTTTCCTGACTTGTAAACCCACAAGCGTGTGGACTCTGTAGCCAAGTTGAATTCTGAGTCTGCAGCTGAGAATAAGCCTGAAGAGGCTATCTCCTTGGTTACTTGGAGCATGTGCTATGAGAGCAGAGAAAACCAGACAGCTTGGATAACCACTTTCCTTCAAATAGAGAAGACAGCTGAGTTCCCCAGAGGGGGCATCTGAAGCACAGGACAAAATAATTTGTGGTGTCACCGAGTCACTGGTAAACAAGCTTTCTCAAACATTTGATTAGGACTCAGGGAGGTCTGTCCATTATCTTTGCCTAGTGATACTGTAAGTTCATTTATTTTTATCTACCCACAAGAAGCAACAGAGATCCACCATCCCACCAAACCTTCCTCACCAAGATGCAGGTGAAGCAGAAGGTGCAGACTGACCACTCAGCTACAGGAAATGACCATTGAAAGAAAGTAACAGTGAGATAGCCTGATCTTTATCACAGAAGAGAGCATGAAGAATAGGTATTCATTCTTTCAAACCCTGTGGTTTCAATCTCAAGTCCACTCTGTCATCATTACTTCATTTTATATAAGGTCTGTGTTTCTGGTAGGCTGCATCTTTGGGGTATGCCTTCAGGGTATGCCAAAATCATGTCTCTGAACTCCTCCCAAAGGCAGAAGAACCTCAAATGTGGACAGGAATGTCATGAGGACATAGACTATTCTGCTTCCTCTAAAAAGAAACAAAAACAGATCCTGTGGCATGAGTCATTGTACTCATGGACTGAGGCAGTAGTATGAATTCCCAGCATGACTTTGAAGAGATTCTATCAAGTGCTGTCTAGTGTGAGATGTTAGTTGCTGTGAGTTTGAGTTAATTTTTTTGTTACTCACTTTAAAAGGCCTTGTACGTTTGATTCTCCAAGCAGCAGTTGGAGAGGCCTGGTCACAAATCTAAATGTGTCAATACAGGGACTCAGACTGATCCCTGCTCCTTTGGTTCCCCTCTGAGAGGACACACCTGCATTCATTTGTTCAGCATCCAATTGATAGAGTTCTCCCACTCTCACTCAGTCTCTCTTTCTCTGTCTCTCTAAGTATCTCTTTCTCTGTCTCTCTGTCTCTCACATACATGTGTTTAGGTTGTGTATTTTTCTATGTGTTTGTGTATGTATCTACCTCTAGTCCCTGCAGTCACGGATGTGTGGTTGGGCATGAGCAGTTCCCTATCTCACAGTTCCCAGGTGATACCGTGATGATAATTGGGAGTACCAATTTGAGTATTACAGTTCCACCAGTATACTTACTTTAGTGACACATAGATATTTTCATGCAGGTGTTTATAAATCTGTCATGATGTTGAGTCCCATCCTCAAAACTGTTCATGATGTTATTTTGGTCTCCATCGTGACACGTCCCATCATTGAGAATTTCTTTTTGAAGAGAGGAGAAACATCTTCACAGACTCTGGAAGGTACACACCTGTGGAGTAGACACCAGGGAAATTCTTAGACAGCTATTTCGGCAAGCCTCCTGAGAGAGCTCATGCAACTCCACCTCCCATCATCTAAACAGGCTGCCTCTACAGGTGTAGGGTCAGCATAGGTGTAAGTAAATTGTTTTCAAATCTGTGGGTTGGTCCCAGGTTTGGGTACGAAAAATATAAGTAAATTTGTTGCAACAACTCTGGGGAAAGGTGTCCTGACTACCTGAGGAGTCAAGCAACACCTTGATCTGCTTAGGACAGCTCTGATGGCTGGAACTGCGAGGAGACAGTTTAGCCCTGGAGGATGAGCTATCCCACACACCTTGACCTGCGCAGAACAGCAGCTCTGCCCTGAAGGTGTTCTGGACACCTGAAGTTGTTTAGCACAGCTCTGATGGCTGAAACTGCAAGGGACAGTTTAGCCCTGGAGGGTGAGGTATCCTGGACACCTCAAGCTGCTCACAACAGCTCTGCCCTGAAGGTGTCCCAGAGACCTGGAGCTGTTGTGCACAGCTCTGTCAGCTGGAACTGCAAAGAAGCAACCCAAACCCGGACAGGACAATTTTTTGACTTTTTGGGAAATTCAGGCCTGGAACTGATGGGGGATAATCTCCCTGCAGGATACAAAAATCCTGCTCTTCTCCTGGAGAGCTGCTACAGCTGAGCCTTGCTCAGTCCCCTCATAAGGGGCCTTCCTAGCAGAGCTCTGCTTCTCTTGCCTATGCTGTGGCTTTCTTTTGCTTCACTCTGCAAAAAGGGAAAAAAACCCTGCAGAAATGTAGCAATGTACTCTGGCTCTGGAGAAAAGTGTTACTTTTTAGCTCTTTATGGCTCTGTCCACTGAGGGACATCTCAGCAAAGATCTTCTGTTCAGTTCCTCCTTGCTCTGCTCTTTCAGCTCCCTCTTGCTCTGTCCACTGGGGGACATCTCAACAAATATCTTCTCTATGCCAGTGAATGAAGATCATCACACCCAAAATTCTTTTGAGAAAGATATTTATTTGGGAAGGAGGAGTCCAGGAGAGTAGCTGCCTCTACCAGGGTGGACAGCACAGCCATTTTTTTTAAACTGACCAGGCAGGGCGGTTTATACTGGATGTTTTGGAGGTGCAGTCAACCTTGGGTTGACTTGGGTCCCAGGGTTCTACTGTTCTGCTCTGTGATTGGTTGATTTCACAAGTCAGTTGGGCAGGGGCAAAGATGGCTCTGATCTGACTGAGCCAAACAGTGTGTTTCTTTCTGCCCTGATCTGAATCTTTCCTTCCTAGTTCTGGGCTCCAGAGTCAGGGTGGGTTTCTTTAGCCAACCTCCTTGTCCCTACAATACCAAGTTTAATAAATACCAGAAGTTCCCATTACTTAGGAGGCAGGATTTGACATCCCGTGACATCCAGTAGTCTAGAACACACCCTGAATTCCTGTGATACTTGAGGACTATGTTCATGGAGTTCATCACCTCTAGGTCCAGGACCTACTATCAGCCAAATACTTTCTATGAAAAGCTCAAGATGGGGCATGAGCAGGTCATGTCACACATGCAGAGCTTAAAGAATGAGAACACCAAGGTCTCAGAGAAATTAAATGGTCTGGCCGAGGAGTCAGTCTTCCATTATTAAGTACCTGCATTTCAGGGGACCACAACATTGTGCAATGGCCATCTCTGGCTTTCCATGTTGCTGTACTGCAGAGTCTGAAGCTCTGGCTCCAGCCTTTCTGCCTCTTAGCAAGCTTCCTTAGCAAGTAGTGCTTTGTCTTACGCTTCTCATTCTCAGCATTGCCAATAGTGAAAGAGACTGTTAGCTACTCACAACCCCATATTGTCATACTTAATAGCCTCCAGAACTACTATTTTTAACCTTCCTAATGTCGTGAACATTGAAGTATAATTCCTCATGTTTGGACATTTCACCATAAAATTATTTTTCTTGCTATGTCATAACTGTAATCACTACTCTTATCAATTGAAATGTAAATATCTGTTATGCACAGTATCTGAGATGCCTCCACTTTGAAAGGGTCATTCCATCACCAAATGAGTCATGACACTTAGAAGTCCAGTTTGCAACACGAGATCGATATCATGTATGGTCTTGGGCAGGGGTCTATTGCCATAGGACTGCTACACCACTAGTGTCTCCTACCCTCACTCAGAGGGGATTTGTCCTTTACTTGCTGGTGTTTCCACATTTACATGGTCAGAGAAGGGCAGATGAGGAATCTGTTTTCTTACTACAGGTTGTTGGATTTCTTTTGTTGTTGGAGTTTTCAGAAATAGTATGATTCTTTCTGGAATTCCCTTTTCTCTACTTTTGGCCAAGAGGAAAATGTCAGAGACCCCCTTCCCAGACACAGAAAGAGCAGGAAAGAACAAGCAGCTGGGTCAAGGTTAGGTCCAGCACCATTTCCTCTTGTAACATTAGCCTGTTTAACCTTCAACCCACTTGTGTTTAATTCATTAGTTTACTCATACACACATACCTCCCCACACACATTCAACTCCATCACCACTTTCATGACAGTCAATTGTTTATTTTTTTGTCCATGCACCAGTATTTCTGGGAAGTGAGTCTTTTGTAGGAATCATTTGGCAATCAATCCCTGCTTCTCTGCCTGAAGCTGCAGTCCAGTGATGGAGATGGATCAGTCACACATCACACACCTGCATGCCATTATGAGGAGAGAGGTGCTATGAACAGACTTGAGGGAGTACGTTCAAAGTCCAGCACCATTTGCTTTTTGCACATTTGCTTTCCAGGGTTTATATATGATCACAGTGGGGATAGCAGCTTGCAAGTAGGAGAGCATCCTGCAAAGGTCAAGTGAGTCATTCTCTTTGTCACCTTGTTGGGTGGCATGTGGCCTTCTTCCTCCCGTTCTCTGCATGCCAACATGGTCTCTTGACTTTGACAAGGTATTGATTCACACTTATAGAGACCTCAGTGGGAGTTAGGCAGCAGTGTTTACTTTGTGTTCTGTTCTCTTTTCTTTTGTCCTCTCCCATAGTAGTTGACAAAATTCCCTATCTGATATTCTCCAAAATGTTGGAACCAGCCGGGCGGTGGTGGCACACACCTTTAATCCCAGCACTCAGGAGGCAGAGCCAGGCAGATCTTTGTGAGTTCGAGGCCAGCCTGGACTACCAAGTGAGTTCCAGGAAAGGCACAAAGCTACACAGAGAAGCCCTGTCTCGAAAAACCAAAAAAAAAAAAAAAACCCAAAATGTTGGAACCATAGTATCAACAGCACTAGGAAAAGACAATATATTGTCAATTTTGAATGTGATGCCCATATCATAGGGGAGGGACTGTACTACTCTCCCAGTCAGTTTGTAGCTGTGCCATGCTGAGAAGTCTTGAGCTCTGCCCCCTGACCCAACATCAGTGATTTTTGTTTCTGAAGCTTCTGGACCCTGTCCCAGCTAATTGTGTGGTTCCATTCATCCTTCCATTTGTGTGTTTTCTTAACTTGAAGTGGTGTCATTCTTACTAGAGGAGTGTGTCATACATGGTGATCCTTTTATAGTACTGAGTGTTTCATTGGTTCTTTTGTATGGTTTGTTCAGGTTTGATTTTATTATTATTGGCTTTATTATTCTCTTGTGCTGTATGAGTTAAGATTCAGAACTCATTGACATGAGTTCTGATCTTTGTTGTTTCTTTCTGACTAATGATATTTCATTTTTATGCTTTTAACACATAGTTACTGTGAATGAACTCACACACATAGCGTTCACTCAGTTGTGCACACACTGTAACTCACATTTGAATGGTGGATGGGAATAGTTTACTAGAGTTCAATGCCTTTATTATACCATGTTTCCCAGGAATTGAATTCAGACTTATTGACATGTACCTTCACTTGTTGAACCATCTACTAGTCCCTAATTTTTTAAATGTATACCTTTATACCAATAGACTTCAACTTCCCTCTTGCAACACCATTTTTTTTGGTAGATTCTAATGTTTCGTTAGTTTTGTACATGTCAAGTATTATGCTTTATTCTTACCACCATTTGTGTTTAAGAACTTTGGAACCCACTCCCAATTTCTTTTGCATCTCACTGATTGTTCAGTGTTTTATTTTCTAGCCTCCATGTGTCTGTATATTTTCTATAGTTTATTTTTGTTCATTTTGTATTTTTATACTGTGATCTTATAAAAATAAAAATTATTTCAATTACCTTGTTTTTGAGAAGATTGGCTTCACATAAAACCATTTTGAAAAGTAATTGCTCAGGCTGCTGATAAAAATGAATTCTGCTACTGCTCCTTGGAAAGTTTTGTAAGTGTTAAATCAGTCCATTTATTTGTATATCAGTTGTTCATTGTTTTCCTTTTGTTTTGATAACTGATATAATCATGTATTAAAATCACCCCAAATAGTGTTGAATTCTATCTGTTATCTCATATTTAGTAGTGAGTGCTTTATAAAATTGGGAACGTCAATGTCACAAGAACATGTGTTTATGGACTCTTGTTGAATTTCTCACATTATCAATATGTAGTGACCTTCATTTTCTCATTCACTAATTTAACTTTAAAGTGTACATTGTGGACTATCAGTATGGTTATACCTATTTGTTTCCACATGGGATTTTCTGCCTATTACTTTGACACTGAAGTTCATTTGTTGTAGGTACCAAGTAACTCTATGTAATAGAATATTATTTTAAGGTATATTGCTTTTGTTCATGTTGAATTTGTTTAACTCTGTGATGCTATGTTACTCTGCCTATGTAAAACACCTGATGATTTAATAAAGAACTGGCCAATAGCAAGAAAGGAGAAAGGATAGGTGGGACTTGCAGGTTCAGAGTATATATAGAAGGAGAAAACTGGGTAGAAAGATCTAAAATCAAAGAGGCAGAGAAGGAGGAGGAGGAGGAGGAGAGCTCCAGGAGCCAGCCACCCAGCTACACAGCAAGCCACAGAGTAAGAGTAAGAATGACAGAATTTAGAGAATAAGAAAAACCAAAGGCAAAAGACAAAAGGGTTAATTTAAGAAAAGCTGGCTGGAAATTAAGCCAAACTTATGAGTACTCATAAGTAAGAATAAGCCTAGAGGTATGATTTACTTAGGAGCTGGATGGAGGACCATCAAAAGAGCAATAACCTCCAAAACCAGCTCTCTTTCACTTAAATAGACTATTCTGTCAGGCTATTTCTTCTAATTGGAATGTAAGATACTTAAAAGTCAGAATTATCTCAAGTTATAAAATAATTACTATCAGTTTATTATATCTCATTTACTATATGTTTTATTTTTTCAAGATAGTTTTTACTGAAATATTTTTAGTCTAATGATGTATTTGGACTCCCTCACATACATTTTATACTCAACCTTCCCAATTCTCTTCTTCTTGCTTTGGTTTTGGGAATGCTTTCTTCTAACTTATTATTTTTGTCTGTTTTATAGGATACATTTACAGGATACATTGAAATCTTTGTCTTTAGCTATCTTAAGTGCACCAAAGATGAATACATTCTGAATGAAAGGTTTCTCTTCTATTATTCAATACAAAATTTCTTTAAAAAATAGAGTTTTCAGGATAGCAGTACTCAATTTCACCCATGGAGAAAAAATACATCATTGTAGGCTATGATAGGCAAAACCAAAGGGTGTTAGAAAATTTAAGCTGCCTTATCCAGGCTTTTAAAATTCTAGTTGTATCCATATTCTGCAAAGCCTTTTGATAGTACTGTATAATTTATTTGTGGCATAATGACATTATAATTTACTCAAATTATTGATATTTGAATGACTGATGTAATAGTAAATCTTACTCTAAAGTTTTCTCTTTTAATCACTAGTAATGCTATATGAGAAATTACGGCAATTATCAGTGATTTTTTAATACTTAATTTATTCATAATAGACATACAGTCTCAGGTGGAAAAATATTAACATTTAAAAAGGGGTATAGTAACAAAGGCCTGAGTAAATAATGGGCACAAGAGTGGGGTTGTTTCCATTATCCTGATATGAGAAGTAGATTATATGGACAATGTTTTTTTTTTTTTTTGGTTTTTCAAGACAGGGTTTTTCTGTGTAGCTTTGCGCCTTTCCTGGAACTTGCTTTGGAGACCAGGCTGGCCTCGAACTCACAGAAATCCGCCTGGCTCTGCCTCCCGAGTGCTGGGATTAAAGGCGTTCGCCACCACCGCCCAGCAATGGACCATGTCTTAATGTTCAATAATCTACTGGGATAAAAAAGGATGCCTTTAAAAATGCTTGGTTTACTACAGCCAAATTAAAGGTAGAAGGAAAAATACTTACAACTCACAGAGAGACTTGTGTTTTCAGGAGTAGAAAAATGAGGATATAAAGTGAGGTCAAGTTTGGGTGGGGTTGATTTGCCATGAGGCTATTGTGACAGACTGTGAGATCAATATTGTTGCCTGGAAACCCAAGTGGGATTCTCTCTGCCCAGATCATGGGACAAACAAGCAGGGAGCAGCTGAGATGCAGTGTTTTCTTAGGACACTTTATTATCCAAAATATGTGTACCATACAACCTTTATTATGCACAAAGTGGGAGCTGATTCTAATCAGGCCGTGGCAAAATCCTTTGACATTACCCTTGTACCTGGCACTATTACTTAATAAAGGGTACCTAATCCCAATGAATACTGCCTGAGCAAAAGATGTTCAAAGCCTTTTCTGTGTGGATGTCCCACTAACTAAGAAGTCAACTATGGAATAAAAAATAAAAGCCTCAGAGTCATCTTCCAGGGTAGCATTTATTCTATTGTTACCTTCTTTCTACAAGGTTTTAAGCCATTTCTTTAAGTTGATTGAGGTTGAAGTAGGAGTTGCTTTTCTCTGAGACAAGTGCCCAACTTAACCTATCTGATGCACTCTTAAACCCTAGATGAATGGGGACAGTACCACCGATGAAAGGTGAGGGCCTTGTGTGTCACTTTTGGACTTGGGGTCTGAAGATAGGTGAGGTTCCTGCCACACTGTTCAAGCTAGGATGTTATTGTTACTTATTGAGAAGTTTCAGCCTCTGGCTCTTGGCCAAGTGTTGATAATATTTATTCTGATGCTTCTGGACCCTCTCACTGCTAATAATGGGGTTACATTAATTTTTCAATATTTATAGTTACTGTAAATTGTGGAGGTGCCATTGACACTAGAAGAGTGACTCTGGTCTTGGAATCAAGTGAGTAAACCTATGTTTATTCTATGGAAATTCTATGCTGAAACCGAGTTGTCTTAGTAATACACTCAGGTTTATTTTCCTTTGACTTCATGTGAGAGATTGCAAATAATGGAGTCTGCATTCTCCAGGACATCCAAGGTGATTTAAGATTTGTGGACCTGGTGGACAGTGTACATTCCCAAAGAATGCAGGGCTCTTGAATTCTTGACCAAACAGAAAGAGAAAAACAGTCTTACAGTTATAATAGTTGTTGTATTTAGCAGGAAAACAAAAATTATCACCTGAGGAGTCTACAAATGGAGCTTAGGTAAGAAGAGAAGTTGCCTGGGCTTTCTTTCTTCACACTTGATAGAAAATGGAGATACAAATTTACAGAGCCACAGTCAGTGTCCCTAGCTGTACTTTGGTTCTTTAAACTAAACCATTCCACATTTCAAGAGAACCCAACATATCCAGGTTGTTCTTCTCTCTTCCCATGAAGTTGAAAGAATACTGGTATTTCCCCTAGTGTTTGTTTTTGTTTGGCCATTGAGATTATAATATGATTATGTTATGTCCCCTTGATTTGTGGACGCACAAACATCCCATTTATGTTTTTATGTTCTATCCATTTGATAAAATTTTAACAATATGAATACCCAAACAGGAGCTAAATAATCCAACAATTGCTATGCCAATTTGCATGAGAAAAAAACTAGGAAGTCACAGTCCTACATAACAATCTAGCAGAAACACAAGGGCATGGGAGAAATTGTCTTTCCAATGGAATAGGAAAATATGTTACCTGATATAGTTCTTTTTTTTTTTAGATTGCATTACACTATATTAAAATCCTCTTTCTATGTGTGAACAATACCACGTATATCACTTTGTTTACACATTCAGGGCTTCTTTTATCAGTAATTTTTTAAATAAAATCTAAATCATTTATAAGCGTATACATTTCTAATATCATAAATATTATCTTCTCAGTTATCTGTTCTAGCTGCCTTTCCTTTCTCCTTCCTTGATTCTTCTTTCCTACCTACTTTCCCTCATCTACTTTTCTTTTTTTTTTTTTAAAGATTTATTTATTTATTTTGTATACAGCATGTATGACCAGAAGAGGGCACCAGATCTCATTACAGGTGGTTGTGAGCCACCATGTGGTTGCTGGGAGTTGAACTCAGGACCTCTGGAAGAGCAGTCAGTGCTCTTAACCTCTGAGCCATCTCTCCAGCCCCCCTCATCTACTTTTCATCCTTTATCTTTTATTATTACTCACTATACTCATATTCAATTTATTTTCCTTTTCATATTTTTCTTTCTTTTTACTTTATTTTTTCCTTCCTTTATTCTTTCATTCTTCCTTCCCTCTTTTCTTCCTTTCTTTCATTTTTCTTCTATGAAATGTTCTTCTTTACAAGAGCTGAAGATTTAGTTCACAGACTAACCTCATGTCAGAAAAAATTACTACAAGTGAACCTCATACACATTATTAATAGAAGATGGTGGAAAAATTGTAGCTTGCTTTGCTTGCTGGCATCTGATTTTGCTAGTGGATTTGGAGTATCAATGAGCAGAAGGCAGTGTCTTTTCTCTGGGTGAACATTATTAGGAGATGTTTATGCTATAATGTAATGTTGTTTCAAACCAGTGAAATTAATTAACTTTGATGGCCTTATACACCAACATGCTAAAAATCCCATATGGGTCTTACAGGGTCAAAATTTAAAAAGTCTTCCATCCATGCTCTTCCATACATAGAGATACTATCTATTTAATATATTGTATGATCACAGGTGCAATAATGAGGAGTGTAAGGACTACTTATAATCTAAGATTGGTTTGAACTCAGAGAGCCCATGAATTGGGAAAGAAGATAACATTCTGTATACTATAGAAATATTTATTCTTTTGAGAGAAGAGGTAAGACTGTTGGCTCAAAAGGTTAAAATTAGATTCTCAAAGATTTGAATTATATAACAAGCTGCTTTTTATACCTTACAGCTTGCCCTCATGAGTAAAGAAGATTTGTCAGCAACAAAAGGTATTCCTAGACCTAGTTTAGTAAAGAGGGAGGATCTCATGTCTCCAGTCATGCTGTAAAGCAAAGGATAACCAGACTACAACCCACAGCTCCAGAGAAGCAAGCTAAGAAAAAAGACCCTAAGAGAGACACATATATAGTCCTGCAAAGAAGAAATAGATGAGATCTACATGAGCAAATTGGTATTAATGGGGGTAATGGAGGGCAAGGAATGGAGAATGAGAACACAGGGGAATGAGATGGTCAAGCTTGAAAGGGACAGAGTGGGAGAGCAAGGAAAGAGATACTATGATAAATGAAGACATCATGGGAATATGGAAAAACAGGGTGTTAGGAAAGTTCTCAGGAACCCACAAGGATGATCTCACCTTAGAGTACTGGCAATAGTCGAGAGAGTGCTTGAGCTGGCCTACTCAGGGACTGGATGGTTAAATACCCTAACAATCATCATAGAACCTTCATCCAGTAACTCATGGAAGCGGATGAACAGATCCACAGCCAGGTGCCAGGCCAATTTCCAGGTGTCCGATTGATGAGAGAGACAAGGAATTTTATGAATGTGATGGAAAAAAGTACAGAGACAACTAGCCAAAGTAGTGTAAATGCATTAACTGTGGTCCAATAGCTGAGGAGACCTCATGGTACTGGACTAGGCCCTCTTGATAGGTGAGATGGTTGTTTAGCTTGAATTGTTTAGGGGGCACCCAGGCAGTGGGATCAGGACCTGTCCCTAGTGCATAGCAAGCTTTTTGGAGCCTAGTTCCTATGGTGACACATTTTGAGAAGCCATGATGCAGGGAGGAGGGGCTTGGACCTGCTTCAACTGAATGTACTAGGCTCTGCTGACTCCCCATAGGAGAACTTGCCTTGGAGGAGGTAGGAATGGGTTTGGGTTGGCTTGAAGGCTGGGAGGTGGGAGAAGGGAGGACAGGGAAATCTGTGGTTGGTATGTAAAGTGAATAGAAAATCTCTCAATAATAAAAATAAAGAAAACTAAAAAAATCTTAGTACCATTACATTATCTGGCATCTTTGGAAAATTCCCTTACAGGGCAATACTTCAATATGATGTGCCAAATGAATAACTGATGGGGAAAGGAAAATGCACAGAACTTCAAATTTTATATATAAAATGAAGCTATGATATAAGATAAACAACTGATTGCTGATTATCCTATTTTATTACATTTCTACCAGACACATGAAAATATGCCTTTGAATACACACATAAAGTATTTAATGTTTCTTATATTCTTTTCTATTAAGCATTTTAAAATTAACATTGTTGTGTTGACAAAACAGCACACATTGGGAGTAGATTATCTATTCTTGGACTTGTACACTTGAGGTAGACATATGAGGATCATGAGTTCAAATGTTTCCTTGAATCACTACTGAAATCTATGCCAGGCTTAATATAAACAACATTATCTCAAGGGAACTTGTGAAAACATGAAATCAAAACCAAACACCACAACCCACTACCCTTTTCACAGAACATCTTACTTGGAAAGTATGATCATACACTGCCTGATGTTTAAATATACAATAGACTACTAAGATGATGGATTTTTCATTTTATGTATTACAGCAGAAAAATACATATCACTAAGTAAAAACACAATGGAAGATGAACAAAAGCCACAGAAGGAATATAAAGACCACAAAAGTAAATTTAACTGAAATGAATTTGCCACACATATAGCACTCTTTGGTATCTACCTCAAATGATTCAAAATAGAAACAAAAATGCATTGATCTTCCCCATCAGTCTTGACTAAACATAGCAACTAATTTACTTCCTTCAAGCTATAATGAAAAGAAAATTAAGTAAGATCTTTTTCTTTAAGCTGAAGACAACTGTGATATCTAAAATCTGTACCAAATTGTTTACATGAATAAAATTTTTCTTGTGTATGAGTTTGCCCCTATTTCCTGATTTTAACATGATATAAATAGGCTTTAAAATATTTTCATGGCTAGAGACATGGTTGGGCAGTTAAGGAAGGTTCATTCCCAGGAATAAGACTTGATTTTTGACAACTTCTTTTAGTTCTTGTTACAAGAAGATTCAAGAGCCTAACATTTTCAGAAACTACCATGCAAATTCACATACCCTCAAAACTTTTACTGACATCACATTATTAAAACTGAAAAAAATCTTTAAAAAACAATTTTTCACTAATGAAACTTTTTCATTTGTAAGCATGCATTCCTATAACACAGGTATTTAGACATTTAAAGGTTTACAGAGATTTTCTTCATTGTGAATTGGTTCATGTAACAGAAAGCAAGCATGGTGCTTGAAGTTAGAGAAATCCTTTTCAGTTGGCAGTATAATTTGTGAAGGTTTAGGAAATGTGTTCTGCTGAGGAAATATGTCACTGGGGGTATGCGTTGATCAATTACATCCACACATCATTTTCATTTCCCACTCACTGCTTCATACTGCAGGCTAAGTATGGGAGCTCTCAATTTAGCTGCAATGTCTGACACTTGATGCCATGCCACTTACATGTTCATCCTGGGGCCAAATAAAACTCATTAAAAGTTCACGTAGACATTACATAACAAGAACAGAAAAGGAACTAATACAAAACATAAAGTTTTACACCTGAATTAGTTATTTCATGTAATTAAAGAGGAGTTTAAAATCTAAAAATACTACATTATTATTTTAATTCATAGTGGAAGTGTTTAGCTCTGGAAAGAAGAGTTCCCTGAGTATCAAAAGTTAGGCTACACCTATAGTTGGGAGTGGAAGGTATCCTGGATATACACAATTAAGTGGAGAAAGATATCCTGGCTGTTGGGGTGTCAGGCTCTACCTGAGTCTGTGCAGGAAAGGTTTCCAGGATACCTATAGCTCTTAAAAAAAAGAAAGAAAATGAAAGGAAGCTAGATACCTAAAGCTGTGAGGAGATAGGAATACTGGCTGTTAGAAAGTCAGGCTAGTCCTGAATGTTTGTCCCAGTGTAGGATGGTTTACCTGAAGGATGTGGCAAACTTGCTCCTCTCCCAAAAAGAGCCATTACAGCTTAGCTGTGCTACACTCAGCTAAGAGATTTCCAGCAGAGATGTCCTTTGCCACTGTGCTCCACTCCTTGAAAAGAATTTTCCTGCAGAAGTGTCCATTATTTCTCTGTACCACTCCACTAGCGAATTTCCCAGCACAGATGTCAATTGCTTCTCTGCTCAACTCTACTAGGGAGTTTCCCACAGAGATTCTGCTCTGCTTTGGCAAAAGATCTTCACCCAAATCTAACTCAAGAGATTTATATAGGACAGAGGAATCCAGAGTAGTGGCTGCCTGTGTCAGTGTGAAAAAGGGCAAGCTGCCAGCTGAACAGACACATGACTTATATGGGGCTTCATAGTCGTGATTTCCAGGGAGAAGAGTTTGAGGATAGGTATTAGTTGGATTTCAGGCTCAAGCTCAGAGATTGGGAGGCTTTGATGGGCAGTGATTGATTAGTTTTGTGCTCAGGGATTGGTTGGTTTTTCTGCTCATGGATTGGATGGCTTTGTGCTCAGTTGTTCTGAGGTAGAGTGTATTTCTTTGGCTCTGGTTTCAGTGCCAAACTGAATGTTTTTCACTGGCTCTGGTTTTAATTTCCATGTGTGTTTCTTTGGCTGACCTTTTACCCTACACAGAGGACTTTATAAACAAATAAATTCATTTATTCCATGGTTTTGCAGGTGCAAACATTGTGAAAATGGACAGCATGATGCATGAACAGATTGTGACACTGTCAAATTGTTCTTTATAGAAAGGACACCATTGTGTAAATGAATCTTGCCAAATACTTTATAATAATAAGCCCTCAGTACATTTGGCAGGTACTCAAAGACTATTGTAATGTGGAAAGGCTTTAAGAGATTGACTGCACAGAAAAAGCTTTATTTGTGTATAAAGAGTAAAATTGTATGACACTGAATATATTTTTAGGGTTTCTCTGCAGTATGACTTTTTCTAATGATTTCAAAGACTACTGATACATACAAAGGCTTTATCACACAGATTACATTCATAAGGTTTCTCTCCAGTAGGTGTTGTTTCTTGCATTTGAAGAGTACTGTGTGTGAAAAAAGTCCTCACCACATTGATTAAATTCATGGGGTTTCTCTCTAGTATGTGATCTTTCATGCATTTGAAGATGACTGTGACAATGAAAAGCATTACCACATTAATTATGGTCATAGGCTTTTGCTCCAGCATGTCTTCTTGTATGTATTTGAAGAGTAGTGTGATGAGCATAGACTTTACCACATTGATTACATCCATGGGGTTTCTCTCCATGATGTCTTCTTTTGTGTATTTGAAGAGTACTGTGATGAGCATAGGCCTTAACACATTGATTACATTCATAGTTTATCTCCAGTATGTATTCTATTATGCATTTGAAAAGTTTCGTGATGTGCAAAGGGTTTACCACACTGATTATATTCATAGGGTTTCTCTCCTGTGTGTGTTCTTTTATGTACTTGAAGATGACCATGTTGTGCAAAGGCCTTACTACACTGATTACATTCATAGGGCTTCTCACCAGTATGAGTTCTTGTGTACCTTTGAAGATGACTCAATCGTGCAAAGGCTTTACCACATTGTTTACATTCATAGGGTTTCTCTCCAGTATGTGTTCTTTTATGACATTGAAGATAACCATATTATACAAAGGCTTTATCACACTGATTACATTCATAGGGTTTCTCTCCAGTATGTGTACTTTTATGCCTTTGAAGATGACTGAATCGCGCAAAGGCTTTACCACATTCCTTCCATTCATAGGGTTTCTCTCCTGTATGTGTTCTTTTATGACTTTGAAGATGAGCATGTTGTGCAAAGGCTTTACCACACTGATTACATTCATAGGGTTTCTCTCCAGTATGACTTCTTTTATGTATTTGAAGATGTTTGTGGTGTACAAATGCTTTACCGCATTGATTTCATTCATAGGGTTTATTTCCAGTATGTGTTCTTTCATGCATTTGAAGAGTTTGGTGATATGCAAAGGCTTTACCATATTGATTACATTCATAAGGTTTCTCTCCAGTATGTGTTCTTAAATGCATTTGTACCTGACAATGTTTTGCAAAGGCTTTACCACATTGAATACATTCATAGGTCTTCTCTCCAGTATGCCTTCTTTTATGTATTTGAAGAGTACTATGTTTGGCAAAGGCTTTATCACACTGATTACATTCATAGGTTTTTGCACCAGTATGTGTTCTTTCATGCTTTTGAAGAGTATTGTGTTGCGCAAAGGCTTTAACACACTGATTACATTCATAGGGTTTTTTCTCCAGTATGTGTTCTTTTATGATTTTGAAGATTATCATGTCGTTCAAAGGCTTTACCACATTGATTACATTCATAGGGTTTCTCTCCAGTATGTGTTCTTTTATGCCTGTGAAGATAATTGCGATGTGCAAAGGATTTAACACACTGATTACATTGAAATTGTTTCTTTCCCATAGGTGCACTTTTATGCCTTTGACGATGACTCTCATATACAACAGTTTTACCACATTCAGTATGTATGATAGGTTTCTTCTCTCCAGTTTGACTTCTTTCATGCCTGCAAGCACATGTAAAATCTTTACCATAATCATTACACTGTTGACTCTTTATATCTGTTTGAATTAAATTTAAATTTGGTCTAATTGTAAAGAGGAATCAGTTCTTAAGATTTCATCATTGTTTTTACACCCATGTTTTATTTAAGCAGTGCTAGTACTCATAGGGCTTCTCTGTAGTGAGAGTTTCTTAATATATTAATAATGAAAATAGAAAATCAATTACTTGTATACTTTAAACAAATCCAACAAGTATACTCAATGTGGAGACTGCTACATATCTACTCAATGTTATGAAAATGAGGTATGTGATGTCTTCCATATTCCTATGCTCATATGGCTTGTTTCCATAAGGACATGTGATATAGCTACTAAAGGAAGAATAACAGATAATAGATTTCCCCATTGAATTCTTTTTGACTTTCTGTCCTCACAGACTTGTGGTATAGGGATTAAGGTTTCTCTTCCACAACATCCCTTGTGTTTTGACTCTAACTGCCCCACTCACTAAACAGCACAGTCACAACAAGTATATGAGTTACACTAGATTTCCTATGGACTATTTGCTTAACAGAAAGCTTTGACAATATACTCATCACCTCTTCACTGTGTGTAACTTTGGTAATATGAATGTTATGAAATAAAAAGACTGACAGTTCTACAGCATAGCTCTCATGGTGCTATGATTTTAATGGTGATATCTTTTGAGGAATTGTTTCTTTGACATTGATCTTAAAAGAATGCCCTGCAAATGCTATTCACCAACCTGAAATTGAGATTTATGTTTTTGTGAGAATTTAATAATCATCAATGCCCTTTAAGTGGTACTTATTTACACTGCTGCTTTTGTTTAAAATTTCCAGGACACAATATAATTTCTTCACAGGCATATTTTTATCAGCTTGCACAAGAAAATTACCTTACATGTCTTCTAGAATTTTGAACATGTTCTTCAGTATTATGATTTTGCCATCTGTATCATAAAACAGAGTACCAGAAAATTTATATTATTGAAAACATTGTAAAATTTATGTTACTATCTTTAGTGAATCTTAGAAACATGCCTGATTTATTCACTTCCCTCTTCTCTCTCAATCAAATTACACAGGAACATCCAAAAATAGGAAACAGTTGTCCCCTTATTTTAAAATGTGAAGGAAAATACACTGTCTTACCTATAATAGTGAGGTTTCTGTAGGTCTCAATCACCACCTCTTTGTAGAGATTCTTCTGGGAAGGATCCAGAAAAGTCCACTCATCCCAAGTTAAGTTGACATACACAACATCTTTGTCACTACATTCTAAAACAATCCATACATGTGAGCAACAGAAAGCATGATACTGACAACATTCTAAATGTATAATTCTTTGACAGTATATTCATACAATTCTAGTGCTCACTATCTTACTCCATTACATAGTTGTTATAATGTAATCACCAAGTCACTTTAGAAGAAAACTGAAGAGAATGTTCACCTCTGTCAATTCTGTACCCTTTGAAAGGAGTATCCCCTTGCAAGAAGAATGCCAATTAACAAACATATACAGACAAGTAAACAAAACAACAACACAGAGTACACATGAGAGAAAATGTATGAACTAACTACAAAGAAGAAATAACATAGACAAGCTATTGGCTAACGACTTTAATACCAACACTTCAAAGGCGGGTGCAGGTATATTTGCCTCTGAGTTGAATGCCAGAATAGTCTATGTAATCAGGTCCAAGACAGATAGAACCTAAATGAGCAATTGTCCTTGTGGTAAGATGGAAGAGTAACAGTGGGTATATGCAAAAAAGTAGTATAACTGGATCTTGAGGTAGATTGACTCCGAATTATCTGAGGATATCATATTGATTTCCACAGTTCCTGTATAAATTTGAACCTGTGACAGCAATGAGTTCCCTTGCTCCATATCCTTTCCAACATAAGCTGTCACTTGTGTTATTGATCTTAACCATTCTTACAAGTGTAAGACAAAAGCTCAAAGTAGTTTCAATATGCATTTGCCTGATGGCTAAGAATGTTGAACATTTTTTCAAGTGTTTCTCAGCCACTTTAGATTCTTCTACTGAGAATTCTATTTAGAGGTATACCCCATTATAATTGCATTATTTGGTTTTTTGTTTAGTTTCTAGAGTTCTTTATTATCTTTTGTGAGAAAACCCAGAAGCACATAGACAAACATGTTCTACTCATTCATACATGAAAATTAGCTGTTAAGTAAAGTACACTCACAATAAACATAGTTAATCACAGTACAATCCACAGATTCATAGAGGCTAAGTAAGAAGAGCAGCTCTAAGGTATATGCATGAATCTCATTGGGAGAAGTATGTAGAATAGATTTTGTGGGTATACTGGAGGCATTTGTAGATGGGAACAGGATTGGTCAGGTGAGTAAGGAAGGGACAGAGGAGAAGACAGGGAAAGATAACTGGATTAAGGGAGATTTTAGCAGGAGACATGGACACGGTGCAATGCAAAATTCATGGAACCTAATAGGGTGACCCTAGTGAGGAGTCCTAGTTATCAAGAATTCAGAGGCTGGCTGGGTAGTGATAGCACATACCTTTAATCCCAGTACTCAGAAGGCAGAGGCAGGCAGATCTCTGTGAGTTTGAGGCCAGCTTTCTCTAAAAGTTGAGTTCTAGGACAGGTTGCAAAAGCTACACAGAGAAAAAATAAACAAATAAACAAAAAGAATACAGAGGCTGAACCAACCATCTTCTGTAAACATACAACACTCTCAGTGGTAGGATTGGGACACCAAGTTAGACACAAAACACTCAGCTAACACTTGTCTTGCCTGAAAGATATGCTGGAGCAATGGTGGCTCAGAGTGTCTAACCAATGAATGACTAGTGTAAATTGTTGCCCAAGCTATGAAAGAAGGCTCATGCCTTACAAAGCCTAGATGGATAGGAACTGCAATAGGATGGTCCAGAAATCTAGGAAAAAACCAAGTACAACTGACCAAGGAAAATACAATGAGATGATGTATAACTAAATTCTGTTATAATCAAAGATTTGTGCCTAGCCTAATTGTCATCAGAGAGGCTTCTTTCAGTAGATGATGGGAGCACATGCAGAGATCCCTACCCAAACATGAGGGTGAGCTCTAAAAATCCTGTGGAAGGAGGGAATGAATATTGTAGGATACAAAAGCGTTGTGGAAACAAGGAAATCTCGGCCCATAGAATCAACAAAGCAGGGTGCATATGGGTTCAGAGAAATTGAAGTGGCAATCATGAAGCCTGTATTGTTCTGTGCCAGGTCATCTGCATACATTCTATGGTTGTTTAGCTTGGTGTGTTTGTGGGACTTATAACTGTAGGAGTCCTGGTGTCTGGCTCTTTTGCTTGCTCTTGTGACCCTTTCCTCCTATTGGGTTACCTAGTCCAGCCTTGATGTGAGGGTTTGTTCCTAGCCTTATTGCACCTTGTTATGATGTGTTTGGTTGATATCCCTGGGAGGCCTACTATTTTCTGAAGGAAAACAGAGTATCAGTGGATTTGGAGGAATGAGGATTTCAGGGTGGTGACTAGAAGGAGTGGAGAAAGGGGAAGGAAGCTGCAAGTTAGGATGTATTGTATGAGAGAAGAATAAATACCAAGAGAAAAAGAATAAGGGAAATGCATTTAATCTTAGTACAATGATCCTCATAGTCTGTAACAACCCCAAACAGCTCAAATGTTCAGTTTCTTTTGACACTCAAGATAATCTCTTGCCTGTCACATCTTGTACAAATTAAGAAACAAGGATTTGCAATAAACAATGCCACAGTATATATTCCCATTCAGAAAAAAAGGAATGTTACTGTGTTCCTGGAACCAACAAAAGCAGACATCCCTGGCTAATGTGCATATCACACCAGCCAGAAGATTAGGTAGCCATGCCACCAGCCCATGAAACTTTCACCATCCACATATTTCCACACACACAATCCTCCAACAACCCTACAGCTGCCACTCCCAAATCCATATCCCCAAACCCATACTGGATGGATATCCTCTGCTCAAAGGAAGGCCACACCAGCCAGAAGAACAGGTAGGCAACCTGAGGTAAAGATGCCCTGTTGGGCCAGAGGCCATGCCAGCCACCAGAAATCCAAAAAAGCTGCTCACTTTTGGACATCCTGCAGTCTTTCAAAAATCCCCTAACAATATTCTCAATCCCACTTCTCTCTTCATCTCTGTGTTGTTGCCTCAAAATAGGGTTGAATCCTTTCTCTAACAAAGGATACACAATCTGCCAGATGTCTATGTAGGCCACCTGCCAATAGACCTCCCCTACTTTCTCAATGCCCCCTTGACCCTATCTCCATACTTCCTCTTCTCCTCCCTTTGGTCATCCCCAAACTTGGGCAGATACTCTCTGCTGAAACAAAGGTAACACTGCAAGATTTCAAGGCCCCACTTGAGATGAGAAACCCTGTTCAATCGTACACCACAAAGAAGAGAAGATCAAAGAGTAAATACAAACCAAGGAATAAAACACCCATCCAAAAAAGACAAACTGAGAGACCAGCACCCAGAGCCTCAATCACCTCAAATCCAGATACCTGGATACCAGAATAAGAACATAATCAACAACAGCTGGAGCAATTTGTCAGTACCAGATTCCTGCTATCCTACTACAGCAAGCCCTGGACAATCCATCACAGATAAAGGACAATTAAGACAAACATTATAAAGATGATGGGAATTCTTAAAGAGAAAGTGAATTGAATTCCTTTAAAGAAAGTAGAGAAAGGATAAATGTAATATAGGAAAAAATTAACAAATCCCTTAAAGAAAGCCAAAGACAAAAAACGGTTTATGGTAATGAATGACCTCTTCAATAACTGAAAATGGAAATAGAAGCAATTAAAAAATGCAAACTGAAGAAATTCTAGAAATGAAAATCTAGGTATTCAAGCAGGAACTACAGAGGCAAGCTTCACTAAAGATTACAAAACATGGAATGAGAATTTCAGGCTTTAAAGATATGATAGACAATATGGCTATATTGATGAAATAAAATGTTATATCTAAAGATATATAACAATAAAGAGTAGTTTCATGCAAATTTAAATACTTAGAGGATAATAGGGAGAGGAAGAATGCCTTTATGTCCACCATTGTTAGCCAGCACATCTTCCTCAGTGGGGAGATGAAAAAAACTGTATTACTGGATCTCTCCATGTATGCAGAAAGTTGATTTCTAAGAATGTATTACAAGCTGTGGTCCAGGTAGTCCAACAATGGCTGCCTACCAATGGAAATTTGAAGAAGCCAGCAGTTGTTCATTCCATGAGGCTGCATGTCTCAGCTGGTCTTTAGTATACACCAAAACACCAAGGAAGAAGGATTTAATGCTGGGAAAGTAATTTACTTGGTAGCCAGTGCTAGGGCAAAGAGGCAAAGAGAGAGAGCTTCCTCCTTCAATATGCTTCATATATGCAGGCTGCCGCAGAGATGCAATCCAGATTAAAGGTGGATCTTAAACTTCATTTGATTTTTACTTTTTTGGTGTTTTTGAGACAGGGTTTATCTGTGTAGCCTAGGAACTCCTTCTGTAGGCCAGGCCAGCCTCAAACTCAGGTAAATCCAACTCTTTCTACCTCCTGAGTGCTTTGGTTAAAGTGTACATAGACACCAAGCAACCAAAGGCAGATTTCACCTAAAATGATCCAGATTAAAGATGGACCTTTTTTAAAACATTCAAAAAAATCCATCACAGGTATACCCAACTCTTAGGGTATTAGTTAATTCTACAAGGAGTAGGTGTGACTACCAAGAATAGCACTCACAACAGCCAAGAAAGAAGAAATGAGAAAAGTTCTTACCTGCAGGAGGCAGGGAAAGCATGCTTTTCCTAAACAAAGGAAGTATGTGGATTTTACTTAGGAAAACTGGACATATTCACGTAGAATTCTCCCTATTCCTAAGCAGGCAAGTAAACAAATCTACTTCTGAACATGATAACAATGTAAAACAGAGACATTTAGGGGTATTCTTAATCCAATGTCATGCAGAAATGTATATAAATTATAAAATCTTTGGAAAAAATTGTCTCTGGAATGCTGAAAATCAATGAATCACACAGTAAAATATGTATTGCTTTGAAGCTTATTCAACCTGTCAATCTGATGTTCAATGTCGAAGATAACTGTACCAATGCTATTCTCACCAATAGAAAAGATAGAGAACACAAATAAAGGAAACTTCAAGAGAAAGACACTTAAAAGCACTGTATACTCTGCTCTCAAATGAATGGTTGTGATGAACTATATTATCCTCAAAATGAAGCTGCTTGTGCCTCTGAGCAGGCTGGATCAGTGGAAGGCCACAGCTCCTTCTTTGAAAGACCTTAGGGAAGACATTTAACTAGCCCTGGCTGCTGCCTGTCTCAGGGCTGTGACATCCCTGTAGAAAATTCCATTGTTCACTTTTTGTAACTTTTAACAAAATGAAATATTATGAGTGTTGTCCATGCGTGTGTCAGTGCACAGTACTTAGAAAGGTCAGAAGAAGGCTGCAGATGCCTGGGACTGGAGTTACAGCAAATTGTTAGCTGCATGTGGGTTCTAGAAATGGAACCTGAGTCCTCCGTAATGACAGCTAGTGCTCTTAATTACTGAGCCATGTCTCTAGCCCCTCTTTTTATTTAGAATTTATTTCCATAAATTGTTTCTCAGAAAATTGGCAGTCAAAAACCTCAGGACCCAGCTATACCACTCTTGGGAATATACCCAAGGAATGCTCAATCTTGCCACAAGGACAAATGGTCAACTATGCTCATAACAGTATTATTTATAATAGCCAGAACCTAGAAACAACCTAGATGACCCTCAACTGAAGAAAATAGGGCACATATAAACAATGGAGAACTATCCAGTAGTAAAAAACAAGGATATTGTGAAATTAGCAAGCAAATGGATGGAACTAGCAACTATCATCCTGAGTGAGGTAACCCAGACTTAGAAGGACAAACATGGTATGTACTTACTCATAAGTGGATACTAGATGTAAAGCAAAGGATAACCAGAGTGCAACCCATAGTTCCAGGGAGGCTAGCTAACAATGAGGACCCTAAGAGGGACACATAGATAGCCCAACAGAGGAGAAATAGATGAGCTCTAAATGAGCAAACTGGGAGTAAGGGGCATGGGTGGAGGGCAAAGAATGGGAGATGAGCATGTAGGGGAAGAGGAGGTTTGAGCTGGAAAGGGACAGAGTTTGAGATCAGGGAAAGAGATACCATGATAAATAAAGACATCATGGGAATAGAAAAATAAACAGGGTGCTAGGAAAGTTCTCAGGTACCCACAAGGATGACCCCACCTTAGACTACTAGCAATAATGAAGAGAGTGCCTGAACTGGCCTATTCCAGTGATCAGATGACTCAGTACCCAAACTATATTCATAGAGCCCTCATCAAGTGACTGATGGAAACAGATACAGAGATTCATGGCAGGGTGCCAGGATGATCTCTGGGAATCCAAACATTGAGAGAGAGGAAGGATCCTGTGGGCAGGGTACATTAAGATCATGATGAGAAAAGACATAGAGATGACCAACGACACTATTGGAAACCCACAAACTTAGTACCAATAACTGTCGAGCCCCTATAGGACTAGACTATACTCTCTGGATATGTGAGACAGTTGTTTAGCTTAAACCATTTAAGGTGCCCACAGGCAGGAGAATTGCAATCCATCCCTGGTACATGGGTGGGCTTTTTGAAGCCCAGTGCCTAGGGTGTGATACCTTGTGCAGTCTTGGTGCAGTGGGGAGGGCCTTGGACCTGCCTAAGCTGAGTGGGCCAAGATCTACTGACTCCCCATGGGAGATGTTGACTTGGAGGAGGTGGGAATGCAGGGTATGTTGGGGAGGAATGCTGGGGGCAGGAAGAGGGAAGATTTGTAGCTAGTATGTAAAATGAATAGAAACTTTCTTAGTAATAAAAAAGAAGAAAATTGTTAATTAAATGACATTACATTCCTTTTCCCTTTTATCTTTTCATTCACTCCCTTCCAAAATCTCTTCTGAATTCTTCCTTTTTAAGTGTGAGTGAACAAGTATGATGAAATACATGAATACAATCTGCTGCATCCATTTTTGTTAGTTGTACATGTATGGACGTTTGAGTGACCATGTTGTATTGGCCAAATAATTAGGGATCTCATCCCTGCTCTATTCTCACAAATATAGGAGAATTCTACTTTGTAATCCACATCAAGTATTTAACCCTGACTAGGCTGCCTTGTATTTGAAATATAAAGAAGATTATACAACTTATGGTAGAAAATGTCTTATCATTTAAGAGCAACAAAGTTTCCTTCATAGCACCCAGCATCCATTCCCAGTACATATAGAAGCTTGCTACTATCTGTAACTCCAGCATCAAGGGCTCCGACACCATCTCATGGTCGTGCTTGACACCATAAGAAGAGGAGACTTAGACCATTAAAACTACTTTTCAAGAGGTGTGTGGTACTGCATTATTTTAGTACTAGCCATCTGGACACAGAGGCAAGAAGACCACTCTGAGTTGTACAGCCTGTGCTACATAGTCTACAAATGCACACATAGCACACAGACACTAACACACATATACACAGTAAAAGAACAAAACCTAAAAAAATACTAGAATAGGAGAATTGGGAAATTGGAAAAATACAATACCTATTAAAATCAATTCAAGTGTCTGCCACTGGTGTCCATAGAACCATTTTCAAAAATAATTATGACCATGCATACAATCACAGCCCATCAACCACAGCCACTGAGAGAAACTGAATACTTGTGGGTAGGCCACCACCATACCATGTTACCTGAACTGCCCATGATGAGCTGGGTGTTATCAGACCAAACAAGTCATGAAGTAAGACACACTGCAGCAATCTTTTATCAAATGGAAGTGGTATATGAGTGACTGGGACAAAGCAGGTCCTGAAGGCACAAGCAAGCTCCATGAAGAAGTTGCCAAAATGTCTACGGTTTCTCCTGTGGATATTGCTCTGTATGTTGTGAGTGTGTTGCTCTAATTGGTTAATAAATAAAGTGCTGATTGGCCAGTAGCCAGGCAGGAAGTATACACAGGACAAAAAGAGACAAGAATTCTGGGAATAGGAAGGCTGAGTCAGGAGATGTCACCAGCTGCCACCATGAAAAGAAAAATGTAAAGATACTGTTAAGCCACGAGCCATGTGACAAGGTACAGATTTAAAGAAATGGGTTAATTTAAGATGTAAGATCTGGGTAGCAAGAAGCCTGAGCCATTAGGCCATACAGTTTTAATTATTATAAGCCTCTGTTTATTTGGTTCTGAGCAGCTGTGGGCCTGGAGAAAAATCCAGTTACAGGTTTTTACTCCTGTTACAAGGCCTTCTGCTGCCAAGCATGCACCTAGAGTCTCATGGGGTATTCCCTATGATTGGCTGAAGTAAGAGAACACTACGGTCAATTGATGGTCCTGTATATCATGCAGGAACACCCCAGAAGTAGACAGCTGCAGCATTTCAATCCCATTTGGGCACAAGCCTGAAAGATATTGGTGAAATGTGTAAGAGCACAAAACAGATTGACCACACAGCTGCCATGACAGGCTTAGGGACCAAGGTACATCTGTCATAACAGGCTTACTGGTAGGCAACATCTGGATCCTTAAGCTGACACCACCCAGGGATCTACCCAAGGATGGGCCAGCATCTAAGGGAAAGTGTCTGAATATCCAAACATTCCAACTATTACATAAGGATAGATAAGATCAAGATTTACAGATGTTTGTGTGAAGGTGTAAGATCCCCTAGATCTGGAGCTACAGACTCCTGATCCTGGAGTTACACATAGTACTGAGCTTCTGTATGTACTAGGAATGGAAGCTGGATGCTCTGAAAGAATCGTCAGTTTTCTTAACAGGTAAGGTATTTTCTACCCTAAGTTTTCAATGAACCAGTGCATTCCAGTTCTTCCACTCTTTCCTGTTTTTGACAAATATGTGTAGCTGTCAGTGACAAGTTCCTGCATGCCCACATTTTGTGATTCACACTTGGGCCTTAAAGCTTCTCAGTCCCTACCCTCTCAATCCCTGTAACCTACATTCCTGGATGGAATAAGGATGTTCTAAAGAGACACTTATATCTCTCCCTTTGTCTAACTACTAATTAAACAGGGAACCACATGAAATTTTAATTTCACTGAGCATGTCATTGTGGGAAAAGACTTGAATCCTCCAGATAAGAACATGGGATCGTTTTATGGATGGGAAAAATTCATTATATGTCTTTTAGATTACTTTATTTTGCATATCTTTTGCCATCTAAGAACTCAAGGATAAGTTAGTTATCTTATATTTTCTGTATTGTTTCAAATCAGTCAATTTGAATAAATGTCATGTTTTAAATTTTCATTAATAATTTGCTTTATTTCCTTTTCTGTTTCTGTTTTCTTTTTGTAGAGAATAGTATTGCTATGACTCTTTGGCTGGCCTGGAACTCACGCTATAGACTACGCTGTCCTAGAACATCATAGAGATCTGTTCACCTTGCCACCAGAGTGCTTGCATTAAAGGTGGGCATGTCCCTCACTGGATAACTTGGTTCCTTTAATTGGCTTCCTGAGGATGAATGGCTGAGCCTTCCTAGTTAGAGTACCCAGAACACAGGTTCTGATCCTATCTCCAGTAACAGAAGACAGTTCCCATCAAATGTCATTTTTCTGCCTTAATGTCTTTATTATTGAGTCTGTTATAACTGAACAATGACCTGGGAAGGGTTCTGTCCTTATTCTACAGATGGTGAAACCCAGGCTCACAGAGATAAGTATTTTTTGAATAAAGTTTAGTATAAATGTTCAAGTAACTCATCCCATCATACTAATGCCTCATTAAATGCATTTGAAGGAAACTAAGCCAGACATGGTGTTTCACTCCTGTAATCATGGTACTTAGAATGTGGAGGTAGGAATTTCAAGTTTTCAAAGTCATCCAAATTGAGAATGGTCAATGGCGTCTGGTGGGAGGACCACAGAACTAAAGGAGACTATAATTGGCTTAGGAGGGTGTCCATAGTCTTCCCTGCAGCTTGAAAACATCAGTGTCATGGCATGAGCAATTGTTAGCTGAGGTATTTACCACTTCAAGTTTACTATTCTGGATAATATTTTTTATTTTTTATAATGTTTCCTGTGCAAGGCACCTAGATCACTTGGGATAAGACTCTTGTTGCTCCTTAAATAGTGAAATTCTCCTGCAGTTGGGAGAACTATCCTCAGGCAAGGATGAGATCCCCAACTGCAAGTCCAATACATTGTGTTCATCCTTGAATCCCTATAAAGACAACTAACAGAAATGGACTCAGCAGGTTTTATTCATATATTTGTGCATACATAGTCTCACATGCATAATAAGGAAGAAATTGGAAGGGAAGAATTTGGGAACAGATGGGGAGAGGACAAGGAAGGGAGAAATTGATTTAATACATATTAATCAAAATGTATGAAAATACATTTTAAATAAAGAAGTGGCCTAGGGAGATAGCTTAACAGTTAAAAGCAGCACCAGGTTTTTACATAGGACAGAGGTTCCATTATACCTAACCATCTCCTGTAACTCTCTTCTGGCCTCTGCAAGAACTCTGCACAGACTTCTGGAGGCAAACAACCTCATACATAAAATATAATAAAGCTTAAAAACAGAATTCTCTGCAATGATGTTACAGACCTGAGACAGACAGCAGGCAGGGCTAGTTAAAATGATCTCCTTCCCATCTTACATACTTTGAAAGAAATTCTATGAAATCAATTCTCTACATACATGGAGAGATTCATTCTACCAGTCCTGATTATGTAGAAAAGCTTGAATAATACAGTTGTCTTTTTTTTCTCACCTGCCCATGGATGAAAATGTGCTGGCTGACAATGGTGCTCAGAAATACATTCCTCCCAGCTCCATTATTCTCTAAGAATTCAACTTCCCATGAAGACTACTCTTTATTTTATTTAATTTTCCAAGATTTTGCTCTAAATTTCAGAAATGAAACTCCTTAAGCAATGGAGCCATCATCCAGCTTTCTAATGGGAGAATGGTCTAATATTTTATTTCTCATCTGGGCACCTTGTCTAGCCATCCAACACAGTAGAGGCTGAAGGGGGTACGCATCACTCTGGAAGCTCATGTTTTAAAAGAAAAAACCATAAGGCTACTCATTTATGGGTGCTAGTAGGGGTACAATTTTGATTGGCTCAAGTTTGAGGGGCTTTTCAGAATATCTGTGTTAACTTACTTTGTAGTTTTCAATGGTTGTTTGTCAAACTTTACAAACTACCTCCAGCATTGGGGCATTCTCTGATTTATCAGTTGCTCCCAGATAGTCCTTCAAACATGCTGACTTTGAACTTTGGACCATCTCTGGCATTGGGGCATTCTATGGTTAATCAGTTGTTATCAAATGGCTCTTCAAACATCCTGAATTTGTCCTGGGACCTGTGTAAGCAGCTCTGAGAACTTTGAAACTCAGGCCTGTTTCAAGATGGGGTGAGGAGCTTGCTTGAAATGGTGTTGGTTTGGTTTTTTAGTATGTACAAGCTAACTAGCCACATTGTGTCCAGGAAGAAGAAGGGGAAGTGCCTAAGGAGAGCAGGAAGAGAGCAGGTTTACTTTTGTAGCCAGGGCCAAGTGCTATTGATGTGCATATCTCTACTTATCTAGAAAAAGTCTTTGTCTGGGGTGGAAGGGAGGGACAGGAACTATTGTGCTGTGTTTTTAAGCACATTGTAACCCTATAAGATGTGCTCTTGTCACTTGTCATTAGCCAATCACATTCTCAAGGTGGCCTGCCAGTCAGAAATTGTGCAGGGTGCTTCCTGCCACCCCAGGCTTCAGACTTTTCTTTGAAGAGGAGCTGGCACCAGCAGTTTTGTGTGGTGTGGTGTGGTGTGAGTGCTCCTGCAGGGAGCTGAGCAGACAGCATGGCTGAGCTGGGAAACCATGACATGGTGAGTGAGAGAGGCTGCTGTCCCCAGATGGAGTGGAGCATATGGTGAGGTGGAGGATACAGTGTGGTGGGTTCTCCCTGCATATGGATGGGAACCTGTCTGCAGAATACCCATGCTCTGAGATTCCATGTAGTACTTGAAACTCTCTGGACCCAGGGGCAGGTCTCTGAATAATTGCTCTGTGGGCTTAATCTGCTCACAGAATTGGAAGTAGGGAACTGTGCTTCATACCATCTTTGAACTTCAACATGCTTTTGGTGTACCCATGGAAAGCAGGTTGTCAAACTTGGAGAGTACCTTCTAGTACTGTACAAAAGATCAGTATTTTGCATTATTTTTTTATGTGTAATATCTGTTTATAGTTAATTTTGTGGGTGGTTGTAAAAGGCATCTCATGTATTGGATAGCACTCTACTACTAAGGTGTGATGTAGATGAGTAGAATTGTTGATTTAAAGGATTCACTAATGCTTCGGAGATAGTAAGTCTCATAAAATAGAATTTAGTGGAGGAAGGACTACCTCTAAAAATCCGAAAAGATAAGAATATTCTTGCCAGGCCTGTTTGCTGTGGGATGGTCTGTATGTCAAATGTGTTGCTGATTGGTCAATAAATAAATCACTAATTGGCCAGTGGCCAGGCAGGAAGTATAGGCGGGACTAACAGAGAGGAGAATTGAGAGAACAGAAAGCTGGGTGAGGGAGACACTGCCAGCCACCACCATGACAAGCTGCATGTGAAGATGCCGGTAAGCCACCAGCCATGTGGCAAGGTATAGATTAATAGAAATGGATTAATTTAAGCTGTAAGAACAGTTAGCAAGAAGCCTGCCACGGCCATACAGTTTGTAACCAATATAAGTCTCTGTGTTTACTTGGTTGTGTCTGAGTGGCTATGGGACTGGCGGGTGTCAGAGATTTGTCCTGACTGTGGGCCAGTCAGGAAAATTCAAGCTACAAATGGCGCCCAATGTGTTGGCAAGAGTTTCCACCTAAAACCTGAGTAAAAAGATTCTAAAACAGATGTAAAAACAGCTCCTAGTTGTCTCTTTCAAGCTAGCGGCAGCCTGCGTGTTTGAGCTACTGGCGGGTTCCTAGCGTGCGTGCGTGCATGCCGGACCTGCAGTATAGTGGGAATGTGGCCTCTGCAAGTGGCACATTAAGCTGTGTGGTGGATTTAGCCTTTGCTAGTACAAAACAAAAAAAGAGGTTTCTGGGCTACACGCTGTTTTGATAGAAGCATAGACCCACTATTTCTGAGAGTTGATGGCTCCCAGAGCTGGCGGAAAACGTACCACTGCCATGTTGGGAAGCTGAAGTGGGCAGAGCCAGCAGCCACAGCACCCTTTCAGGCTTAGAAGGCTGCAGTTTAAAGCAATAGGCTCAAGCTAATATAAAAAAATAAGCCACGTAAAGATGGCTACCATACAGAGAATCTGGATTATGTTCTCTTTGATATTCGTAACTGAAGAAAAACATTTGATTACAAAAGCTGTTGGGTTATGCCAAAATGTATATTTTAAAGGTTCCTTGACTTCAAAATTTGGATGTAAGGATATGTTGCTTTGGAAAGGAGGCTCTGCTTTTGTTTCCACAGAAAGCCAGAGGCTATGGATTTGTTCCAGATTAAGATACATCAGGTTTGACCAGCCAAGACCACCTGAAAGGTCTCCGATGACACCATGGCCCAGATGATCCAACATCCAGAGCTATTTCAAGGCAACTGGCTCAGACAATACAGCCTCATGGACTATTCCATAATCCTAAAATTTTCTTTGTGTCCCCATAAGATACAGCACCCCCCTCCAGCAGGAAGTAGTAAGAGAAGCTACGCCCAAATTCCCAAATATACCAAGCTGACTTTGGAGATGTGTAAAGGTTAAAACCTTCCTTTTTAAGAAAAGAAATAGGGAAGTGCTGTGGGATGGTCTGTATGTCAAATGTGTTGCTGATTGGTCAATAAATAAATCACTAATTGGCCAGTGGCCAGGCAGGAAGTATAGGCGGGACTAACAGAGAGGAGAATTGAGAGAACAGAAAGCTGGGTGAGGGAGACACTGCCAGCCACCACCATGACAAGCTGCATGTGAAGATGCCGGTAAGCCACCAGCCATGTGGCAAGGTATAGATTAATAGAAATAGATTAATTTAAGCTGTAAGAACAGTTAGCAAGAAGCCTGCCACGGCCATACAGTTTGTAACTAATATAAGTCTCTGTGTTTACTTGGTTGTGTCTGAGTGGCTATGGGACTGGCGGGTGTCAGAGATTTGTCCTGACTGTGGGCCAGTCAGGAAAATAAAAGCTACACCTGTTAGAGATTAGGACAGTAGGATACACTTTTGTTTACCAGAATTGTCCAGACATTTGTCTTTATAACATTACATAGGAGCCACAGCTAATTTACAAGCAGCAACCAAGACCAAATTATACCAAAGAATGAGATTCTAACAAGCTGCTTATTGAGACATTATAGGTCACAGCCAACCTTAAGGCCTGCTGTGTCATGAAGTTCCATTTTTCTTCTTGAGAAAAGCATAGTTCTGCCAGAAGGTCAATATGACACCAGGTGACAAGTATTTGAAAAGTGAAACAATGTTGTATTAAGGACTGGACTGATCAAGTAAGGCTTTCATTTAGGCCCTCAGGCCAGGAAGAGGATCATTCTTGGGAGAGCTATTAACAGCCTCGGGCCTAGGCCTTGGAAGCTTTCCCTAAGTGCCTGATTGATTGACAATAAAACAGAACTCATTCCATAGAATCAGGAATATGTTTGGGTGAACTAGTAATGGTCTGGAACAAGAGCTTTTATGGTGGGGTTGCTTCAGATGCCACATGGAACTATGGTTATCAGTCCCAAGATCACTGGTAGGCTTACTCAGTAATGATCTTGAAATATTCTGTGTTCCCTTTTGCAGCATTGTTTGATTAGTCTCCTCCTGAGTCTGTCTCATTGTGCGATAGTTTCTGCTTACTTCTTAGAAGTTCTCCATATCCTTCCATTTCCCCACTGGAAGTAGTATCCAGGGTGCTATTCTTTTTAAAAAGCTTCCGTATCATGCAACATAGCTTGTAAAAGACCATCCCACCCCAGCTTTTACTTTTTTTCTACGTTCCACTCTTCCCGTCATTCTCATCAACTGTCAGCTTCAACCCAGCACAATATCACTAATGAATGACCTACTGTCTCAGGATGTTTGGTATATTTAAGAAATAATTCTGGGAAATCTTTTGCTGTCTAACTCACCCATCTGCCCAAATGGCTAGAACTACATTTACACATCTCTGTTTATATTGTTCAAAGTGAAACCTGGAGCATGTAGCTAAAAGACACAAGGATGACAGCATATATTGAATACAAAATGTGTCTAGGCTGTGTCCTCTTTGAGCATTTCTCAGACATGGATGGATACTATTATTAAAGGTATTTTTGTTTATTAATATGATACATAAAATTTCTCTATAGGAAGTCATATTAATTCCAGGACAGCCGTATTTTCATCCTGTTGGAAAAATGTTTCTGAGACAAGCTCTTTTATGTTGACTCCAGTGTCCTTGATTCCATTCTCTTTCTCTTCCGGCCAATGATCTCAATGTTCTTTCTACTATACCTTCAAAATTCTTAAATTAAATGACTGTAGCACCTCAGAGTTTTAAAATTATTTATTTGAGTCATGTAGTTGACTATCCAATGTCATCACCAGGAAAGGTTTCACATGTTGAGCATTGCTTCTGGCTCCAGACCAAATAGCAGAAATAATTTATTGTGGACATTGCAGTGGGAAGCAAGGTAGACAACCAGATGCTGGGGTCACTGTTATAAAAAAGGACTTGATTATGGTAGCAGTAGTTGTTTTGTAATTTCCCATCATGTTTTAATTCATGTCACATGAATGATCACAGACCATACTGTGTGAGTGTGGAGTTTGGAAAAGTTATCTTGAGCCAATGAATATTGAATTTGCAATAAGGCAATTCTGCTGTGCAGGTATGTCCAATCCTGCTTGACTCTGTTATGTCAGCTCAAAGGTTTGAGAAACAGATAATTGACTGTAACTCGATGTGTCAAGTAATAGATCTCAGCAGTCCACTTATGCATATGGGCAAGATCAATCTATCTCATATTAATGAAATTCCCTCTATTAGGGAAGGACCTATTCTTTTTCAATATGAATATTACTAATTTTTTTAAATTTTAAAAATACATTATTTATAACATTTAAAGATGACTTATTGGTATCATTTTTAATACTTTCTTTTATTGCATTCTTGCCCTTATCTCTGTATGTTTCTTTTTTCCAGTGTCTCTAGGTAATCAAGCACTTTATTCCTTTTCTCTCAAGTGATGTTGATTATTAATTTCTGTGTGGATCAGTGTCTCCTTTAGTTCAGGCTTGCCTCATTCTATGTAATTGAGAATTGCATTGAAAACCTAATCCTTCCTCTGCTGTCCAGTGTTGGGAAAATAGTCGTGCAAATCCTTCCATTCTGGGCCTTGACTGGTCAGTCAGAAGGAAAAGTAAACCAATTAATGTGTGAGCCCCAATCTCTCTGTCTTTTATGGGAGACTTATAAATGAAGAGGAACCTCTGCAAGAATTGACTTCATTGACCAACTTTGAAGCTAGTGGAGTCACAGAGCAAGAAGGGAGAGGTAGGGTGGGGGTTGAGAGATTTCTGACTTCAACAGTACTTTAGATTAACAATGAGGATTTGGGTAATCAATTTTAGATGTTTCATAAATGTCCTGATTGGTCATTTCTTGGGGTCCACAGACAAGGGCAATCAAGAATCTGGATAAAGGACTGACCTTATCATGAAACCAAATTGCTATAATTACAGTAGTTCAATCAAAACAGATGTGGGTAAAATGTTGTGGCCATGCCTAATGGGACTGTTATTTTTCAGGTTTTAGACATACACCCAGAGATAAAAGGTTTGAGAAATCTTTCATGTGGTCTAATACAAATCACTAGACTGTGGAGCACATGACCATAAAGTCTGTTTCAACTTTTCAAAATAATTTTTGAGATCATAACTGCATCATATTCACATTCGCTTTACTGCCTCCTAGCCATACTATGACCACTCATTGTTTTCTAATTCATGGCATAGCTTTTTTTCCTGCTTTTGTTTCATAACAGTTATACAGTAACAACAGTTACTGTGTAAATGTGATCTTTCTTTGGCTACACATTTTCTCATCTATGAGGCAATGGTTTTGCTTCACTGCACATTGAGTGTATAATGAAATGTGTACACAAAGGTACCTCTGCTTTAGATGAGGAACAGGATATACTCTATGAGATTAGAAGAATGTCTACAAAAAAATAGAAACTTTCTTGATCAGTTCCCTGTCTGCTAAGCTGGAAGGTCAGAGTTGTAAATGCTGTGCTTTATGAGTCATTGGATCTCTAATTACACAGTAGGTGAGCTGCTAAGATCCAGCTGAGTGGCCTTAGCCAATGAGGAAATCATTGCTAGGAATGCTTTGCAATCAGTAGTAGGAGTGGCAGGTAGCCTGCAGATTCTTCCCTGGATTATCCTCTGCTTCTCCTGTAATTATTTGTAAGGAAGACCACAAGCTATGACAAAGTGAGTATATGGTATTCAAAGGAGGTGTGTTGAACTATTATTTCTGTTAGTATTGGGGTGGATGAGGAGCTAGACTGTGGTTCTATTGGTCCAGGTGGTGACCTGGGTAGTGGTCCTTGTATTTTGAGCCTCATTGTGAATGGATTTCTTGGGTAGGGGGAAACTGCAGTCCTCACATGGGAGGATAGGTTGCTTGTAATATCACTGTCCAGTGTGCACACACAGGGGCACTGCTTTTGGTGTGCAGTGGGAAGACAGATTGGAACACTAAAGGTTTGATTTCTAGAAGTTCTGAATATTGCATTTCACTTTCAGGTTTGTCTCATAAATCTTTCCAGTAGTTTAAAAAGATAGTGATGTGGATTGTCTTTTATCAATAAGTGATTAAATGCTACTAACTTTCTGCTACCACCAGCTGCAATGGTATGATTTAGTAAAGTTCAGTTCCAAGGGATAAAAGGAGTTTCTGAGACACAGAGGTTTCTCAGGTGTGAATAGTGTTGGACACGTAGATAGGGCAAAGTCCATATCTTGTGTCATAATCCATGTGGCAGGACACAGATTTTAAATTATTCTACTATGTTGTTTTGGGATTGGGCATCAGTGGGGCTGGGTTTACCTGAAAACACAAGGAGGCATAAGGTTTTGCAGAGCCATAGCAAGAGATCACCTTCTTTTGCAGCAAGAGCTCTAGAGATTGGGGCTTCTGTCTTTGTAAGAAATATCAATAGCTTGAGGGTCAGAAACAATTGTTCAAGGGTCACTTTGAGTTAATTTTGTGGTAGTTGTGAAGTCTTATATAATTTCTGTACACATAGAATCATAGGTAGCTGGGTAATGTTCAAGATCACACTTTTCCTAGCTAAGTTTTATTTGGTCTCTGATTAATAGTTGACTATTTTTCTGCCTTTGTTCTTGGTTTTTTCCTCTATCCTCTTTATTCTTTCACAAATATTACACTCATTCTTGATTGTTGTAGCTTTGTGGTAAGTACAGAAATGATATTACATCAACCTGTGTACAATTTTTTATACTCCCAGTGATTATTCTGAGTGTTTTTACTGTGAAAGTAGCTTTGTAATCAACTATCCTGTTGTAAATTGTTGAGCATTGTTGGATTGTGTTCATTATATGCTGCAAATTTACCATAAGCAACAACTTCATTTTGATGCATCATGTTCCCAAGAATCATTTATTTGCTTCTTTATTTATTTAGGTTTTGTTTTTCTTATTGTTATTCTGTGAGAAACTTTTCATTTATTGGATACACATATATTTGCTATTGGTAAGTGGTTCAGCACATATTTTTTTGGGAATGATCTGAGTTCTGATAGCAATACTCAAGTTGAAAGGCTTATAATTATCTACCATTCCAGATCCTGTATACATATGAAAACCATTCTCATGCAGGAAAATATGCAAACACTGCAATAAACTTGTTTTCAAAATGCTTGTGACTTATAATTAGACCAATAGAAATTGCTTTAGGTGTATACTGATACATTAAAAATCTAGTTTTTTGTATTTTGTTTTAAAAAGTTTTCATTTCCTCACTCTTATTCAGACTTACAGGCATCATTAGTCAAAGGGAAAAAACATGTCTAAGTGTACCTAAAAGACATCCTTTTCTTTATCATAAAAGAATGAGATCCTTTTAGTAGTCAAAACTATTTTCTACAAAGTTAAACTATCAGAAGACTTGAAGTGAATCTCTCCAATTTTGGTGTCACACCCTCCTCACACAACCCATTTTCTGTTATGGGCAAAGGAGAGAATGGAGTGTACAGGATATGTGCTAGTCAGTGATTTCTTGTAGTTTGATTTTTTTAAAAATGTTTTATTCTTGTGTAAGGGACCATGATATGTATTTGTAGATATTGCTTTATGTCTCTTTTTTTCTGTGATGCTATCTATGTCTTTACTTTTATTGTCATCTAATTATATTTTTTTCTCTGGAAAATGTTGGACCTTCATTTTGTATTCAGAAAATTTCTTATTATGAGTTCCTTGATCATTTTTTGGTTGGCAACTTTTCTGTGGAGATACAGTTTTAGTTTTCTCTTCTTGATCTTAGAATCTTGCCTCTTCCCATTTCCAGGCATATCTGTGTTTTCTAGTTGTTGCTATATTTATGATGTGTTTTTGCTGCTTAAGTGATTGATCTAGTTAACCTATTGGCTTTGGATGTTTAAAACCTATTCATATATTATTGTATCTTTTTCCTTATTAGCCTCAGGTGTCATGGCCTAGATTCATCTGAGGCAACATCAATTGAGGGTTTGCATAGGTCAAAATATCTGATCACTGTGTCTGAGAGAGATTGTGTTGATATTGATTGACTGGGAAGGCTCTTCCACTGAGTTGGCAATATCTCTAAGAAAATGGTCCCTGCCGGGCGGTGGTGGCACACGCCTTTAATCCCAGCACTCGGGAGGCAGAGGCAGGCGGATCTCTGTGAGTTTGAGGCCAGCCTGGGCTACTAAGTGAGTTCCAGGAAAGGCACAAAGCTACACAGAGAAACCCTGTCTCGAAAAACAAACAAAAAAAAAAAAAAGAAAGAAAGAAAGTGGTCCCTGGCTGGATAAAAGAGCTTGCTTAGGATGAGACAGTGACAAAGCAAGAGGGAAAGCCATGAAGCAATGCTTCCTTATATTTTCCTTTCATTTATTAGTTTGAGCTTCTATCCTAAGCTCCCACAAGGACGGACTGTGGCCTAGGGTTATCAACCAAAAAATACCTATTACTTGAGTTGCTTTTGGTTAGAGAATTTAATCGCAGAAATAGAAAAGAAAGTTGGAATAAAATAATGGTTTCATAAACGTGATGTTCTAACTGTAAAGAACTTGAAATTCTTAGGCCTGCCCTTACTATCCTGAATGGAATTGGTTTGTCATTGTTTTGTTATCTAGCCAAGGGAGGTCATTGGTTCATGGCATCTCTCCTCCCAGCTTCTGAGTGCTAAGATTATATATGATGTATTCCTATCAATCATAAAAAAAACTATTGTTAGAAGAGAAGATCTTGGTTTACTTTTTCTTGTAGAGTTAGAAAAAAAAGTGGTTCACTCAATGAGAGCTATATAACAGAGTTTACAGAGACTGAGGGCATCTGTTCACATCCATTGTGCTATTCACACAATGAGGGAACAATATAGGGGATTAAAAACAAATACTCAACATGTGTAAAGTAATGGTAACCAAATTTGGCTGCTTGTCAGGATTGTAAAAAGAGCTTACTCCAGCTTACTCAACATCATCTGAGTTACTCTGAATCATGGCAGTTAGGAGATGGATCCCAGAAAATTGAATTTTCAATAAGAATTATTTAATGTAGGTATTTTGCAATTTGCAACTCTAGCGAGTTTCACAGAAGGAGGAACTCTCAACATGGCATCATGTGAAATCTGTCCACTAGAGGGATCGTTTGCTAGTACATGTACTCTGTATATTTTAAAGTATAAGGACTTCCCAATCTCCTGCCTATAGTAATGGATGGTATCATAATTTGTATGCATCTTAAGTTGCCAACTTTGTGCTGTGGCAAAGACATCCAGCTAATGTTTAAGACTAGAGAAGTTTCAAACTGGTGTTAGCAGCTTCATAGACCAGTGGATACAGTGAATGTGGATAATTGTAGCCACTGTTGCTTCAGGTAAAATAATTTTAAACATTAAAATCTCTCCACTCATGAAGTTGACCTAAGATAGTTCAATAGTAAACCTGAGTTAGTTCTTGTATGTTTGAAAAGGAATTACACAAGACAGTATATTTGCACTGACATTAGGTGCCAGCAATTATTTTACAAAGTTTATTTACATGTACTATTGAGATATTGAAATGACTCATCGAGTCAAAGCATGTTGCTGAATAAGTGCAATAAAATTGTTCCTGGGAACTCATGATAGAGAGAACCAAGTCCTGAAAGTTGTTCATTGGCCACTGTATATAAGGTCTAGCATGTATGTGCACTTACCCAACAAAGCGACACACACATTACACACAACTCTCTGTCACACACATATGCAAATATACACACAATATACACACAAACACACATACCACACAAAAACACACACATAGTACTCTAACACAGACAGACAAACACAAACTACACACACAAACACATGCATAAACATGAAGACACATACAAATATGCACACACACAGAGACACAGATCACATAAATAACATACAACACACAAACATATACATACACACACACAAATACATACACATCACACAAAGAGACACAAACAAATACACACACACACACACACATGTACCCACAAAGAAACATTCAAAAACAGTTTTAGTATTTAAAAAACACTTAGGATATGTGTTTAATAAACTTACACAGGACTGGATTTTTTCTTTGGTTTTTTTTTATTTGTATGACATAACTTCATGTTCTGAGAAGATCTTACTTCATAAAACTTGTCTTTTCTGGTAGCCATAAAATAAATATTTGTCAAGTATGATACATGGAAGACTTTGGTTACTATGAGGAGAGGATGCATAAAATATTTTTGCATTTAATATTAGTGGTTTAAAAGAATAATTTTGAATCTTTATCAGTACCATATAAAGCAATAACTGTAAATGATGGAAGCAGATGCAGAGATTCATAGCTAAGCAATGGGCTGAGTTCCTTGATTCCAGTCTTAGAGAAGGAGGAGAGATTATATGAGAAGGAAGGTCAAGATCATGATGGGGCAACCCACAGATACATCTGACCTGAGCTAGTGGGAACTCAAGGACTCTGGACTGATGGCTGGGGAACCCGAATGGGAACAAATTAGGTCCACTGAATGTGGCTGAAAGTTGTGTGGCTTGTGTAGTATGAGAGGCCCCTGACCGTAGGATAGGATTTATCCCTAGTGCATGAACAGGCTGTTTGGAGCCCATTGCCTATGGAGGGATATCTTACTCAGCCCTGATGCAGGAAAGGGTGGGAGGCTTGGTTATGCCTCAACTTGATATGCCAGACTTTGTTGACTCTGAATGGGAGCCTTGCCTTCTCTGAGGAGTGGATGGGGGCAGTGTGGGAAGGTGGGATGAGCAGGTTGAGGGGAGGGAGAGGGAACTGTGGTTGGTATGTAAGATGGAAAAAAAACCTTTTAAATATAAAAAAGTCCTAAAAATAGGCTGTGACTGTTGGAGATGCTGAAATTTAAATACTCTTAAAGCTTAAGTAATAAAGGACATTTATATTTTGATAATGAAAATAGACCTTGTTTGGATTTGGTTTGTATTTTGACACATTCTTTCTATGTAGCCCTGGCCATCCTGGAACTGGCATGTAGACCATGCTGGACTTGCTAAGAGTAATGTCTATAGGGTCCCAACGTGTCCTATCATTAGGAGAATAAAAGATCTAAAGCACACTACTTGTCTTGTTAATGTAAACACTTGTTCATTATTGTACTGTTTTCACACACACAGATTCCACAGTGCTTTTGTGGCGGCCAGAGGACAGCTACAGGGCATTTATTTCCTTCTAACACATGGGTCTTGTAGATCAACCTAGTCATTAGGCTTGGTTGCAATGGCTTTTATTGTCTGAGGCAACTCCTTAGCTCTCATATTTCTTATTACTTTCATTTGTCAGGGCTAATTTGCATGTGTGTCTAAGGATCTGAATGAGATGGTCTTACCTGTCTATACTTAAATATTATGCATAAATACATTTACCTGCCATCCTAGGACTTAATGCAGTTCAGCATAAATTTCATTCACTTCTACAATATACAACCATGTAGATTGCTTCTGGAATTCATAATTTGGTGTTCACATACACATGTCTTGGTGATTATATGTACATTGAAATATCCTTAATGTTATGAGAATCAAGCTGTTTTAAAATTATTACTTATAGCATAATTATGCTATTACTGTTATCTCTAATCACATTCTTCTATTGGTTATTGTGTGGATACTTAAACATTTTTTCAAGAGAATGAAATTGATTTCTATGTGTTAATTAAAAGCAGCAATATTTGTTTCTGGTATGCAGTAATATTAAGTGTACCACATTTGTCCCTCACTTTGCTCCTAAAATCTAAGCTCTCCTCTTTGATACTGTGCATTTTAATGTTTGGTCATTACATACTTAGAACAATCACAGTATAAGTACATATAATATATCAATAGAATTTTTTTAGTTTTTAACTTATATGGCTCTTGAACTACTATTTTCAGAGATACATTTTGTTACTACTCTGTATTTATGATAAAATAAAAGCAAAATATAGAAAGTGGTAATGCAGTCATATTTATATCAAAGTATATACCTTTCCACTTATTTATATACTTATAGCAGAGGATATACCTAGGCCATCATTGTGGAAACACACTCCCAGAACTAAAAATGAAATGCAATTCTGGATCTTTTACTGGCTTTGAGCATGTATAGGGCACTTGAAAGGATGGTGGCATATTTTGATAGATATTAAAATGGCCACACAAGCATGCTTCGTATGTCCATTTGTTTGGAATATCTTATTCCTACCCTTTACCAGGAGGTAATTTTTATGTTTGTTGTTGAGATATATCTCTTGTCTGCAGCAGAAGAATGGCTCCTGGTTTCATATCCATTCTTTTAGTCTGTATCTTCTCATTGGGTAATTGAGACCATTTATATTGAGAGATATTAATGACCAATGATTGTTGATTCCTGTTATATTGCTTTTGTTCTTATTGTTCCTTTGCATGTGTGTGTGTGTGTGTGTGTGTGTGTGTGAGAGAGAGAGAGAGAGAGAGAGAGAGAGAGAGAGAGAGAGAGAGAGAGAGAGAGAGAAGCTGAGAGAGAATGTTCATTTCCCACTTTTCCTTCTTTTGGCTTTGCTGGTGTGTCATTATTTATTTCCTGTGTTTACACAAGTGTAGTTAAGCTCCATGGGTTGGAGATTTTCTTCTGTAGGGCTGGACTTGTAAATGATATTGATTAAATTTGAATAATCATGGAATATCTTATTTTCTCCCTCTGTTGTAAATGAAAGTTTTGCTGGGTATAGTAGTCTGGGTTGGCATCTGTCATCTCTTAGAGTCTGCAGTGCATGCGTCTAAGACCTTCTGGCTTTAGAGTCTCCATTGAGAATTCAAGTGTAATTATAATAGGTTTCCCTTTATGCATTACTTGGTGTTTTTCCATTGCAGCTTTTAATATTCTTTGTATATTCTGAATGTTTAGTGTTTAGATTATTATGTGCGAGGGAACTGTTTTTGGTCCAACCTATTTGGCATTCTCTATGCTTCTTTTACTTTGAACTACTCCTTTAGGTTGAGACATTTTCTTCTATTATTTTTTTGAACATATTCTCTGTTCATTTGACCTGAGTTACTCCTTTTTCATCTATTCTTTATTATTCTTGTATTTGTTCTTTTGTACTGTCTTAGATTTCCTGGATTTTTGTTTCAGAAATTTTTTTCTTGGGGGGGGGGCTTGACCAATTTAGCCATTACTGCTATCTTATCTTTAATACCTGAGATTCTTTCTTCCATTCCTTCTATTCTATTGGTGGAGCTTGCCTCAGTATTTCCTGTTTGCATCCCTAACCTTTTCCTTTCCAAAATTCCCTTAGTTTGTATTTTCCTCATTGCTTCTATTTCCATTTTCATGTTTTGAAAAGTTTCATTTATTTTTTTTCAACTGCTTGTTTCCTTTTTTTCTGTTTTTTCAAGATAAGGTTTCTCTGTGTAGCTTTGCGCCTTTTCCTGGAATTCACTTTGGAGACCAGACTGGCCTCGAACTCACAGAGATCCATCCACCTGCCTCTGCCTCCTGAGTGCTGGGATTAAAGGTGTGCACCACCACCACCCAGCTCAATTGCTTGTTTCCTTTTTCTTGGTTTATTTAAAGGATTTATTCATTTCCTCCAGTTGTTTGTGTTTTCTTTGATTTCTTTAGGTACTTATTCATTTCCTCTTTAGGGACATCTATCCTCTTCATATAGTTGGTGTTAAGGTCTTTTTCTTGTTCTTCAGCCATGTTATAATATTCAGGGCCTGCTGGGTTATGGTGGAGACTTATTGCTCTGTCTGTTATTGACTACATTCTTATGTTATCATCTAGACATCTGGATTTGTGATGATTATAGTTCTAAGTCTTGATTTCTGGGTTTGTCTAAGTTGCATGGGTGTTAAGTTCTTGGGTTTTTGTTTCTCCTCTGGATTTTTTCATAGTGGAATAACTTTGTGTTCCCTGATTTATTGGTCTGCTCTGCTCATGTGTTCACAGGGAATGCCTACTGGTGTCGGTGGCTGGGTGTATGGGGGAAGGAGCAGCAATGAGATGGGGGAAGGAGGATTAGAGAGGACAGTCTATGAGATCCACAGAAGGTGTGGGCAGGATGAGGGAGGCTTCAGCTGGGGATCTGTTGCAGCACTAAGGACAAGCCGTAGGGGATTTGATCTGGGGGAACAGATCACACCTCTGCCTTTTAAGTTCTTTCTGCAATATCTTCCACAATAATTCCCCAGACTTAGGAAGGGATTGAGCTATGTATGTTGATTTGAGCCTCAGCATTCCTTGTCAATTATTCTTTACACCTTGGCCAGATATACATCACCATGTCAATCACAACCTACTTAGAAGCATCTAAGTTCAGGTTTGGGTGGTCCATTGCTCTTTGGATATAATGGTAAGGTATTTTAAGTCAGTTTAATTTTATTTCTGCTTTGCACATGATAGTAATGCATTTTTCCCATGCACAGCCTGCCCATGACATGTCTATCCTTAAGTTCTTAGTCTGATTATGGTGCCATGTATTTTTTTTCATCCTTTGGAAATAGACTTTGATACAGTCAGGAAGTAGTTGTTACTCTCATGATACTTGTGTTATTATTACACCAGTGGGCAGGTCTTGACTGGCCAGTTATTATTGTAGCTTCAAGTGTTTGTAGTTGGGCATGACTGATGATTACTTTTCTCCCCCAGTAGCTTACATAGCACTTTCCAGCACTGTGAAAGCAAGTCAGTAGGGATAAAGCTTCTGCTTCTTTACCACTTTGATTTTGCCATGTTCTATGACGCAAGCATATGGTGTCTTTATCAATAGGGTCATATCATCAAGTTCTTGAGGATAAACAAAAAAATAACAATGTGGTGTAATGTTTAAGGAATTTTTGGAACACAACTGGCAAAAACTCCAAGAGAAGTAACTTACACATGGCATAGAATTTTTTTCCCTCTGTTGTCCATTAAGAGCTTATTTTTCTGTTTCAGAGTATCTCATTTCAGTCCTGTATCTCTGCCACCTCTCTGTCTATTAACCTTTCTATGTGTGTGTTTGTGTCTCTCTGTGTGAGTGTTTGTTACTGATATTAAAATGTTGTAAGTTTCCATGTCTTTTCAAAAGGTTTTTTGTTTCCTTTATCACTTTCCCATCTCCCTTCCATACCCTACCTTAACCCCCATTCCAGTTTAACACTCCTTGTTCTATTTTTCCCTATGTATCTGTGCATTTTGTCTCCCCTTTCTCCATGGCCATTCCCAATGGATTTGGTGAATTTCATGGAATAAAATTTGTGTGCCACATCTTCCAATTGTAACTCTATTATTTATTTGACTGTTTGTGTCTATGTCCTCATTTATGTGTGGAAAGGCGTGAATGTGTTTTGTGGTTTGGGTATAATAGAGAACATTTTAGGTGTCGGTCCTTTCCCTTCATCGTGTTTGAGACAGAGTGTCTTCTTTACTCTCACATGTAAATAAATGTCTGCCTTTTATCTTGTCTTAAAATTACTGGATTAAAAGTATGCATTGTGGCAACTGTTTTTATAATACAGAAGAAAAGGGATGGTTGCAAGGTGAGTATTTATTTGTTAAACATTTTTCACAACCCTGAAGTTTATTAAGTAGAGATTTTTGAGTGCATCTGTTTTGAGACACATTCTAATCCTGTCTGACCTCAAACTTACTAAGTAGTAGACAAGCTAGGCCTGAAACTTGAAGAGATTCACGTGTTTCTGCTTCATGTGACCAGACGTGCATTAAAAGAGATTTTTATTATGTATTTAGCACAGATATTGGTAGGAAGAAGGGAATTTGGGTAAGTGTCATCTTGTGAGGGAGAGGCACACTGAATTAATACAAAGCCTTGTTACAGTTTTGGTCATTTTCTAAGTTCCATTTCAGTGAGTTTTTAGGGAGCTTGTCCGTGTTTGTATCTTTCTCTTCTCTGTCTCTCTCTGTTTCTCTGTCTCACTCATTTTCTTTGATACCCCCAAGGAGTACAATTAACAAGGGAGAGATATGTAAGAAAAATATCCTAGATGGCGCTATGTAAGCTCTTTGAGAATGAAGCCTCACCTGTCTGAAACAGAGGTACAGGATTTGTTGTTTTCCCTCAGTGTCCACATTTCAATCCTTCTTTTTTTATTTTTATTTATTCTTCTGTCATACAATACACCCCAACTGTAACTTTCCCTCCCTCCACTCCTCCAAGTCCTCTCCATTGCTGTCCTTTTTACCAGATCCACTCTTTCTCCATTTCCCTTCAGAATAGAGCACATATCCCAGGGTTATCAAAAAAAAAAAAACCTGCATAACAAATGACAATAAACCTAAGCAGGAACCCTCATATCAAGGACAGATGAGGCAAGCTAGTAGGCAGTAAAGGATTTCAAGAGCTGGCAAGAGAGTCAGAGACACCACCCACTTCCTCTGTTAGGAGTTGCACAAAAACACCAAGCTATACATTGGTAACACATATGCAGAGGAACTGGTGTGGACTCATGCAGGTAGTAATTGTAGTTTCAGTCTCTGTGAACCCCTGTGAGCCCTGCTTAGTGGATTCTCTGGGCTGCGTTCCCTTCTGTGTTTTAGTTAGGACATTTTTTTGAAAATCTTTTCTGGGCTTTTGAGCTGAGATATTTCTCCTTCTATTCCTATTATTTTTAGGTTTGATCCTTTAATAGTGTTCCAGATTTCCTGAATGTTATGTCTCAGGAAATTATTTGATTTAACATTTTCTTTCATTGACGTAGCCATCTCTTCTATCATATCTTCATAGCCTGTTCCATGTGTTATATTCTTTTGGTGAAGCTTGCCTCTGTAGTTCCTGTTCAAGTAGCTAGATGTTCATTTAGAGAATTCCTTCAGTTCATATTTCTTTAATTGCTTCTACTTCCATTTTCAAGTCATGAAGAGATTCATTTACTTCCATCAACTCTTTGGCTTTCTTTAAGGGATTTGTTAAATTTTTCCAATATTACATTTATCCTCTCTCTGCTTTCCTTAAAGGGATTCTTTCACTTCCTCTATAAGAACTTCTATCATATTTATAAGTTTGTCTTAATTGTCCTTCACCTGTGATGGAATGTCCACGGCTTGCTGTACTAGGATAGCTGGAATCTGTTAGTGAAATATTGTTCCAGCTGTTATTGATTATGTTCTTATGCTGGTGTCCAGGCATCTGGATTTGAGGTGATTGTGGGTCTAGGTGCTGATTTCTCAGTTTGTATATTTGGATAGGTGTTTTATTCCTTGGTTTCTATTTGCTCTTTGTTCTTCTCTTCTTTGTGGTAATTGAACAGGGGTTCTCATCCCAAGTTGGGGCCTTGAAATCTTGTAGCATGGCCTTTGTTCCAGCAATGAGTATCTGCTCAAGTTTGTGGATGACAAAATGGAAGAGAGGAGAAAGTTTGGAGATAAGGTTGAGAGGGCACAAAGAAAGTAGTGGAAGTCATTGGGCAGGTGGCCTACATGGACATCTGGCAGATTGTATGTCCTTTGGTTAGAGAAAGTATTCAACAGAAGATGGAGGCTACAACACAGAGATTAAGAGAGAAGTGGGATTTAGGATAGTGTTGGGGGGTTATTGAAAGATGGGAGGAGGTCCAAAAGTGAGCAGGTTACAAAGATTTCTGGTGGTTGGCATGGCCTCTGGTCCAGCAGGGGGTCTTTATCTCAAGTTGTCTATCAGTTTTTCTGGATTGTGTGCCTGCATTTGAGCAGAAGATATCCATTCCATTTGGGGTTGAGGACATGGCTTTGAGAGTGGCAACTGTTGGGTTGATGGGCAACTGTGTCTTGGGAGATGTGGGGATCATGGAAGTTTCATGGGCTGGTGGCCTGATCTTCTGGCTGGTGTGACATGCACATAAGCAGGGTTTGTCTGTTTGTGTTGGTGGCTGGAACAGAGCTTTATTCCTCTTCTTCTAAATGGGAGTATATTCTGTGCCATTGTATGTTGGAAATCCTTTATTTGTTTCTTGATTTACAAGATTTGACAGTCAAGAGATTGTCTTGAGAGTCAGAAGAGAGTTTGAACATTTGAGCTGTTTGAGGCTGTTACAGATTATGAGAACCATTGAACTTAGAGTAAATATATTTTCATTTTTACTTTTCTCTTGGTATTTATTCTTCTCTCATACAATTTATCCTAACTGCAGCTTCCACTTCCTCCAGTCTCTAGTCAAACCCCTGAAATCCTCATTTTTCCAAATCCACGGCTACACTGTTTTCCTTCAGGAAATAGTAAGCTTCCTAGGGATATCAACCAAACACATCATAACAAGGTGCAATAAGGCTAGGCACAAATCCTCATATCATGGCTGAACAATGTAACCCAATAGGAAGAAAAGGGCCCCAAGAGAAAATGAAAGAGCCAGACACCAAGACTCCTACAGTTAATAGTCCCACAAACACCCCAAAGAAAACAACCATCGCAAGAATGTAGAGGACCTGGCACAGTGCAGGCTTCATGATTGCCACTTCAGTTTCTCTGAACCCCTAGGTACCCTGCTTTGTTGATTCTTGGGCCAGGTTCTCCTTGTTACGTCAATCTCCCTGGATCTTACAATATTCATTCTCTCCTTCCACAGGATTTATAAAGCTCCACATCATGTTTGAGTAAGGATCTCTGCATGTGTTCTCATCATCTACTGAAAGAAACCTCTCTAATGACTATAATACTAGGCACCAATATTTTATTGTAACAGTATATAGTTATAAACCATCTCATTGTTTTTTCCTTGGTCAGTTGTATTTGGTTTTTTCCTAGTTCACTGAGCTATCCAATTCCACTTCCTATCCATCTAGTCAGTGCCAGGCATGGAATTCACTCATAGCTTGGGTATCAGTTTTGACTAGTCATTGGTTAGACAGTACAGAAGCTCTGAGCCACCATTGCCCCAGCATACCTTTCAGGCAGCCCATGTGTCAAGTGTCAGCTGAATGTTTTTTGTCTAGCTTGGTGTCCCAATTCCACCACTGGGAGCCTTGTGTGGTTACAGAAGATCATTGGTTCAGCCTCTGTATTCTTTTGCTTTCTTTTTTTTTTTTTTGGTTTTTGAATACAGGGTTGCTCCATATAGGTTTTGGAGCCTGTCCTAGAACTCATTTTGAAGAGAAAACTCAAATTCACAATGATCTGCCTGCCTCTGCTTCTTGAGTGCTGGTACTAATGGTATATGCCAACACTACCCAGCCAGCCTCTGTATTTTTGATTACTAGGGGTACTCACTAGGGCCACCCTTATAGACTCCATAAAGTTTGCATTGCACTGTTTCCATTTCCCCTGCCAAAATCTTCCCTATTACAGTTATTTCTCCCTGTCTTTTCCCCATCTGTACCTTCCTTACTCACCTGATCATTTCTGTTCCCATCCCCAACTGTCTCCAGTGCACCCACAAAATCTATTCTATTTCCTTCTCCCAATAAGATTAATGCATGTACCCTAGAGCTGCTCTTGTTACTTAGCCTCTATGCATCTATGTGTTGTACTGTGATTAACTACTTTTACTGTGATTGTACTTTTCTTAACAGCTAATTTCCACATATAAGTGAGTACCACTTGTTTGTCTATGTTCTTCTGGGTCTTCTCACACAAGATAATAAAGAACCCAAGAAACTAGACAACAACAAACCAAGCAATGCAGTTATAATGAGGTACACCTCTAAACTAAATTCTCAGTAGAGGTATCTAAAGTGGCTGAAAAAGACTTAAGAAATGTTCAACATGCTTAGCCATCAGGGGAATGCATATGGAAAGTACTTTGAGCTTTCATCTTACACTTATAAGGATGATTAAGATCAACAACACAAGTGACAGCTAGTGCTAGCAAGGACATGGAGCAAGGGGATTCATTGCTATCACAAGTTGAAATTTGTACAGGCACTGTGGAAATCAATATGCAATTCTTAGAAAATTGGGAGTCAATCTACCTCAAGATCCAGCTATACTTCTCTTGTGCATATATCCAGTGATACTCCTCCATCTTACCACAAGAATAATTGCTCATCTGTGTTCTGGCTATCTTGGACCTGATTGCTTTGACTATTCTGGCATTCAACTCAGAGGCAGATAATCCTGTGCCTGACTCTGGATTGTTGCGTTTAAAGCCATAAGACAATACTCCCAGCTTGTCCATCTTATTTTCTCCTCCATAGTTAGTTATTGTTCATACATTTTCTTTCATGTGTACTCTGTACTGTTCATCAGCTTCCTTGTCTCTATGTTTGTTAACAGGCATTTCTCTTGTAAGGTGGTATCCTACTCAAAGGGAATAGAAATGACAGAGGTTAGCCTTCTAAAGTGACTTGGCAGTTACATTATAATATGTATGCCAAGAAATAAGTATGAGGAACACCAGAGTTGTATGAATATACTGACAAAGAAGTATACATTTATAATGTTCTCAGCATCATGGTTTCTGCTGTACATATATATGGGATCTTTTAGAATGCAATGGCCTATGATGATGTGCATGTCAACTTCACTTGGGAAGAGTGGACTTTTCTGGATCCTTCCCAGAAGAATTTCTACAAAGAGGTGATGACTGAGACCTACAGGAACCTCACTATTTTACATAAGACAGTGTATTTTCCTTCACATTTAAAAAAAATGGGGGCAAGTGTTTCTTGGTGTTGAATATTCCTGTGTAATTTGATTGAGAAAGAAGAGTGAGGTGAATAAATCAGGCATGTTTCTAAGATCAACTGAAGATAGTAACATAAATTTTGCAATGCTTTGAATAATATAAATTTTCTAGTACTCTGTTTTGGGATAAAGTTGGGAAAATCATATTGAGGAACATTTTCAAAATTCTAGAAGACATGTAAGGTAATTTTCTTGTGCAAGCTGATAAAAATATGCCTGTGAAGAAATTATATTGTGTCCTGGAAATTTTAAACAAAAGCAGCAGTGTAAATAAGTACCACTTAAAGTGCATTGATGATTATTAAATGCTCGCAACACCATAAACCTCAATTTCAGGTTGGTGAATGGCATTTGCAAAGCATTCTTTTAAGAACAATGTCAAAGAAACAGTCTCTCCAAAGAGATCACCATTAAAATCATAGGACCATTACAGCTATTCTGTAGAAATGCCAGTCTTTTTATTTCATAACATTCATATTACAAAAGTTATACACAGTAAAGGGCTGATAAGTATATTGTCAAAACTTTCTATTGAGCAAATAGTCCATAGTAAAGCTAGTGCAACTCATATACTTGTGACTGAGCTGTTTAGTGAGTGGGGCAGTTAGAGTCAAAAGTCAAGGGATGTTGTTGAGGAGAAACCTTAATCCATATAGCACAAGTCTATGAGGACAGAACGTCAAACGGAATTCAATGTGGATATCTTTTATTTGCTATTCTACCTTTACTAGGTATATCATATATCACTCTGGATACAAGCCATATGAGCATAGTGATATGGAAGACATAACATACCTCAATCTCATAACAATGAGTAGATATGTAGCAGTCCCCACATTGAGTATACTTGTTGAATTTAATTCTAGTATACACATAATTGATTTTTTAGCTTTACTTTTAATACATTAACAAACTCACACTACAGAGAAGCCCTGTAAGTACTAGGACTGCATAAATAAAACATGGGTGTAAAAACAATGATGAAATCTTAGGATCTGATTCCTCTTTATAATTAGACCAAATTGAAATTTAATTCATACAGATATAAAGAGTCAACAGTGTATTGAGTATGGTGAAGATTTTATATGTGCTTGCAGGCATGAAAGAAGTCAAACTGCAGAGAAGAAACCTTTCATATAAACTGAATATGGTAAAACCGTTGTATATGAGAGTCAATCTTCAAAGGCATGATAGTGCACCTATGGGAGAAAAACCCTTTCAATGTAATCAGTGTGTTAAAGCCTTTGCCCATAACAGTCATCTTCAAAGGCATAAAAGAACACATACTGGAGAGAAACACTATGAATGTAATCAATGTGGTAAAGCCTTTGCATGACATGATAACCTCCAAAATCATAAAAGAACACATACTGGAGAGAAACCCTATGAATGTAATCAGTGTGATAAGGCCTTTGCACAACCCAATACTCCTCCAGTACATAAAAGAACACATACTGGAGATGTCCCCTATGAATGTAATCAGTGTGGTAAACCTTTGCATGACATGCTCATCTTCAAAGTCATAAAAGAACACATACAAGAGAGAAACCCTATGAATGTAGGGAATGTGGTAAAGCCTTTGCACGATTCAGCAATCTTCAAAGGCACACAAGAACCCATACTGGAGAGAAACCCTATGAATGTGATCAGTGTGGTAAAGCCTTTGCACAACATGGGCATCTTCAATGTCATAAAAGAACACATACAGGAGAGAAACCCTATGAATGTAATCAATGTGGTAAAGCCTTTGCATAACACCGAACTCTTCAATTGCATAAAAGAACACATACTGGATATAAACTCTATGAACGTAATGAGTGTGTTAAAGACTAATCTCATCACAGTTCTCTTCAAATACATAAAAGAAGACATCCTGGAGAGAAACCCAATGAATGTAATCAATGTGGTAAAGTCTATGCTCATCACACTACTCTTCAAATACAAACAAGAAGGCATGCTGGAGCACAAACCTATGACCATAATTAATGTGGTAAAGCTTTTCGTCATCACAGTCATCTTCAAATGCATGAAAGATCACATACTAGAGAGAAGCCCCATGAATTTAATCAATATGGGGAGGTCTTTTCATACACAGTACTCTTCAAATGAATGAAACAACACCTATTGTGTGAATGTAATCTGTGTGATAAAGCCTTTGTATGCCTCAGTAGTCTTTGAAATCATTAGAAAAAGACAAAGTGCAGAGAAACCCTAAAAATATAGTCAGTGTCATACAGTTTTGCTCTTTACACACAAATAAACCTTTTTGTGGGCAGTAAATCTCATTTAGCCTTTGCACATTACAATAGTCTTTGAGTGCCTGCAAAAAGCACTGAGGGCTTATTATTATAATGTTTTTGGCAATATCCTTGTCCAAAACACTTACATTCAGTTACACAATGGTGGTCATTCTGTAAAAAAGCATTTGACAGTGTCAGAAATCTGTTCATACATTATGATGTCCATTTTTACTATGTTTGCTCCTGTAAAATCTTACTAGTCTAAGGTTTATTTAAATATCAGGCAGTGTATGATCATACTTTCTGAGTAAGTGTGTCTGTGAAAGGGTGTTGGGTTGTGGGGTTTGGTTTTCATTTCATGTTTTCACAAATTCCCTTGAGATTTTGTTGTTTATATTAAGCCTGGCATGGATTTCAGTAATGATTCTAGGATGCATTTGAACTCATGGTCCTCATGTTTCTACCTGCAGAGTACAAGTCCAAGAGTAGATAATCTACTCCCAGTGTGGGCTGTTTTGATAACATAACAATTTTAATTTTAAAATGCTTAATAGAAAAGATTATAAGAAGCATTAAATACTTTATGTGTATATTCAAAGCCATATTTTCATGTATTTGGTAGAAATGTTATAAAGTAGGATAATCGGCAATCAGTTGTTTATCTTGTATCATCAGGGCAGATCTGTTGTGAGCAGCATGAGGTGTCCAGGATACCTCACCCTCCATGGTTGAACTGTGTCCTTGCAGTTCCAGGCAAAAGAGCTGTTGCTAAACAGCTCCAGGTGTCCAGGACACCTTCAGGACAGAGCTGCTGTTCTGAGAATTTCAAGGTGTGTGGAATACCTTGCGCTCCAGGGCTAAACAGTCTCCTTGCAGTTCCAGCCATCAGAGCTGTCCTAAGCAGATCAAGGTGTTGCCTGACTCCCCAGGTATTCAGAACACCTTTCCCCAGAGTTGTTGCAACAAATTTACTTACATTGTTGGTGCCGAAACCTGGGACCAAACCCACAGAGTTGCACACAATTTACTTACAACTATTCTGACCCTAGGCTAGCAGAGGCAGGCTGTTTAGATGATGGGAGGAGGAGGTACATCAGCTCTCTCAGTAGGTTTGCAGAAATAGCTATCTAAGAATTTACCTTGTGTCGGGGGCTGGAGAGATGGCTCAGAGGTTAAGAGCACTGGCTGTTCTTCCAGAGGTCCTGAGTTCAATTCCCAGCAACCACATGGCAGCTCACAGCCATCTAGAATGAGATCTGGTTCCCCCTTTTGGCACGCAGACATACACACAGGCAGAACATTGTATACATAATAAATAAATAAATATTTTTAAAAAAAAGAATTTACCTAGTGTCTACTCCACAGGTGTGTACCCTCCAGAATCTGTGAAGATGTTTCTCCTGTCTTCAAAAAGAAATTCTCCATTTCTGTACCTGTCACAATGGAGACTAAAATAACGTCATGAGCAGTTTTGAGGATGGGACTCAACATCATGACAGATTTATAAACCCCTCAAGGGTATATCTATGTGTCACTAAAATAAGTACACTGGCAGAACTATAATGCTCAATTTGATGCTCCCAATTTTCACCAAGGTATCACTTGGGAACTGTGAGATAGGGAACTGCTCACACCCAACCACAGATACCTGATTGCAGGGACTAGGGGGAGATACATGAACATACACATCCAAAAATACACAACACATACACATGTGTGTGAGAGACAGAGAGACAGAGAAAGAGAGACTTAGAGAGACAGAGAAAGAGATACTGAGTGAGAGTGGGAGAACTCTATCAATTGGATGCTGAACAAATACGTGCAGGTACGTCCTCTTAGAGAGCAACAAAGGAGCAGGGATCAGTATCAGTCCTTATATCCACACATTTGCATGTATGACTAGGCCTCTCCAATTGCTGCTTGGAGAATCAGACACACAAGGCCTTTTCAAGCAAGTAACAAAACAATCAACTCAAACTCACAGCAACCATCCTATCACACTAGCCAGCACTTGATAGAATCTTTTCAAATGCATGCTGGGAACTCACATACTACTGCCTCAGTCCATGAGTACTATGACTCATGCCACAGTCTCTGTTTTTGTTTCTTTTTAGAGGAAGCAGAATAGTCTTTGTCCTCATATCATTCCTGTCCACATTTGAGGTTCTGCATTTGGGAGGAGTTCAGAGACATGATTTTGGCATACCCTGAAGGCATACCCTGAAGATGCAGCCTACCAGAAACACAGACCTTATATAAAATGAAGTAATGATGACAGAGTGGACCTGAGATTGAAACCACAGGATTTGAAAGAATGAATACCTATTCTTCATGCTCTCTTCTGTGATAAAGTTCAGGCAATCTCACTGTTGCTTTCTTTCAATGTTCATTTCCTGTAGCTGAGGGGTCAGTCTGCACCTTCTGCTTCACCTGCATCTTGGGGAGGAAGGTTTGGTGGGATGGTGGCTCTCTGGTGCTCCTTGTGGGTAGATGAACATAAATGAACTTGCAGGATCACAAGGCAAAGATAAGGGACAGACCACCCTGAGTCCTAATCAAATGTTTGAGAAAGTTTGTTTACCAGTGACTTGGTGACACCGCAAATTATTTTGTCCTGTGTTTCAGATGCCCTCTGTGGGGAACTCAGCTGTCTCCTCTATTTGAAGGGAAGTGGTTATCCTAGCTATCTGGTTTTCTCTGCCCTCATAGCACATGGTCCAAGTAACCAAGGAGATAGCCTCTTCAGGCTCATTCACAGCTGCAGACTCAGAATTCAACTTGGCTGCAGAGTCCACAAGCCTTTGGATTAACAATTCAGGAAAAAATTGGCATCGTTCATAATCACCCCAGTCATTTAGAGGTTCCCCAAATATCTTGACAGGTCACTCTAACCATATAACTGTTGATGGAGAAGACATATAAGGGCAGAACATGGTCACCAGACTCAACAAGTCTCCTCACTGACAACTGAGGAACACAGAGCAGCTGGGAAGTAACTAAAGTTAGCCACTGTGGTTGACGTAGAGTGATGTCCTGTTTTGAAATGGGCACATCTCATTAATCCCTCCCGCTTTAATGTTGGTCTCATGTTCACACTTCAATGCCTATCTACCAAAAGGAATTAAAGCGAAGAATTCCCAGCATAAAGCATTGGCCTTACCAGTTCCCGACTTCTGAGCCAGAACAATTAATATGCTGGAATTCTTGAATTTCAAGAGGCATGACAAGCAGGGAAGTTCTGTTGGTTCCCTGAGACTCCAGCTTTCTGTTCCCCATTACTGGAAGATTCAGCACAAGCCCACTTCCTCCAGGAAGATTCCCTTTTCTTGCACAGAACTCATTACATGATTCTCTTGACCATTTCTTTCTTGATGTTTTACACTGAGGCTGAAGGTCAGCTTTCTTCAGTCACTCTCTGGTTTCTCTAAACTCTCCATTCTCTTTCTAAATTAGACTCTTCAGTATGCCATCATGTTCATCAGTAAATGGTGAAGGCACTGAATAAACTTCCCAAGGACAGCGGGTGTTGCCACAACATAGTGACATCACAGAGAATGCCAGGGCTCTCCAGGATACAATGGAATGTCTAGGGAAGAGCTGCAGATGTCATGGGAACTGAGATAGCTAAGAACTTTCCTTACACTAGATGACAAGTTGTCCTTTTCAGGAGCCTCTGCTGGGATACAAGAGAAGCCCTTCAGCATCCCCTTCTTCCAAAGCCAGGGATCTCTCCCTGATTGATTGAACATCCTTCAGTTCTTTCCCTGTGTAGAACTGAATGTTTATCTCCTACTGAAATTTTATGTACACAAGGTAATAATATCATAGAAATTTATATATGCTAAAGTTCATCATAAGTACCTGCAACTGAGGTGACTGGCTACACTTATGGAAACCCATGAACTGTGGACTGGTGGCTGTGGAGCCCCCGTGAGACTGGATTAGGTCCTCTGTATACAGAAGATGGTTGTTTGGCTCGAACTGTTTGAGAGGCACCCAGACAGGGGATTGGGATCTATCCGTGGTCAATGGGCAGGCTTTTGGAACCCAGTGCCTGTGGTGTGACACCTTGAACAGCCTTGGTTTAGTGTGGAGGGGGTTGGACCTGCCCAGGCTCAGTGTTCTGGACTCTGCTGACTGCCCATGGGAGACCTTGATTTGGGGGATGTGGGGATGTGCAGTGGGTTGGGAGAGAGGGATGGGGGTGGTTAGAGGGACGAAGGGGGCTTTGTGGACAGTATGTGGGGTGAGGAGAAAATTTCTTAATAATGAAAAATGAAAAATAAAACAATACAAAAAAGATGTAAAATCAAAAAAAAGTACCTACATCTCCTTATCTCTTTAGCCACAAGACATTATAGACTTAATGCTGACTGAGAAGGACACTTGTTAAACAACTTCCTGGTAAAGAGTCTACATGAAACAGCTAGGCAGAGTTATGCTAGAGGAAGAGGCTGATACAGCCTAGGAACAAGTACTCATAGGAGCGTGATATGGTCATGAAGCCCAATATGACTAAAATCTGTGTTATCAGCATGTGTGTAGTGGGTGTTGTACTCTCTGTTCAGTAGCTCAAAGTGGTCTGCTATTACTGGGTAGTAAAGATGGTCAGATAGCTGGAGTCTTCCAAACAGAACTTGAGTTTCCCTTAGAGCAAAGGATATTCAGGAAAATCCTTTGCAAGTACCTTCATAGTTAGCAACATAGACACTCGGGTTCCAGTGGGCACTCTAGATCAATGGTTATATTTTTTCCAATTCTCTGGCCCTTTAAATCTTTAAATAGCATGAACAGTATTTCTTCATGTTGTGGTGAGCCCTAAACATAACTGTTTCATTGTTTCTTAACTTTAATTTTGCTACTTTTTAAAAAAATTTTATTTATTTATTATGTATACAGTATATTGTATGCACATATCCCTGCAGGCCAGAAGAGGGCACCAGATCTCATTACAGATGGTTGAGAGCCACCATGTGGTTGCTGGGAATTGAACTCAGGATCTTTGGAAGAGCAAGCAGTGCTTTTAACCTCTGAGCCATCTCTCCAGCCCTAATTTTGCTACTGTTATGAATTGTAATTCAAATATTTGATGTGCAGTATATCTGATATGCGACCCCCAATGGGGTGGTGACCCACACAGGCTGAGGACCACAGCTCTGAATGCAGTCAGAAATCTCAAATCCTGGCAGTGATGGTGGGGCAGTGTGATTATTAGTTTTTATTATCAGACTGAATCAAACTAGTCACCTGGGAAAAAGGACTCTCAATGAGGAATTACATAGATCAGATTTTTCTTTGAACTTGTCTCTGTGGGATTTTATTAATTGTTAATTGAGATAAGACTCCCTAAAATGGGCAGAATATTTCATTTTCTGCACACTATACTGTGTAAGTATGAAGAAGCTAGATCATAAGCATAAGCAAACAGGCAGCATGGGTACATTTGTTTATCTCTGCTCTTGGCTGTGGATGTGATATGATCTACCTTGAGTTTTCCTGCCTGGCCCACAGTCAGGACAAATCTCTCTCACCTGCCAGTCCCACAGCTGCTCAGACCCGACCAAGTAAACACAGAGACTTGTATTGCTTACAAACTGTATAGCCGTGGCAGGCTTCTTGCTAACTTTTCTTACAGCTTAAATTAATCCATTTCCATTAATCTATACCCTGCCACATAGCTCGTGGCTTACCGGCATCTTCACATGCTGTTTGTCATCGTGGCGGCTGGCAGTGTCTCTCTGACTCAGCCTTCTACTTCCCAGCTTTATTCTCCTCCTTGTCCCACTTATACTTCCTGCCTGGCCACTGGCTGATCAGTGATTTATTTATTGACCAATCAGCAACACATTTGACATACAGACCATCTCACAGCACTACGATTAGCTGAGTTCCTATCCTGATTTTCCCAAAATGGAACTATTACCTAGAATTGTGGGCCCTGATAAAATTTTCCCATTCTAAGTTACTTTGCCTGGTAACTCAGTGTAATAAAGATATTAAGAAAGCACTATATGACAGAGGGGTTTTCACAAGTCAGTGAGATATGTGTTTCATGAAATGCTCAACAGCACCTTATCTGTCTCAGAAGAAGAGATCTTACTTCCTCCTGAACCCAACCTGTGTTTCCCTGTCACAGTATTACAAAGACCCAGAGACACCCAAAGACTCACAAACCACTTCATCCTGTCACTAAGTGTCCCCTGATATTGTCTTGCCATAACAAGTACCATGCTAAATTCTTCTAATATGTTATATACAAACTTCACTTCAACGAATGTATTTTTCCTTGAATTTCCTGACCATTGGAATTTTCAGATATGGGGAACTGGGTCTGAATTCACTGCCTTGACAATGAATTTCAAACTTATGCTATGTCCTTCCTTGAAGGTCAGAAGAGGCTCCTTAAAGCTGAGAGCAATGTAGCACCATAAATTCCAGGTAAGTGGGGGTGTAAGTAATGACTGGCAATGTGTCCACTAGTTACCTTATGTTGGAGATTAACTCCAGGGCTGATGTATGTAGATCCCTGTAAAAACTTGTCGGTATCACTCTAACTTCTGTGCCTCTTCAACAAGGTTTCTGTAAACGGATCTTTGACAAATTTCTTCCTTTGAAAGTAAATAGACCTTATCAGATGTGGAAAGTCATTTTGATTTTTTTCCTTATCCTCGTGGGACATGAAACAGGACCTTTTGAGCTACATGAAAGGTTATCCAAGGAGAATAAGGTCTGAAATAGCCACAGGTAAAGCTTTAGAATGCAGGTCTGTGGAACAGAGTGCAAAACAAGGGCAGGACAGCAGGCACACCCAGGAAATTCTTGGTTATGTCTTTGGTAGTTTAGCCTCTCAGCATGCCAGTTTCTTCTACCTAGAGAAAGATGGGTTGAGATACACCATGGAGATGGGTGCTGTCACAAGACATGAATTACAAAATCACTTCCTTCATAAGTGGGACTTTGGTTTTTTTCATGTTTCTTTTTGTGTGTGGAGTTACAAGCTAGCATTTATATGACCTAAGCTGCACATCTATTTCTGGAGAACATCTCTTTCTGGGAACAAAGGAATCAGATATTAAACTTGCAAAAATGCTGAAAATGATACTTTAGAGCAGAGAATCACTTCACTTGGTGAAAAAAAATAACACTTCTTTTCATGACCATTACCAAATATTGTCCGAGGCTCCTGTCCTTTGCCATTTGGAAAGACTCACCAGCTAGCTATTCTTTATTGATTATCCACTTTCAGATGCTAAAAGTAAAGAAGATGGAGAGGGAAGGTAGAAATCAACATGTATGATCATAAATATAGAGTTGTGTTTGCCTGTTCCAATCTCAGTATTCTAATCCTTATCTGGCTAATCTAATAACAAATTAATGCCACCTGTGCCCATTGTTGTATTTTAATAAAAGCACATAAACGATTTTGGTGACTTACTATAACTCATGTAGTATGTATTGAGTCCAGCTATTAATAATTTCTTCTCTGTCTTGCTATTCTTATTTGGAACATTTGTTTGTTTGAGTGGAAGTGAACTACCCCAATTTAAATGGGAGAAAAATTTTTAAATAAACTACTGTAACAGAATATGTTTGGGAGTTGTAAAAGTTTTTTCACTGAAAAAAATCAGAATTTAAGAGGATCCTGTTACATGCTGGGGGCAGACATCAGAGTCAGCAAAGCTTGCAAAAACAGATTTTTTTTCTTTTAGCACTTTGATAGAAGAAGCACTTCATTTTCTTTAATTTTATAATTAATTTAATTTTACGTATCAGCCATGTATTCCCCTGTCCTCCCTACTACGGGTCCCCCCCCAGCGTCCCCCCAATCCACCCCCCATTCCCATCTGCTCCAGTGCAAGGACTCCCCTGGGGATTCAGCTCAGCCTGGTACATTCAGTGGAGGCAGGTCCAGTCCCCTCCTCCCTTCACCCAGGCTGAACAAAGAGTCCAAGCATAGGCTCTGGGCTCCAAAAAAAACAGCTCATGCACTAAGGACAGGTTCTGGTCCCACTACCTGGGGACCTCCTAAATAGTTCAAGCTAATCAACTGCCTCACTTATCCAGAGGGCCTCATTCAGTGGGGGCTACTCAGCTATTGGTTCATAGTTCATGTGTTTCCCCTAGTTTGGCTATTTGTCCCTGTGCTTTTTCCAATCATGGTCTCAATATCTCTTGCTCATACAATCCCTTTTCTCTCTCACTGATTGGACTCCTGGAGCTCCACCTGGGGCCTGGCCGTGGATCTCTGCATCCACTTCCATCAGTCATTGGAGGAGAGTTCTAGCACGACAGTTAGGGTGTTTAGCCACCTGATCACCAGAGTAGGTCAGTTCGGGCTTTCTCTTGACCATTGCCAGTAGTCTATTGTGGAGGTATCTTTGTTGATTTCTGGGGACTTCTCTAGCACTTTTTTTCTTCCTATTCTCATGGGGTCTTCATTTATCTTGGTCTCTTTTTCCTTGTTCTTCCTCTCTGTTCCTGATCCAGCTGGGACCTCCTGCTCCCCTAAGCTTTCTTTCTCCTGACACTTGCACTTCATTAACTCCCCTCATGTCTAGTTTGCTCATGAAGACCTCATTCATTTCTCTGTTGTTGGGTGATCCCTGTGTATTTCTTAGGGTCCTGTTTTCTAGGTAGCCTCCTTGGAGTTGTGCGTAGCACTCTAGTCATCCTTCATTTTACATCTGTCATCCTTATATGAGTGAGTACATATCATGTTTGTCTTTCTGAGTATGGGTTACCCCACTCAGGATGATTTTTTTGATAAATCCATCCATTTGCCTGCAAACCTCATGATGTCATTGTTTTTCTCTGTTGAGTAGTACTCCATTGTGTATATGTACTACATTTTATTTATCCATTCTTCAGTTGAAGGGCATCTAGGTTGTTTCCCGGTTCTGGCTATTACAAATAATACTGCTATGAACACAGCTGAGCATGTCACCTTGTGGTATGTTTGAGCATTCCTTGGGTAAATGCCCAAGAGTGGTATAGCTGTGTTTGGGGGAGATTGATTCCCAATTTTCTAAGAAATCGCCATATTCATTTCCAAAGTGGAAAAGCACAAGCTTGCATTCCCACCAACAATGTAGGAGTGTTTCCCTTGCTCCATATCTTCTCCAGTGTTTTTGATCTTAGCCATTCTGATGGGTATAAGGTGGTATCTCACAGTCCTTTTGATTTGCATTTCCCTGCTGATTAGGGAGGTTGAGCAATTCCTTAAATGCCTTTCAGCCATTTGAGCTTCCTCTGTTGAGAATTCTCTGTTTAGCTCTATAGCCCATTTCTTAATTGGACTGTTGAATATTTTGATGTCTAATTTCTTGAGTTCTTTATATATTCTGGATATCAGCCCTCTGTCAGATGTGGGGTTGGTGAAGATCTTTTCCCATTCTGTAGGCTGTCATTTTGTCTTGTTGACCGTGTCCTTTTCTCTACAAAAGCTTCTCTGGTATAAGAGGTCCCATTGATTGTTTCTCTCAGTGACTGTGACACTGGTGTTCTATTTAGGAAGTGATCTCCTATGCCAATGCATTCAAGACTACTTCCTACTTTCTCTTCTATCAGGATCAGAGTAACTGGATTTATGTTGAGTTACAAATACATATATAAATTTTGATATAAAATTCATACTTTAAGGAAAGTTTAAAGAATCAAGATAGCATCAAAGTATTATGAGAACAGTGGCAATAGAATCGTCCCTTAATTTTGGCTTTCTTCTGCCCCATATCAGTCGATTCTTCTGACATGATACAGAGATTATGCATTTTCTTTTTAATAACATGCTTGGCTTTAAAGAAGGAGAGAGTCATTATCCAACTCCAAAGCCAGCTTTAATTTTTAATTGATCTGGGACTACATAAACACCATTTGTGATAAGTGTTTGTAGAGAAAAACAAAAACAAACATTTAGGAAGACTTATGAATTTTACATGTGATGTAATACCAATAGGCCAACTTACTTTAAATTGGATGGTCATGCTTGTTGAGGAACTATCACCTCTTCTAATTAAGAGGTCTGTCTTGTTCAAATCGAACTTTTATCAATTTTTTTTTCTGGAGCTGAGGATCAAACCCAGGGCCTTGTGCATGCTAAGCAAGCACTCTACCACTGAGCTAAATCCCCAAGCCCATAATTTTTTTTTTTTTGGTTTTTTTCGAGACAGGGTTTCTCTTTGTAGCTTTGTGCCTTTCCTGGATCTCACTCTGTAGACCTGGCTGGCCTTGAACTCACAAAGATCAGCCTGGCTCTGCCTCCCGAGTGCTGGGATTAAAGGCATGTGCCGCCACCACCGCCAGACCCTTTATCAATTTTGATGGTATTTATAGCTTACCTTCTCTGACAGAAACAAAAGCAAAACCTCATCCCCAACGTAACATATATCCTGGTTTCCATTCTGAGGCCAGCACATCCTTAAAATATTCAGGCTGATTTAAGTCTGTAGTTTTTTTTTTTCTATTATCCAATGTCTCTCCGCAGCTATTGTTCTTTCTCATTATCATTGAGAAAATACAAAGTTAATAAAGCATTATGTAATCTATTTCTGGGGGATTTTGTTGCTCCTTTTTGTTTATTTAGCATACCCTTTAGAGTTCAATTTGATGTTTCTCTGTTTCTCCTGTAGCATTGTGTGGTATACCTGTTATATGTTTTATATAGTAATAAGCAAAAAACTGTTTCATTTTACCAGAGGCATAGGCTAGATATTGTTAGGTTTAACATATATAGGTGTACCCATGATGGCCATAACTTCTAGCAATTTCTGGATTACAGAATCAAAGTTTTTGAAACTCAGAGCAGTTGCTCATGGAAATCCTGAGTAGGTATCAATGGTGTGGTGCACATGCTTCAATTTTCCAAATTCTACAAAATGAAATGCATCCATCTGCCAGATTTCATTCCTCTGAGTGCCCTTTGGGTTACATCCTTTGGGTAGTGGAGTCTGATTGTAAAATGAACAAGTAGGATATTTCCATATAATTTCCTTAGCTTGTTTCCAGGTTATGGAAAAATCCTTTTTTAAAACCTCACTATTGACATGATTTTTTTATGAAACTTTGAGGCCTCCTGTACATTTCTTATCAATAGTTGATCAATCTCCTCATTTTCTTGTGCTAAAGGGCCTGACAGACTCATATGGTATTGGATGTGAGTTATATATAAGGGATACTTCCTATTTCTGATTATGTCTTGTAAATGAATAAATAACAAAGTTAATTCTGACTCATCAGAGATAAATTCTGCAGTTTCAATATGTAGGACCACTTTTTCTGCATACTGAGATTTAGTAACTATGTTGAGAGGTTCTGAATAGAGGAAGTAATAAGGCAGGGTGCATAGAGGAGCTAAATCTCTCTTTTGGCACAGGATTTCATAGGGCTAAGATATAGTAGCTTGCTCTCTACCTCTCTATTATCCAGATTTTACCCCAATATCTAGCTTGTGGTTTTTTATTAATAGGACCTTTTAAGATCTGTGCTGCAGGGAAGTGGCTTAACTGCTCCTTGAACCCAAACAATCTTCATATAAAGAAGTCTGTAACAATGTAGTATGCTTTGCAGATGCTCTCTTGTCTATTGCTCAGCTGTATATGAGCACTGAGTAGAATAAACTGGATACAACAGTATTCAGTGATAGTCCTCCCAAATCTATCCTATGTCTCTGTGTTTCTTGTATGTCTCTGTTTTTTTCGGTCTTTTCTTAATCTACACTCCCCTTTTCAGGTATTGTTTGACAGGTTGGATGGTCCTGAAAAGGGTCTGAGAAATATAAAATTCTGATGCCATATAGGCTTGCATTATATGGGTCTAAAAGTTCCAAATCAGGTCATAAATTTTTATTTTTGTTCCTAGTTTATATCTGTCTCCACAGGTTTGCACTTTGCTGACAGACCCATCCAAGCATCAATTGTTAATGACAACCTGCTCCACATGAGTATGAGCCCTGAACTTCATGAAAGCTGATATAAACTAATCCAACTGATGCAAAGGCTGTTTCTTCAGGTGGTCAATGAACCAGAAGTTTCTAAATTGCCTCCTTACCTTTGGCTAACATTCTAGCCTTCCAAGGCCCTGACAATATCTGGGACAAGGACAGAATCTCTAAGGACAGGCAACTAGATCATCTTACAGTCAGGTTGCCTAGCAACAGGACATTGAGGCAGAGCCCTTGACCCTTTCACCCTGTAAACATCCTATACAAACATCTTGTTACCTTGCCCCACCTTATGCAAATAACAGCTTCTTGCTCCCCCCACCCTGCAGGAATTATATAAACCCTCTTGGAGAAAAATAAAGTGGCACCTTGATCAGAATCTAGACTTGGTGTATTTCCTTTGTATCTCCTGTCCTTATCATTCTGTCCTTAGGGTGGTCGAGAACCCATTGAAGCCCTGCAGGTGGGGCAACTGGCACCCCACAAGGATGAAACCACCTCTTGAGTATTCGGAATGTCGTCTCCTGGAGGAAGATCAAGGCCTTGGTGAAGTTGTTGGATCCCCCTGAAATCACCCGGTTAAGGAAGGGATCCTCGAGGAAAGCAGAGACGACGCAGGTAAGAAAGTGACAAGCCATGGGACAGGCATTTTTGTCACAAGTTTTATTTATTTCTGGCCTAAATGAGCCCCTCAAGATACATGAAACTGGGGTAAAGAAAAAAGACCTTAAAGCCTTTGTTGATTATTAATGACATTCTCAGGGTCTATAAATATTCCCCTGACATACAAAAGCTTATTAATATAGGAGAAAAAAATCTTCAAAGAAGCCTTTTGCTCCCCCTCTACCTGCCCTAAGACAAACTCCCCCCTCCCCCAGCGTTTTCTGGTCTGCCTTCAGTCTGTCCCTTGGTTCACGACCTGAGCTCTATGGAAGAGGGGATGCTCACAACTTCTAAACCTAACAATCCCCAGGAGTCCGCTCCTGCCCATCCTCATCCCTCTGTTAATTTGACCTCTATCTCCCCTCTAGAACCCACCGAGGAGGCTTCCCTAGAGAAAGGGGTGGCCAGTTACCATAATCCAGACTGACCCCCTGCAAAAATCTCCCCTTAACACAGGAGTCCTTGGGCCGTTTTTTACCACCTCAAAAATCTCCTGCAGTTCCCCCTTCCGCAATGCCCCCGGCCTATGTTTCTCTGTCTTCCCATTTTTGTGGGCCCATTCTTGATGGGTTGGCTCCCCCTGTCCCAGATCTCAGCTCACTGCGACGGGCCCTCCAGGCTCGTAGGGAACATGTTGAGCTTTTAAGAGAATTGAAAACTCTTGACAAAGAATTTAAAGATCTTGCCCTTGAAGTGGTGGCTCCTGGTCCACTAAAACCATCTCAAAAATCTAGTATTTTGAAGAGTAAGCCTCAGCCTGTCCTGGCATTTCCTGTTACCAGAAGCCAGACCTCTGGTGACTCATCCGAGGCAGCCACCTAGAGCGGCCCCTCACGGGATTTGGAAGATCAAAATGAGGAGGGGGAGTTAGAGGAGGAGGAGAAGCCGTCACCAGAGGACCCCCCCACCAGGACAGACTTATCACAATTTAAATTTCTTCCTTGTTAAAAAGCTGAAATCCGCCTGTGCTCAGTATGGTCCTATGGCTCCTTTTACATTAGCCTTGGTGGAAAACCAGAGCAAACATTGGTTGACCCCTAATGACTGGTATTTTCTTGCCCATGTGGCTCTTTCTGGGGGTGACTTTGTCCTCTGGAAAATAGAATTTACAGAAAATTGTCAAGAAGTTGCTCAAAAAAATATTGAACAGGTGTGCTCAAAAACTTGGACACAAAAGAAATTCCTCGGCAACCCCCCTTACAATACAAACGCAGCACAGGCAAAATTCCCTCCTGGCTTCCTGGCCCAGATTCAAAACGCAGGTGTCTGGGCATGGAAACACCTGCCCCAAAAGGGTTCGGCTACCACCTCATTAGCAAAGATTTGTCAGGGCCCTGCTGAACCTTTTAGTGAATTTGTCTCTTGCTTAAATGATGCAACTGAGAGACTTTTTGGGCCAAATGAACACGAAAGTACCTTTGTTAAACACTTGGCCTTTGAAAATGCAAACCCAGCCTATCAGGAAGTCCTCTGCCCTCATAAAAACAGAGCAGACCTCTCTGAATATGTGAGACTCTGTTCAGGTTTTGGCATCGCCCATGCCATGGGATTAGCTATAGGTGCTGCCCTTAGGGCTTCACAACAGCCTGGAGCCCGCACCTGTTATTTCTGTAAACAACCCAGACATTTCAATAGGGAATGTCCCCAGAAAGGTCACAGCCTCGCACCCTTAGCCAAGCCGGCTCAGGAGGCCGCCTCTATGAGGCCCCTGCCTTCCACTCTCTGCCCCCTGCTACAGCAAGGGCTGTCACTGGGCTACAGAATGCAGGTCAAAAATCAATTATCTCAATCAGCCCCTTCCTCCATGGGTGCCTGGAAACTTCCAAAGGGGCCAGCCTCTGGCCACAATGCCTCCAAGAGCGCACCCTGGGGTCTTGAAGCCGCTCACCTCCTGCCTCCCCAGCCTCAACAAATTCTTCCACCCCAGTTCCATTCTCCTCCTTCCAGAGAGCAACTCCAGGCAGTGCCAGATTGGACTTGTGTGCCGCAGCCACCAAAATAGTATTAAACTCCCTTAAAGGGGCTCAGGTCATCCCTACAGGGGTGACAGGGCCCTTACCTCCTAATGTTTGCACGCTTGTCCTTGGCCATGCTTCTGCGGCCCTCCGAGGGGTCCAGGTCTACCCTGGCATAATAGATAGTGATTTCTCAGGTGAAATTAAGAATCTGGCCACTGCTGTAAACGGCATGGTCACCATTCCTCAAGGTACACGCTTGGCTCAGCTAGTTCTTCTACCCTCCTCTGTCTGTGATAATCCCTAAATTACAAACACTTCTTGGGGGTCACCTGGATTGGGCTCCTCGGACACCTACTGAGTCCAGCCTGTTACTCAGGATCGCCTTACTCTCACCCTTACAATAGAGGGAAAGAAGTTTCAGGGTATTTTGGATATAGGGGCAGATACCACAGTCAAAACAGTCTCACTGGCCATCTGCTTGGCCACTGGTTCCATCCCTCACCGATTTAAAAGGAATCAGTCAGCCTAATAATCCTTTAATTAGTTCAAGGACACTTTCCTGGAAGGACGAGGAAGGAAACCAGGGGACTGTCACTCCTTTTGTGGTTCCAGGCCTGCCTGTTACTCTTTGGGGAAGGGCCATACTTTCACAAATGCAAGTAATTTTATATAGCCCAAACTCTACAGTAAAACAACAAATGCTACAGATGAATTATATCCCTGGCACAGGCTTGGGCAAGGCAGCTCAGGGGAGAGTCCAACCAATTCAGCCCGTTCCCAAGGAGGATACACATGGGCTGGGATATTCAGGTTTTTAGTAGTGGCCACTGACCCTCCTGTACCCCATGCAGACAAAATTACCTGGATAACCCAGACCCCTGTCTGGGTGGATCAGTGGCCCCTTACTCAAGAAAAGTTACAGGCCACCACTATGCTTGTACAGGAGCAGCTTATGGCTGGCCACAATGAGCCTTCTAAATCTCCCCTTGGAATAAACCTATATTTGTTATCAAAAAGAAGTCAGGAAAATGGAGGCTCCTTCAAGACTTAAGGGCAGTAAATAAGGTAATGAGGCCTATGGGGGCACTTCAGCCTGGATTGCCTTCGCCTGTGGCTATTCCTGCTAAATTTTACAAGATGGTCATTGACCTTAAAGATTGTTTCCTTACTATTTCTTTGCACCCCGAGGACAGAGCCTACTTTGCATTCAGCCTTCCCTGCCCCAATTTTCAGGGACCCATGCTTTACTACCAATGGAAGATATTACCCCAGGGCATGGCCAACAGTCCTACTCTCTGCCAGAAATTCGTGGCTCAGGCTGTGGACCCTGTCAGACTTAATTGGCCCCAGATCTATATCTTACATTACATGAATGACCTCCTCATTGCACCTGACCCCATCTCCCTTGAGTGACGTTTTTCAGAACTCAGTAGAGCCCTTAATGGATTGGAACTACAGATTGCTCCAGATAAGGTCCAAACCCAGGATCCTTTCAATTACCTGGGGTTGGAACTCTATTCAAACCGGGTCCACGTTCCTCGCGTCCAGTTACGCACTGACCATCTCCATACCCTAAATGATTTCCAACAATTGCTCGGCCATATCCAATGGCTTAGGCCTTATCTTAAACTTTCTACGGATTCTCTCCTTCCCCTCTATGAGATCCTCTGGGGCAACCCTGACCCCACATCACCCTGTGTGCTTTCCCCTGCAGCCAACGAGGCTTTGATTCAGATAGCAATTGCCATTAACCAACAGTCTTGCTTTCAGATTTCCTATGCTATACCTCTATAGTTTATAGTTCTGCCCACACCACACACACCCACAGGAGTCTTTTTACAACATGCTCAAGAACCAAAATTAAAGGCAAGATACTCCTCTGGGTCCACATGCCCGCTGCCCTTTCGAGAGTCATTTCCGTCTACCCTGAACAGGTGGCCTCACTCATTATGAAAGTATAAGAGACCTCTCGCCAATATTTTGGTAAGGACCCAGATATCATAATCACACCTTATTCCAAGGATCAAACCCAGTTTTTGTTCCAAACCTTAGATAAGTGTGGGGTTGCCTTGGCAGGGTTTATGGAGACCTTGGATAATCACCTCCTAGGTGACCCCTTTCTCCATTTTGCCTGGCTAGATCCCTTCATCTTTCCAAAAATTACAAAAACTGATCCCATTTCTCATGCACTTATAGTCTTTACCGATGGTTCTGTGAATGGTGTTGCAGCCTTTGTGGCCCAAGGCCACCATACCTCCTTCCTAACGCCTTTCCAGTCAGCGAAGTTGGTTGAACTTTCAGCAATTTTAAAGGTTTTTCAGACCTATTCTGATCAACCTATTAATATCTATATAGATAGTGCCTATATTGCCTTTTCCATCCCATTGTAAGAAACCTCTCCAGCCATAAGGCCTACCTCCAACGCCACCTCACTTTTCTCCCAGATTCAACAGCTTGTCCTGACTCACCAACACCCATTTTTTTATAGACCATATTAGAGCCCATAGTGATCTTCCTGGACCGTTAACCGATGGCAATGCACAGGCCAATGTCGCCACCAGGCTAACTTTCCCTGTCATGGTCGGCTCAGTCCTACAGGACCAAACTGCCCATAAGATCCACCATTTAAATTCTCGGACACTCCGTCTTCTTTTTAAGATCTATAAACAACAGGCCCGAGAAATTGTCAAACAATGTCCCTCTTGTGTTGTTTCTACCCTGCCCCACACTTGGAAGTCAAACCTCGAGGCCTCCTTCCCAACCAAATCTGGCAGACAGATGTTACTCATTGCCCCAAATTTGGCAGACATAAGTTTATCCATGTCTCTATAGATACCTTTAGTGGCTTTATCTTCGACTCTCCTCATGCTGGGGAAGCCACAAAGGATGTTTTTTTTTTTCTCACCTGATTCTTGCCTTTACTGCCTTGGGAAAACCAGCTAAGATAAAGACAGACAATGGTCCTGCTTATACCAGCACAGGCTTCAAAAAATTTTGTGATAGTCTACAAATTACTCATACCACAGGGATACCTTACCATCCCCAGGGACAGGGCATGATAGAACAAGCCCACCAGACCCTAAAGACCTGGTTGGCTTGCCTCAAGTCTTCTAACCTTTATTTACCTTCCCCAGAGATCAATTGAGACATGCTCTGTTTGTTCTCAACTTCCTCACCTTAGATGCTGCAGGGCACTCTGCCACTGACAGGCACTGGCACCCTTCTCCAGATGCCACCTGGCTACTAGCTATGTGGCGAGATCTCCTCATGGGGCGTTGGAAGGGCCCCGACCTGGTCCTTATTTGGGGATGAGTTTCGGTCTGCATTCTTGACCAGATACACTCTGCTCCCAGATGGTTACCAGAACGCCTGGTTAGAGCTGTAAATATACCAGATCTGCCCAGGAGAGATGCCTGTCTCCTGAGGAAACTTCTTCTGTTTCAAATGCTGCCCCTCAGGCAAGCCCTCCTGGCTGTTGTCCTCGCCCACAGCAACCCCCACCAGCCCTTTAGCTCTGTTATCACTCTGCTCAGAGTTCCTGTGGGGGGACAGTTGGAACTTTACAGCAAACTGTGTTTGAGACCTTTCACACAGTATATAAGTCCCATAGTCAATCACGTTCTGGGCTGAGCAGGGACACTGCTTGTCACAAATCTAGTCTGACAGCAGGGCTCATGTCTCCAAGGGCAGTGCTGAATTTTCATGCAAGGTGTCAGAAAGGCTTGTCGGACCTGCTGGCCTTGGTGTCACAGGCGGTCATAGCTATGTTGGGCCAGCTTGACACAGCCTGTGGCTGGTAGGTAGCACAGCAAACAGGGTAGCACTAGAGATGCCACTTAGGGCACTTAGGTCCCTTCCACCTAGACTAACCTATTGTTCCTCAGATCAATTCCTAGATCTCTAGGAAGAGTAGCGCTCTGACATGACTGCCTTGATGGGAGCCTGTTACTGCTATCACCTTAGCAGTCCTTTTGGGGGTTGGGGCAATGGGAACAGGCACAGGAATTGCCTCTCTGGTCCTGTCCAACCAACATTACTCTGAACTTCGACTGTCCGTAGACGAGGATATTGCCCAATTTGAACAGGGAATTTCTGACCTTGAGTCATCCCTTTCCTCCCTAGCTGAGGTAGTTTTACAGAACAGGAGAGGCCTGGATCTCCTTTTTCTACAAGGTGGCCTTTGTACTGGGCTCAAAGAAGAATGTTGCTTCTTTACAGACCACACCGGGGTAGTAAGGGACAGTATGGTAGGTTAGAAAAGGACTAGAAAAAAAGAAAAGAAAAGGAGAACAAGAGCTTGGGTGGTTCCAGAATTGGTTTTCCAACTCCCCTTGGCTAATGACCCTTCTTTCTTCCCTCCTAGGACCTGTTGTAGGCTTGCTCTTGGTCCTTGCCTTTAGGCCATGGGCACTTTCCTGGCCCACTCGGTTCATCTGAAGCCAAATAACAGACCTGCAGGTCAGGCAGATCCAGGTTCATTACCACTGTTTTGATATGCAGGACTCCAGGGTTGAAATTTCCCCTGATGAGAGATACCCTACACAGACCCCTTCACTCGGGGGAGGCTGCACCTGTGTGTGGAAAAAAGGCTCACTCAAGGCATGATTGGAGTGCAGCTGGGACTGCACAGGCTGGGGACCATGGTACCCCAAAATCCTGAGAGCCTGGATTATATGCCCTGTTGCATAGCGGTTGTGCAGTAACAGCCTTGCGCTTACCCATTTCCGCTCCCTCAAAAAACTGCATGGTCCATTGATTCCCACACTATGAGGATGCCTGTGGTGCTTGAGTCTGGAGAACATTCCCTCTCGGACCCTTTTCTCACAAGGTTTAGAGGGATAGGGCCTCTGTAATCCTCCATGCAAAGCCTCTTTCAGAGCCCTCCTTTTAGACCATTCAAACCTGGTTTATGTTGGCCCTTAGATTTATTACTAAGAAGGGGGAGATGTCAGGGACAAGGCCAGAATCTCCAAGGACAGGCAACTAGATCATCTTACAGTCAGGTTGCCTAGCAACAGGACATTGAGGCAGAGCCCTTGACCCTTTCACCCTGTAAACATCCTATACAAATATCCTGTTAGCCTGCCCCACCTTATGCAAATAACAGCTTCTTGCTCCCCCTACCCTGCAGGAACTATATAAACCCTCCTGGAGAAAAATAAAGTTGCACCTTGATCAGAATCTAGACTTGGTGTATTTCCTGTGTATCTTCTATCCCTATCATTCTGTCCTTAGGGTGGTCAAGAACCCATTGAAGGCCTGCAGTCGGGGCATGACAATAATGTGCCAATGTCAGCAGCAAGTAATTACAGGAGCCAAAACATCGCCCTTGTTCCACCTTCCCCCCCTTGGAATGTTACATTAAAAGGTAATTTCTTGTCATATGGAACCTGAGATAAAATAATTACTGATACTTAAACATGGAGCAGAGGCGGTCACCTTTAATCCTGGAACTCAGAAGGCAGAGCCAGGCAGATTTCTGTGAGTTCATGGACAGCCTGATATACAGAGCAATATTCAAAACAGGCACAAAAACTAAAAAGAGAAACCTTGTCTTGAAAAACCAATAATAATAATAATAATTATTGATGTTCATTCTCATTTCCAAGTTCCTTCTCGATAATGAAGTCTGTCAACCATCAAAGGCTTTTGGCCCTTCTACTTCTGTTAATTGCTGTTGGCTCTTGCCTCACTGATGCCTTAACTCAATGATAATTCCTGTCTGGATACCACTAAACTGATGATGCTAAAGTCCCAAAGTCAGCCCTTGGACCAAACCCAAGACAAGCTTGCAGGTCATCACAACCAAATAAGGGGAGGCTCATTTTGCCACTGGTAATGGGAACATGGTATTTGTTTAGAACAATGTCTGCATGGCTATTCCCAACTCTGCAACTTCACTTAGGTGCCAATGTGATCCAGCTTTCTGATCCCAATAGAAGATACCTGATGAGCTATACTTCTGGCTTAAACCCCCTATGTTAATGTTAAGATTTTAAATCACACAAAAGACTCTTGCATCCTGGTCCAATGAGTCTCCATGATAGTCTCCTACCCTGATGATGAAGTTTTTTTTTTTTTACCAATTAGAAACATCTCCAAGATTTGAGATCATGCACTACTCAAGGGGGGAATCAGAGGAGCAAGAAGATGCTGTAACAGGCTGATCAATCTCCTCTCAGAGGTCAGACCTCAATTTCAGTTTCCTGAGACTTGGCAGGAAGTTTCTGACGAGAAGTCATAAACAAAGGACAATTAATTACTGGTGCCTCTGACCACAAAGACAAGGGAGATAGGACACATCAGGCCCGGGTCATTGAGTTAGCTCCTATGGTCAGTGCATACTAGGCCAGTCATCCTCAACAGAAGATGAATGACAAAGCCTAGAATTTGTCCAGGCCTGTACCAAAATGGAAAACTATAGCATGATCAACAACTAACTAGCCCTGGCAAATTAAAAGTTACTAACATGATTGCCACTAGCATAAGTCTATCACATCTAAGATGAGCTGACCTCCTTGGACAATCACATTCAGCTGTGATTAAAAGGAGCGCATACATCTCTCTCACAATATTTGCCATCTTGCCTTTGCATGGGATGGCAGGCCCCAGCATCCTGGAAAATCTTTGAGATAATAAGCATTAGTGCTGATTGCATACATGGATGCTGGACTTATATGGGACTTCTCCAGCATGCTAACAGAGCTACATTCCCAGTAGATTTTTGTTTAAAGTGATGGCAGGGAAGAAACGAGGGCCCTTACCATGCCAAGTGAGGACCATATCATTGAGTGATGTCAGCCTGACTTTCTTCTTTGTAACCTCTGACATTTATGCATGCTGCCTGGTTTGCTTAACACATCCATGTTCTCAGGGTGACAGTGTCTTCATGAAGTCCAACACTGTTAGACATAGTCCAAGATAGCTATATACTCAGAATGTTGGTGTCCTAACTGTTGGAAGTAGTGAGAACATTGGGTATGTGTCTTTGATCACACTTATTTTCTAGCCAGTATAGTGGCACATATCTGACATTTAAGCACTTGAGATGCAGGAGAATCTCCTGAAACCAGGAGTGTGATGTCAGCCTGGACAACACAGTCAGGCACTGCATCCATGTCTAGCTGCAGCCATAAATCATGCATGCAGACATCCCTAGCCATAGGAGGAAAGCCATATGGCACACCAGAAACCCAGAGAGACACAGGCTGCTCTGATGAGGCATTTGTGCCTCAAGAGACAGGGCAAGGAAGGCAGAAGAAGATACTTATTTGAATTTAGGGCCTGGACCCAGGAGTGTTCAGATGCACTGAGGGTTTGGGTTTGAAAGACCCAGGAGCAAACCAGTGTGTCTCAGCCTGAAGTGACCATTAAAGGAGGAAGTAGCTGTGAGTGCAGGGCATAAAGCTGCCAGTGGCCCCATGATCTATGCTGCTGGTGGATGCTGGATTCAGGATCAGTGCCAAGGTGAGTTCTGCTATAATCAGAAAGTTCAACACAATATCTGAAGCACAGCAAAGAACCATAGGAGAACAGGCAATGAGAGCCGAGATCTTACAGTGCTTATATGAAGCAAAAAAGGGAAGTAGTGTGCAGTTGAAAGGGAGCAGCAACCAGTGTCTGTGGAGCTTGGGCAGCCCAAGAGTTCCCAGAGCCCAGGGGCCATGCAGGGTTTAAGCATAATGGAGATGTAGAGTCTCCCCGGGCAGGGAGTCCTTTTTTCCAAAGACAGTCTCCATTCTGATGAAGACAAAAAGGCTGAGCCTAGGAGATGAGGGAAAATAGGAATGAGGGAGAGACTGCAGAGTTGGGGGAAGAATGCAACCATGAGTGAAGCAGGGCCATTGAAGGGCCATGGGTGAGGCTGTGCTATAGTTGGGTCTTGCTGGCCTCATGTTGGGCCAGACCAGATGGTGACAGGAAGGGATGGTTTTTTCTCTGCTGATTTAAAGAATAAGAAGTCAGGAAAATCAAGATCTCAGCAGTCAGCCATGTTTTTCTAGGGATACACTAGCTGGTTTTATGTCAAGTTGACAAAAGCTAGAGTCACCACAGAGGAAGCAAGCCAGTATGCAGCACCCCTCTATGGCCTCTGGATCAGCTCCTGCTTCCTTGCCTGTTTGAGTTCCTCTTCTGACTTCCTTCAGTGATAAACAGTGATATAGATGTATAGGCCAAAAACCTTTTTCTCTCAAACTTGCTTTTTTTTGCTCATTGTGTTTTATCAATGTGATGTGGTGGGGAGATACCATGGAATCATACGTGAAAGTCAGAGTATAGCTCTTGGGAGTTGTTTCTCTCCTTCCACTTGCATCCTAGGGGTTGAATTGAAGATGTTAGGTTTGATGGCAAGTCCTCTACCCAAGAAGACATACCAATCAAGCCCTCTACCCACTGAGCCATCCCAATCAAGCCCTGTACCCACTGAGCCATCTCAGTGTCCCTAGCTTTCACTTTCTGGGATGTTTCTATCCTTTTCTTGATGTTTGCTCCCTTTCCAAGCACCTGCGTACAAGAGGCATTCTATCAATGTCTTGTAAACACTAAGTATCCTTTAAAGGTTACTACATGCAGTAGGTGCCCTGTGCATACCTGGGGAGATTGAAGGAGCCAGTCTGCAGGTAACAGAAGGGTTGATGCTTTTCCTGTCATTGAGCATGAAGAGCCAGTGGCCCTAGCTCTCCATTGTGTGGTCCTGGTCATGTTCTGTGTCTTCATGGTGCAGTATTCATGTTCTAGGGCAAACACTGTGTTGAGTCCAGATTCCTGCCACACAAGAGGAAAACAAAGAACGTAATGGAGTCCTTTACTCCTGAAGCCACTGTGAGTGAGTGGGGGTGGAGGGTACGTGGACAGCCACAGCTACATCCAGAAGGATACCGTTTGAACCTCTACCAAGTAATTGTGGCCTCTCAGTTTGGGCATAGTCATGAGTCTCAGCATTAGGCAGTCTCCATGATGTGTGCTGGCATCTCATTTGTGGGCCCTGTGGTTTTTGGGCCTCTATTCTGTTAAGTCTGTCCTCCAGCACCATCCCTTCTGTAACTCAAGAAGCTCCTTAGTGATGGGCACTGTCAGTGGGCATTTGGTGAAGGTCACAAGCACATCTGGCATGGGAGATTTTGCTATCCCAACCCAAATGGTGTAAAATGTACAACTTTGGTGATGTTCATTTCTGGAATTTCCTGTATAATATTTTCAGCTCCAATGCTTAGCGAGAATAGGGAACACATATTCAATTAGGGAGTGTCCTGGAGAGATCAGTCAGCAGCAAGTGTATTCCTGTGGTGACACCTCACCCCTGGAACATAGACTTTCTTGTTGTCTGGCAAAGTTAGGGCTCACTGCTGAGCACAGGCAAGGTCATCACCTGCTCAAATCTTGGTTTATGATAATCCAAATGTTATGTTTACCTCTGCCTAGACTGTGCCTTGGGGAGGGTAGTGTTGTGACTGGAATTCCTCCTTGAGGAAAAACATTTTCACATCACTCAGCAGACAGCTTCCCCAAGGTGATTATCTTTGCTTCTATTCATGTTGCTGATGCTGCCTTCAAGGCTTGCCTGGCAGGAGTTTTGGGTCTGGTGCATCAACAGAACCCTGCAACTGAGTTTCATCCATGCCCCAGCTGCTGGACCCTAGATCTGACTGGATTCTTGAGTGTCTATGTTGTCATGATAATGCCTGCAGCTTTCTCCTGAGTCTGAATGGATTTCAGATGGTGTGGCCCAGGGAGGTGCCCTCTGACTGGTTGAGGATTCTTGGCGGATCTGATCTATCTCCATATCCTGAGTAAAGTCACTTCCAGTTGAGCAGCATTTCCGATAATGAGGCACTGAGCACCTGGATCTGAAACTCAGTGTTCTCAAACTCCAGATTTCAGGTTTTGGATTAAGGGTGCTCAGCTTGTAATGTGTTTCCATTTCTCCCAGAAGCTGCCTCATAGGGACCCATGTTTTGCTGCAACCAAACCTACCCAGTGATTATTCAAACTGTCACACCATTTCCCATTTCCCTCAGGCACACTGGGGCAGTCCTCTTGGTCAGGTGCTCCAGTTTCTCCTCTAATTTCAATCGCCACATCAGTTGATTGTGGGCATTGCCCTCTACTCATTGCTTGTCTTGTGTGTGTGTGTGTGTGTGTGTGTGTGTGTGTGTGTGTGTGTGACACAGGCGTGACCATGCCAGATTGTATAACCCTATGTGCAAACGTGAATACCAGAGAGAAATAACATGTATCTTCATTTCGTGACAGGATTTCACTGAACTACATGCTCTCAGGATACTTTTATGCCCTTCATCTCTTCCTGGGGTTAGAGGCTTCCATGACATTCTGCCCCACCTGCAGGGCTTCACCGGGTTCTTGTCCACCCTAAGGATGGAATGTAGAGACAGGAGATACAAGGAAATACACCAAGTCTAGATTCTGATCAAGGTGCAACTTTATTTTTCTCCAAGAGGGTTTATATAGTTTCTGCAGGGTGGGGGGAGCAAGAAGCTGTCATCTGCATAAGGTGGGACAAGCTAAGGATGTTTGTATAGGATGTTTACAGGGTGAAAGGGTCAAGGGCTCTGCCTCAATGTCCTGTTGCTAGGCAACCTGACTGTAAGATGATCTAGTTCCCTGTCTTATCTGGGGTCTGTATTTTTCTACTAACTAGAGATTCTATCCTTGTCCCTGACATCTCCCCCTTCTTAGTAATAAATCTAAGTGCCAACATAAACCAGGTTCAAATGGTCTAAAAGGAGGGCTCTGAAAGAGGCTTTGCATGGAGGATTACAGAGGCCCTATCCCTCTAAAGGTTGTGAAAAAAGGTCCGAGAGGGAATGTCTCTCCAGACTCAAGCACCACAGGTGTCCCCATAGTGCAGGAATCAATGGACCTTGCAGTTTTTTGAGGGAGCGGAAATGGGTAAGTGCAAGGCTGTTACTGCACAACCGCTATGCAATAGGGCATATAATCCAGGCTCTCGGGATTTTGGGGTACCATGGTCCCCAGCCTGTGCAGTCTCAGCTGCACTCCAATCATGCCTTGAGCGAGCCTTTTTCCCACACACAGGTGCAGCCTCCCCCGAGTGAAGGGGTCTGTGTGGGGCATCTCTTGTCAGAGGAAATTTCAACCCTGGAGTCCTGCATATCAAAACAGTGGTAATGAACCTGGATCTGCCTGGCCAGCAGGTCTGTTATTTGGCTTCGGATGAACCGAGTGAGCCAGGAAAGTGCCCATGGCCCAAAGGCAAGGACCAGGAGCAGGCCTACAACAGGTCCTAGGAGGGAGGAAAGAAGGGTTGTTAGCTAAGGGGAGTTGGAAAACCAATTCTAGAACCACCCAAGCTCTTGTTCTCCTTTTCTCTCTCTCTCTCTCTTTTTTTTTTTTCTTTTTCTAGTCCTTTTCTAACCTTCCATACTGTCCCTGACTACCCTGATGTGGTCTGTAATGAAGCAACATTCCTCTTTGAGCCCAGTACAAAGGCCACCCAGTTGTAGAAAGAGGAGATCCAGGCCTCTCCTGTTCTGTAAAACTACCTCAGCTAGGGAGGAAAGGGATGACTGGAGGGCTGAAATTCCCTGTTCAAATTGAGCAATATCCTCGTCTATGGACAGTCAAAGCTCAGATTAATGTTAGTTGGACAGGACCAGAGAGGCAATTCCTGTGCCTGTTCCCTTTGCTCCAACCCCCAGAAGGACTGCTAAGGTGATGGCAGTAACAGGCTCCCATCAAGGCAGTCGTCTCAGCGTGGCTTCTCTTCCTAGAGATCTAGGAATTGATCTGAGGAATAAAAGGTTAGTCTAGGTGGAAGGGACCTAAGTGCCCTGAGTGGCATCTCTGGTGTTACCCTGTTTGCTGTGCTACCTACCAGCCACAGGCTATGTCAAGCTGGCCCAACACGGCTATGACCACCTGTGACACCAAGGCCAGCAGGTCCGACAAGTCTTTCTGACACCATGGATGAAAATTCAGCACTGCCCTTGGAAACATGACCCCTGCTGTCAGACTGGATTTGTGACAAGCAGTGTCACAGCCCAGAACGTGATTGACTATGGGACTTGTATACTCTGTGAAAAGTCTCAAACACAGTTTGCTGTAAAGTTCCCACTGTCCCCCCCACAGGAACTCTGAGCAGAGTGATAACAGAGCTAAAGGGCTGGTGGGGGTTGCTGTGGGTGAGGACAACAGCCTGGAGGGCTTGCCAGAGGGACAGCATTTGAAACAGAAGAAGTTTCCTCAGGAGAGGGGCTATCTCTCCTGGGCAGATCAGGTATATTTACAGCTCTAACCAGGCATTCTGGTAACCATCTGGGAGCAGAGTGTATCTGGTCAGGAATGCAGGCTGAACCTCATCCCTATATAAGGACTGGGTCGGGGCCCTTCCAACGCCCCGTGAGGGGATCTCGCCACATGGCTAGTGGCCGGGTGGCATCTGGAGAAGGGGGCCAGTGCCTGTCAGCGGCAGAGTGCCCTGCAGTATCTAAGGTGAGGAAGTTGAGAACAAACAGAGCATGGCTCAATTGATCTCTGGAGGAGGTAAAATGAAGGTTAGAAGACTTGAGGTGAGCCAACCAGGTCTTTAGAGTCTAGTGGGCTCATTTTATTATTCCCTGTCCCTGGGGATAGTAAGTTATCCCTGTGGTATGAATAATTTGTAGACTCTCACAAAATTTTTGAAGCCTGTGCTGGTATAAGCAGGGCCATTGTCTGTCTTTATCTTAGCTGGTTTTCCCAAGGCAGAAAAGGCAAGAATTAGGTGAGAAAGAACATCCTTTGTGGCTTCCCCAGCATGAGGAGAGGCAAAGATAAAGCCACTAAAGGTATCTATAGAGACATGGGGCAATGAGTAACATGTGTCTGCCAGATTTGGTTGGGAAGGAGGCCTCGAGGGTTGACTCCCAAGTGTGGGGCAGCGTAAGAAACAACACAAGAGGGACATTGTTTGACAATTTCTCGGGCCTGTTGTTTAGAGATCTTAAAAAAGACAGAGGGTCTGAGAATTTAAATGGTGGATCTTATGGGCAGTTTGGGCCTGTAGGACTGAGCTGACCATGACAGGGAAAGTTGGCCTGGTGGCGGCATCTGCCTGTGCATTGCCATCGGTTAACGGTCCAGGAAGATCACTATGGGCTCTAATATGGCCTATAAAAAATGGGTGTTGGCGGGTCAGGACAAGCTGTTGAATCTGGGAAAAGAGTGAGGTGGCGTTGGAGGTAGGCCTTATGGCTAGAGAGGTTTCTAACAAGGGGATGGAAAAGGCAATATAGGCACTATCTGTATAGATATTAATAGGTTTATCAGAATAAGTCTGAAAAACCTTTAAAATTGCTGAAAGTTCAACCAACTGCGAGGAATGGAAAGGCGTTAGGGAGGAGGTAGGGTGGCTTTGGGCCACAAAAGCTGCAAAACCATTAGCGGAACCATCAGTAAAGACGGTAAGTGCACGAGAAATGGGACCAGTTTTTGTAATTTTTGGAAAGATGAAGGGATGTAGCCGGGCAAAATGGAGCAAGAGGACATCTGGGAGGTGATTATCCAAGGTCCCCATAAACCCTGCCAAGGCAACCCCCCACTTATCTAAGGTTTGGAACAAAAACTGGGTTTGATCCTTGGAATAGGGTGTGAGTATGATATCAGGGTCCTTACCAAAATATTGGAGAGAGGTCTGTCATCCTTTCATAATGAGTGAGGCCACCTGTTCAGGGTAGATGGAAATGACTCTTGAAAGGGTAGCAGGCATGTGGACCCTTAGGAGTATCTTGCCCTTATGTTTTGGTTTCTGAGCATGTTGCCAAAAGACTCCTGTGGGTGTATGTGGTGTGGGCAGAACTATAAAATAAAGAGGTATGGCATAGGAAATCTGAAAGCAAGACTGTTGGTTAATGGCAATGTCTATCTGAATCAAAGCCTCGTTGGCTGCAGGGGAAAGCACACAGGGTGATGTGGGGTCAGGGTCACCCAGGAGGATCTCGTAGAGGGGAAGGAGAGAATCCGTAGGAAGTTTAAGATAAGACCTAAGCCATTGGATATGGCTGAGCAATTGTTGGAAATCACTTAGGGTATGGAGATGGTCAGTGCGTAACTGGATGCAAGGAAGGAGGACCCTGTTTGAATGGAGTTCCCACCCCAGGTAATTGAAAGGATCCTGGGTTTGGACCTTATCTGGAGCAATCTGTAGTCCCAGTCCATTAAGGGCTCTACTGAGTTCTGAAAAACATCGCTCAAGGGAGATGGGGTCAGGTGCAGTGAGGAGAAGGTCATCCATGTAATGTAAGATATAGATCTGGGGGAATTAAGTCTGACAGGGTCCACAGTCTAAGCCACGAATTTCTGGCAGAGAGTAAGACTGTTGGCCATGCCCTGGGGTAATACTTTCCATTGTTAGCGAAGCATGGGTCCCTGAAAATTGGGGCAGGGAAGGCTGAATGCAAAATAGGCTCTGTCCTCGGGGTGCAAGGGAATAGTAAAGAAACAATCTTTAAGGTCAATGACCATCTTGTAAAATTTAGTAGGAATAGCCACAGGTGAAGGCAATCCAGGCTGAAGTGCCCCCATAGGCCTCATTACCTTATTTACTGCCCTTAAGTCTTGAAGGAGCCTCTATTTTCCTGACTTCTTTTTGATAGCAAATATAGGTGTATTCCAAGGGGAGTTGGAAGGCTCAATGTGGCCAGCCATAAGCTGCTCCTGTACAACCATAGTGGAGGCCTGTAGCTTTTCTTGAGTAAGGGGCCACTAATTCACCCAGACAGGGGTCTGTGTCATCCAGGTAATTTTGTCTGCATGGGGTACAGGAGGGTCAGTGGCCACTACTAAAAACCCGAATATCCCAGCCCATGTGTATCCTCCTTGGGAACGGGCTGAATTGGTTGGACTCTCCCCTGAGCTGCCTTGCCCAAGCCTGTGCCAGGGATATAATTCATCCATAGCATTTGTTGTGTGACTGTAGAGTTTGGGCTATATAAGATTACGTGCATTTGTGAAAGTATGTCCCTTCCCCAAAGATTAACAGGCAGGCCCGGAACCACAAAAGGAGTGACAGTCCCCTCGTTTCCTTCCTCATCCTTTCAGAAAAGTGTCCTTGAACTAATTAAAGGATTATTAGACTGACCGATTCCTTTTAAATCGGTGAGGGATGGAACCAGTGGCCAAGCAGACAGCCAGTGAGACTGTGAAATGACTGAGGTGTCTGCCCCTGTATCCAAGATACCCTGAAACTTCTTTCCCTCTACAGTAAGGCTGAGAGTAGGGCGATCCTGAGTAACAGGCTGGACCCAGTAGGTGTCCGAGGAGCCCAATCCAGCTGACCCCCGAGGGGTGTTTGTAATTGAGGGATCATCAGAGACAGAAGAGGGTAGAGGAACTAGCTGTGCCAAGCACGTACCTTGAGGAATCGTGACCATGCCATTTACAGCAGTGGCCAGAATCTTAATTTCACCTGTGAAATCACTATCTATTATGCCAGGGTAGACCTGGACACCTCAGAGGGCCGCAGAAGCACGGCCAAGGACAAGCGTGCAAACATTAGGAGGTAAGGGACCTGTCACCCCTGTAGGGATGACCTAAGCCCCTTCAAGGGAGTTTAATACTGTTTCAGTGGTGGTGGCACACAAGTCCAATCAGGCACTGCCTGGAGTTGCTCTCCAGAGGAAGGAGAATGGAACTGGGCCAGGAGAATTTGTTGAGGCTGGGGAGGCAGGAGGTGAGTGGACCTCAAGGCTCCAGGGTGCACTCTTGGAGGCATTGGGGCCGGCTGGGCTAAGGGCGGGAGGCTGTGACATTTCTGGGGACATTCCCTAGCGAAAAGTCTGGGTTGTTTACAGAAATAACAGGTGCAGGTTCCAGGCTGTTGTGAAGCCCTGAGGGCAGCACCTACAGCTGATCCCATGGCATGGGCGGCGCCAACACCTGAACAGAGTCTCACAGATTCAGACAGGTCCGCTCTGTTTTTATGAGGGCGGAGGACTTCCTGGCAGGCAGGGTTTGCATTTTCAAAGGCCAAGTGTTTTACAAAGGTGCTTTCGTGTTCATTCGGCCCAAAAAGTCTCTCAGCTGCATCATTTAAGCGAGAGACAAATTCACTAAAAGGTTCATCAGGGCCCTGAGGAATCTTTGTTAATGAGGTGGTAGCTGAGCCCTTTTGGGGCAGGCATTTCCAGGCCCGGACCCCCGCATTTTAAATCTGGGCCAGGAGGCCAGGAGGGAATTTTGCCTGTGCTGCATTTGTATCGTAAGGGGGGTTGCCGAGGAGTTTCTTTAGTTTCCAAGTTTTTGAAGACGGCTGTTCAATATTTTTTTGAGCAACTTCTTGACAATTTTCTGTAAATTCTATTTTCCAGAGGATAAAGTCACCCCCAGAAAGAGCTGCACAGGCAAGAAAATACCAGTCATTAGGGGTCAACAAATGTTCGCTCTGGTTTTCCACCAAGGCTAAGGTAAAAGGAGCCATAGGACCATACTGAGCACAGGCGAATTTCAGCTTTTCAACAAGGCAGAAATTTAATTTGTAATAAGTCTGTCCTGGTGGGGGGGGGGTCCTCTGGTGAAGGCTTCTTCTCCTCCTCCTTCCCCTCCTCCCCCTCCTCATTTTGATCTTCCAAACCTCCTGAGGGGCCGCTCTAGGCTGCAGCCTCGGATGAGTCCCCAGATGTCTAGCTTTTGGTAACAGGAAATGCCAGGACAGGCTGAGGCTTACTCTTCGATTTACTAGATTTTTGAGATGGTTTTAGCGGACCAGGAGCCACCACTTCAAGGGCAAGATCTTAAAATTCTTTGTCAAGAGTTTTCAATTCCCTTAAAAGCTCAACACGTTCCCTACGAGCCTGGAGGGCCCATTGCAGTGAGCTGAGATCTGGGAAGGGTGAGTCAACCCATCATGAATGGGCCCGCAAAAATGGGAAGACAGAGAAACATAGGCAGGGGGCATTGCGGAAGGGGGAACTGCTGAAGATTTTTGAGGTGGTAAAAAAGGGCCCAAGACTCCTGTGTTAAAGGGAGATTTTTGCAGGGGGGTCAGTCTGGATTATGGTAACTGGCCACCCCTTTCTCTAGGGAAGCCTCCTCGGTGGGTTCTAGAGGGGAGATAGAGGTCAAATTAACAGAGGGATGAGGATGGGCAGGAGCAGACTCCTGGGGATTGTTAGGTTTAAAAGTCTTGAGATTCCCCTCTTCCATAGAGCTCAGGTCATGAACCAAGGGACAGACTGAAGGCAGACCAGAAAGCGCTGGGGGGGGGGGAGTCTTAGGGCAGGTAGAGGGGGAGCGAAAGGCTTCTTTGAAGATTTTTTCTCCTATATTAATAAGCTTTTGTATGTCAGGGGAATATTTATAGATCCTGAGAATGTCATTAATAATCAACAAAGGCTTTAAGATCTTTTTTTTTTTCCCTAGTTCCTTGTATCTTGAGGGGCTCATTTAGTCCTACATATTGAAACTGCAGAATTTATCCCTGATGAGTCAGAATTAACTTTGTTATTTATTCATTTACAAGACATAATCAGAAACAGGAATTATCCCTTATATATAACTCACATCTAATACCATATGAGTCTGTCAGGCCCTTTAGCACAAGAAAATGAGGAGATTGATCAACTATTGATAAGAAATGTACAAGAGGCCTCAGAGTTTCATAAAAAAATCATGTCAATAGTGAGGGTTTTAAAAAAGGATTTTTTCATAACCTGGAAACAAGCTAAGGAATTTATATGGAAATATCCTACTTGTTCATTTTACAATCAGACTCCACTACCCAAAGAATGTAACCCAAAGGGCACTCAGAGGAATGAAATCTGGCAGATGGATGCATTTCATTTTGTAGAATTTGGAAAATTGAAACATGTGCACCACACCATTGATACCTACTCAGGATTTCCATGAGCAACTGCTCTGAGTTTCAAAAAGGTTGATTCTGTAATCCAGAAATTGCTAGAAGTTATGGCCATCATGGGTATACCTATATATGTTAAACCTAACAATATCTAGCCTATGTCTCTGGTAAAATGAAACAGTTTTTTGCTTATTATGATATAAAACATATTACAGGTATACCACACAATGCTACAGGGGAAACAGTCATAGAAACATCAAATTGAACTCTAAATGGTATGCTAAATAAACAAAAAGGAGCAACAAAATCCCCCAGAAATAGATTACATAATACTTTATTGACTTTGTCTCAAAGAAAACCAAAAAAAAAAAAAATTATGGGCTTAGGGATTTAGCTCAGTGGTAGAGTGCTTGCCTAGCATGCACAAGGCCCTGGGTTTGATCCTCAGCTCCAGAAAAAAAAAATTGATAAAAGTTCGATTTGAACAAGACAGACCTCTTAATTAGAACAGGTGATAGTTCCTCAACCAGCATGACCATCCAATTTAAAGAAACTTGGCCTATTGGTATTACATCACAAATAAAATTCATAAGTCTTCCTAAATGTTTGTTTTTGTTCTTCTCTACAAACAGTTATCACAAATGGTGTTTATGTAGTCCCAGATCAATTAAAAATTAAAGCTGGCTTTGGAGTTGGAAAATGACTCTCTATTTCTTTAAAGCCAAGCATGTTGTTAAAAAGAAAATGCATAATCTCTGTATCATGTCAGAAGAATCAACTGATATTGGGCAGAAGAAAGCCAAAATTAAGGGACGATTCTATTGCCACTGTTCTCATAATACTTTGATGCTATTTTGATTCTTTAAACTTTCCGTAAAGTATGAATTTTATATCAATATATATATTTGTAACTCAACATAAATCCAGTTACTCTGATCCTGATTGAAAAGTAAGTAGGAAGTAGTCTTGAATGCATTGGCATAGGAGATCACTTCCTAAATATAACACCAGTATCACAGTCATTGAGAGAATCAATCAATGGGACCTCTTATACCAGAGAAGCTTTTGTAGAGAAAAGGACATGGTCAACAAGACAAAGTGACAGCCTACAGAATGGGAAAAGATCTTCACCAACCCCACATCTGACAGAGGGCTGATATCCAGAATATATAAAGAACTCAAGAAATTAGACATCAAAATGCCCAACAGTCCAATTAAAAAATGGGCTACAGAGCTAAACAGAGAATTCCCAACAGAGGAAGCTCAAATGGCTGAAAGGCATTTAAGGAATGCTCAACCTCCCTAATCAGCAGGGAAATGCCAATCAAAAGGACTGTGAGATACCACCTTACACCCATCAGAATGGCTAAGATCAAAAACACTGGAGAGAATGTGAAGCAAGGTAAACACTCCTACATTGTTGGTGGGAATGCAAGCTTGTACCTTTCCACTTTGGAAATGAATATGGTGATTTCTTAGAAAATTGGGAATCAATCTCCCCCAAACACAGCTATACCACTCTTGGGCATATACCCAAGGAATGCTCAATCATACCACAAGGGCACATGCTCAGCTATGTTCATAGCAGTATTATTTGTAATAGCCAGAACCTGGAAACAACCTAGATGCCCTTCAACTGAAGAATGGACAAATAAAATGTGGTACATATACACAATGGAGTACTACTCAACAGAGAAAAACAATGACATCATGAGGTTTGCACACAAATGGATAGAGCTAGAAAAAATCATCCTGAGTGAGGTAACCCAGACTCAAAAAGACAAACATGGTATGTATTCACTCATAGAAGCATAACAGATATAAAACGAAGGATGACTAGAGTGCTACTCACAACTCCAGGGAGGCTACCTAGAAAACAGGACCCTAAGAAAGACACAGGGATCACCCAACAGCAGAGAAAGGAATGAGGTCTACATGAGCAAACTAGACATGAGGGTAGTTAATGAAGTGCAAGTTTTGGGAGAAAGAAAGCTTAGGGGAACAGGAGGTCTCAGCTAGATCAGGAACAGAGAGGGAGAACAAGGAAAAAGAGACCAAGATAAATGAAGACCCCATGGGAATAGGAAGAAAAAAAGTGCTAGAGAAGTCTCCAGAAATCAACAAAGATACCTCCACAATAGACTACTGGCAATGGTCAAGAGAAAGCCCGAACTGACCTTCTCTGGTGATCAGATGGCTAAACACCCTAACTGTCGTGCTAGAACTCTCCTCCAATGACTGATGGAAGTGGATGCAGAGATCCACGGCCAGGCCCCAGGTGGAGCTCCAGGAGTCCAATCAGTGAGAGAGAAGAGGGATTGTATGAGCAAGAGATATTGAGACCATCATTGGAAAAAGCACAGGGACAAATAGCCAAACTAGGGGAAACACATGAACTATGAACCAATAGCTGAGGAGCCCTCAACTGGATCAGGCCCTCTGGATAAGTGAGACAGTTGATTAGCTTGAACTATTTAGGAGGCCCCCAGGCAGTGGGACCAGAACCTGTCCTTAATGCATGAGCTGTTTTTTTTGGAGCCCAGAGCCTATGCTTGGACTCTTTGCTCAGCCTGGGTGAAGGGAGGAGGTGACTGGACCTGCCTCCACTGAATCTACCAGGCTGAGCTGAATCCTCAGGGGAGTCCTTGCACTGGAGCAGATGGGAATGGGGGGTGGATTGGGGGGAGAGGGGAGGGGGTTGCGTAATAGGGAGGATAGCGGAATACATGGCTGATACGTAAAATTAAATTAATTATAAAATTAAAGAAAATGAAATGCTTCTTCCATCAAAGTGCTAAAAGAAAAAAAATCTGTTTTTGCAAGCTTTGCTAACTCTGATGTCTGCCCCCAGCATGTAACAGGATTCTCTTAAATTCTGATTTTTTTTTCTGTGGAAAAACTTTTACAACTCCCAAACATATTCTGTTACAGTAGTTTATTTAAAAATTTTTCTCCCATTTAAATTGGGGCGGTTCACTTCCACTCAAAAAAACAAATGTTCCAAATAAGAATAGCAAGACAGAGAAGAAAATATTAATAGCTGGACTCAATACATACTACATGAGTTATAGTAAGTCACCAAAATCGTTTATGTGCTTTTATTAAAATACAACAATGGGCACAGGTGGCAATTATTTCTTATTAGATTAGCCAGATAAGAATTAGAATTCTGAGATTGGAACAGGCAAACACAACTCTATATATAGGATCAAACATGTTGATTTCTACCTTCCCTCTCCATCTTCTTTACTTTTAGCATCTGAAAGTGGCTAATCAATAAAGAATAGCTAGCTGGTGAGTCTTTCCAAATGGCAAAGGACAGGAGCCACGCACAATATTTGCTAATGGTCATGAAAAGAAGTGTTATTTTTTTTCAACCAAATGAAGAGATTCTCTGCTCTAAAGCATAATTTTCAGCATTTTTGTAAGTTTAATATCTGATTCTTTTGTTCCCAGAAAGAGATGTTCTCCAGAAATAGATGTGCAGCTTAGGTCATATAAATGCTAGCTTGTAACCCCACACACAAAAAGAAACATGAAAAAAACCAAAGTCCCACTTATGAAGGAAGTGATTTTGTAAGTCATGTCTTGTGACAGCACCCATCTCCATGGTGTATCCCAACCCATCTTTCTCTAGGTAGAAGAAACTGGCATGCAGGGAGGCTAAACTGCCAAGACATAACCAAGAATTTCCTGGGTGTGCCTGCTGTCCTGCCCTTGTTTTGCACTCTGTTCCTCAGACCTGCACTCTAAAGCTTTACCTGTGGCTATTTCAGACCTTATTCTCCTTGGATAACCTTTCATGTAGCTCAAAAGGGCCTGTCCTAGGAAGAGAAGGACAAAATCAAAGTGACTTTCCACATCTGATAAGGTCTATTTACTTTCAAAGGAAGAAATTTGTCAAAGATCCGTTTACAGAAACCTTGTTGAAGAGGCACAGAAGTTAGAGTGATACCAACAAGTTTTCACAGGGATCTACGTACATCAGCCCTGGAGTGAATCTCCAACATAAGGTAACTAGTGGACACATTGCCAGTCATTACTTACACCCCCACTTACCTGGAATTTATGGTGTTACATTGCTCTCAGCTTTAAGGAGCCTCTTCTGACCTTCAAGGAAGGACATAGCATAAGATTGAAATTCATTGTCAAGGCAGTGAATTTAGACCCAGTTCCCCATATCTGAAAGTTCCAATGGTCAGAAAATTCAAGGAAAAATACATTCGTTGAAGTGAAGCTTGTATATAAACCATTAGAAGAATTTAGCATGGTACTTGTTATGGCAAGACAATATCAGGGGACACTTATTGACAGGGTGAAGTGGTTTGTGAGTCTTTGGGTGTCTCGGCGTCTTTGTAAAACTGTGACAGGGAAACACAGGTTGGGTTCAGGAGGAAGTAGAATCTCTTCTTCTGAGACAGATAAGCTGCTGTTGAGCATTTCATGAAACACACATCTCACTGACTTGTGAAAACCCCTCTGTCATATAGTGCTTTCTTAATATCTTTATTGCAATGAATTATCAGGCACAGCAACTTAGAATGGGAGAAATTGATCATTGCCCACAATTCCAGGTAATAGTTCCATTTTTTGAAAATCAGGATAGGAACTCAGCTAATCATATCACATCCACAGCCAAGAGCAGAGATAAACAAATGTACTCATGCTACCTGTTTGCTTATGCTTATGCTCTAGCTTCTTCATACTTACACAGTACAGGTTACACACAATGAAATGATTCTGCCAATTTTGGGAGTCTTATCTCAATTAAAAATTAATAAAATCCCACAGAGACATGTTCAAAGAAAAATCTGATCTATATAATTCCTCACTGAGGGTCCCTCTTCCCAGGTGACTAGTTTGATTCAGTCTGATAATAAGAACTAAGAATCACACTGCCCCAGCATCACTGCCAGGATTTGAGGAGATTTCTGCCTGCATTTAGAGCTGTGGTACTCAACCTGTGTGGGTCAACACCCCATTTGGGGTCACATATCAGATATACTGCACATCAAATATTTGAATTACAATTCATAACAGTAGCAAAATTAGGGCTGGAGAGATGGCTCAGAGGTTAAAAGCACTGCTCACTCTTCCAAAGATCCTGAGTTCAATTCCCAGCAACCACATGGTGGCTCCCAACCATCTGTAATGAGATCTGGTGCCCTCTTCTGGCCTGCAGGGATATGTGTATACAGAATACTGTGTACATAATAAATAAATAAAACTTTAAAAAAAGGTAGCAAAATTAAAGTTAAGAAACAACGAAAGAGTTATGTTTAGGGCTCACCATAATTCGAGGAACTAATGTTCATGCTACTTAAAGATTAAAAGGGTCAGAAAATTGGAAAAAAAAATAACCATTGATCTAGAGTGTCCAGTGGAACCCAAGTGTCTATGTTGCTAACTATGAAGGGGCTTGCAAAGGATTTTCCTGAATATCCTTTGCTCTAAGGGAAACTCATGTTCTGTGTGGAAGACTCCAGCTATCTGGCAATCTTTAGTACCCAGTAATAGCAGACCACTTTGAGCTACTGAACAGAGGGTACAACACCCACTACACACTTGCTGATAACACAGATTTTAGTCACACTGGGCTCCATGACCAAATCACGCTCCTATGAGTGCTTGTTCCTGGACGGTATCAGCCTCTTCCTCTAGCATAACTCTGCCTAGCTGTTTCCTGTAGACTCTTTACCAGGAAGTTGTTCAACAAGTGTCCTTCTCAGTCAGCATTAAGTCTATAATGTCTTGTGGCTAAGGAGATAAAGAGATGTAGGTACTTTTTTTTGATTTTACATCTTTTTAGTATTGTTTTGTTTTTTTTTCATTTTTCATTATTAAGAAATTTTCTCCTCTCCCCACATACTGTCCACAAAGCCCCCTTCCTCCCTCTACCCACCCCCATCCCTCTCTCCCAAGCCACTCCACATTCCCACATCCCCCAAATTGAGGTCTCCCATGGGCAATCAGCAAAGCCCAGCAAACTGAGCCTAGGCAGGTCCAACCCCCTCCACACTAAACCAAGACTGTTCAAGGTGTCACACCACAGGCACTGGGTTCCAAAAGCCTGCCCATTGACCATGGATAGATCCCTATCTCCTGCCTAGGTGTCTCTCTAACAGTTCGAGCAAAACAACCATCTTCTGTATCCAGAGGACCTAGTCCAGTCTCATGGGGGCTCCACAGCCACCAGTCCACAGTTCATGGGCTTCCACTAGTGTAGCCAGTCACCTCAGTTGCAGGTACTTATGATGAACTTCAGCATATATTAATTTCTGTGATATTATTACCTTGTGTACATAAAATTTCAGTAGGAGATAAAGATTCAGTTCTACACAGAGAAAGAACTGGAGGATGTTCAATCAATCAGGGAGGGATCTCTGGCTTTGGATCAAGGGGGTGCTGAAGGGCTTCTCTTGTATCCCAGCAGAGGCTCCTGCAAAGGTCAACTTGACTTCTAGTGTAAGGAAAGATCATTAGCAGGGAAGCAATGTCAGTTCCCATGACATCTGCAGCTCTTCCCTAGACATTCTAATGTATCCTGGAGAGCCCTGGCATCCTCTGTGATGTCACTATGTTGTGACAACACCCACTGTCCTTGGGAAGTTTATTCAGTGCCTTCACCATTTACTGATGAACATGATGGCATACTGAAGAGTTTAAATTGGAAAGAAAATGGAGAGGGTAGAGAGAACAGAGAGTGACGGAAGAAAGCTGATCTTCAGCCTCCGTGTAAAACATCAAGGAAGAAATGATCAAGAGAATGGTGCAATGAGTTCTGTACAGGAAAAGGGAAGCTTCCTGGAGGAAGTGGGCTTGAGCTGAATCTTCCAGTAATGGGGAAAAGAAAGTTGGAGTCTCTGGAAACTAACAGAACTTCCCTGCTTGTCATGGCTCTTGAAATTCCAGGATTCCAGGATATAAATTGTTTTGCTTCAGAAGTCAGGAACTGGTAAGATCAGAGCTTTATGCTGGGAACTCTTGGCATTCATTCCTTTTGGAGGATAGGCATTGGTGAGTGAACATGAGACCAACATTAAAGAGGGAGGGATTAATGAGGTGTGCCCATTTCAAGGCAGGACATCACTCTACTTCAACCACACTGGCTAACTTTAAGTACTTCCCAGCTGCTCTGTGTTCCTGAGTTGTCAGTGAGGAGACTTGTTGAGTTTGGTGACCATGTTCTGCCCTTATATGTCTTCTCCATAAATAGTTATATGGTTAGAGTGACCTGTCAAGATATTTGGGGAACCTCTAAATGACTGGGGTGATTATGAACTATGGCAATTTTTTGCTGACTTGTAAACCCACAGTCTTGTGGACTCTGCAGCCAAGTTGAATTCTGAGTCTACAGCTGTGAATGAGCCTGAAGAGGCTATCTCCTAGGTTACTTGGAGCATGTGCTATGAGGGCAGAGAAAACCAGATAGCTGGGGTAACCACTTCCCTTCAAATAGAGGAGACAGCTGAGTTCCTCAGAGGGGTCATCTGAAGCACAGGACAAAATAATTTGGGGTGTCACCGAGTCACTGGTAAACAAGCTTTCTTAAACATTTGATTAGGACTCAGTGTGGTCTGTCCATTATCTTTGCCTTGTGATACTGCAAGTTTATTTATGTTCATCTACCCACAAGGAGCACCAGAGTGCCACCATCCCACCAAACCTTCCTCACCAAGATACAGGTGAAGCCGAAGGTGCAGACTGACCACTCAGCTACAGGAAATGACTATTGAAAGAATGTAACAGTGAGATTGCCTGATCTTTATCACAGAAGAGAGCATGAAGAATAGGTATTCATTCTTTCAAACTGTGTTTTCAATCTCAGGTTCATTCTGTCATCATTACTTAGTTTTATATAAGGTCTGTGTTTCTGGTGGGCTGCATCTTCAGGGTATGCCTTCAGGGTATGCCAAAATCATGTCTCTGAACTTCTCCCAAAGGCAGAACCTCAAATGTGGACAGGAATGACATGAGGACAAAGACTATTCTGCTTCCTCTAAAAAGAAACAAAAACAGAGCCTGTGGCATGAGTCATAGTACTCACGGACTGAGGCAGTAGTATGAATTCCCAGCATGACTTTGAAAAGATTCTATCAAGTGCTGTCTAGTATGAGATGTTAGTTGCTGTGAGTTTGAGTTAATTTTTTTGTTACTTACTTTAAAAGGCCTTGTGCATTTGATTCTCCAAGCAGCAGTTGGAGATGCCTGGTCACACATCTAATGTGTCCATACAGGGACTCAGGCTGATCCCTGGTCCTTTTGTTCCCCTCTGAGAGGACACACCTGCATTCATTTGTTCAGCATCCAATTGATAGAGTTCTCCCACTCTCACTCAGTCTCTCTTTCTCTGCAACCAGAATTAAAGATGACTGTGAGCTTTTATGTGTATGCTGGAAATCAAATTCTTGCCTAGGTCCTCTTTACTAGCTAGCCTCTCTGGAGCTGAGTTGCAATCTGGTTACCCTTTGCTTTACATCTAGTATCTACCTATGAGTGAGGACATACTGTAGATTAACCAACCATCTTATTAAATAAGAAACACAGAGCCAATACAGAGATGAAGCCAAGAGGTCAGAGCAATAGCTAAGAGCTAAAAACCTTACCCTTCACTGTTGCTGTTGTTTTACCTCTCTGAAAAAGAGACCTACTTCCTGTGTCTGTCTTTTTTATAGAGTTTCTGTTCTGCCTTCTCCTTGGTTGTAAACCCAAGCACATGACCACCTAGTCACTGCCTGTCTATGCAGACCTCCAGGTCTTCTATAGTTGGTATTGAGATTAAAGGCATGTGTCTCCAATACTGGCTGTATCTTTGAACACACAGAGATCTTCCTAGCTCTACCTACCAAGTTCTGGGATTAAAGGCGTGTACCACCACCGCCCAGCTCTTGCTATGGCTTGCTAATACCTCTGACCCCCGGGTAACTTTATTAACATACAAATCACATTTCAGCACAAATAAAATATCGTTATAACATACCATGTTTGTCTTTCTGATTCTGGGTTACCTCACTCAGGATAATATTTTCTAGTTCCATCCATTTGCCTGTAAACTTCATGATGTCATTGTTTTTCTCTGATGAATAGTACTCCATTATGTATATGTACCACATTTTCTTCATCCATTCTTCAGTTGAGGGGCATCTAGACTGTTTCTAGGTTCTGGCTATTACAAATAATGCTGCTCTGTTCAAACATGTGTCCTTGTGGTATGATTGAGCATTCCTTGGGTATATGCCCAAGAGTTGTAGAGCTGGGTCTTTAGGGAGATTGATTTCCAATTTTCTGAGAAAGCACCATACTGATTTCCAAAGCGGCTCTACAAGTTTGCACTCCCACCAACAGTATAGGAGTGTTCCCCTTGTTCCACATCCTCTCCAACATAATCTGTCTTCAGTTTTTTTTTTTTTTTTTTTTTTTTCGAGACAGAGTTTCTCTGTGTAGCTTTGCGCCTTTCCTGGGACTCACTTGGTAGCCCAGGCTGGCCTCGAACTCACAGAGATCCACCTGCCTCTGCCTCCCAAGTGCTGGGATTAAAGGCGTGCACCACCACCGCCCGGCTCAGTGTTTTTGATCTTAGCCATATTTATTTTTGAAAATGATTCTATGGGACCAGTGGCAGACACTTGAAATGACTTTAAGAGGTATTGTATAATTCTAATTCTCCAGTGCTCATTTCTTTTCTTTTTTTTAAATTATTAATTTATTTATTATGTATACAGTGTTCTGTCTACATGGCCAGAAGAGGGCACCAGATCTCATTACAGATGGTTGTGAACCACCATGTGGTTGCTGGGAACTGAACTCAGAACCTCTGGAAGAACAGCCAGTGTTCTTAATCTCTGAGCCACCTCTCCAGCCCTGCTCCTTTTCTTGTATGTAATTCAGTTTTCTTCTTTTTGTGTGTGTATGTGTGAGTATGTGTGTATGTGCGTGTATGTGTGTGTGTGCATGTGTTTGTGCAGACTGTGGCATAGGCTTTAAAATTCGCAGTGATCTTCCTTCCTCTGAGTCCAGTTTGCTGGCATTATAAGAATGCACTGCCACTTCCAGCTCGAAAAATATTTTTTATGATCTAAGTCTCCTTTTCTTATGGTGGACAGGGAGGCAAGGAGATGGTGTCAGGACCCCTGATACTGGCGTTGCAGATATTAGTGACCATCTAAATGTACTGGGAATGGAAGCTGGATGCTCTGAAAGAATCTTCAGTGTTCTTAACTGGTGATTCATTTTCCTACCTATGTTTTCTATTCTTGATTATGTTTCCTATCCAAGGTAACCTAGTCAGGGTTAGATACCAGATGCTGATGAAAGTGTGGAATTCTCCAGAGAGAATTAACCTCAGGCAAAGATGAGATCCCTAATTGTTTATCCAGTACAACATGGTCAGCCCATTCTCTCTCGCTCTCTTTCTCATATATATATATATATATATATATATATATATATATATATACATACACATATATATATGATATATGGATATATATGGTTATATATATATATATGTATCCAACAAAATGGATGCAGCAGGTTGTATTAATGTATTTCAGCTTACTAATTCACCTAACTTAATGAGTGAGAAGTTGAAAAGGATTTGGGAAGTGATAAATGAAGAGATAAAAGGGGAAAGTGATGTAATTGCTCTTGTGTATCAATTTACAGAAAGAAATTTTAAATTAAAAAGGGGCTAGGTTGACCACTCATCAATTGAGAGAACTGACTGTTTTTATAGAGGACCCAGGTTCCATTCCCAGAACCCACTTGGTAGCTAACCATTTATTATAATTTTAGTCCCAGGTAAATCCTTCCTTCTTCTGGTCTTGTTAGACACTACATACAGACACATGCAGGCAAAACATTGTATACATAATTTTTTTAAAAGAAAGAAAAAGGAAAGAATAAATTTTTTTACAGTGATGTCATAGCCCTTAGCCATAAAATAAGCCAGGGCTCATTCAAATGAACTCCTGCTGTGTAGCATGGAAGCAGCTGTGACCCCCTGCTATGTCAGCCTGCTCAGAGGAAAAACAGTTTTGATCTAAGGTTGATAGAGATCATTATAATTGTCTATCAAGGAGCAAAGTAAACAGTGCTCTTAGGTGACATTTCCTTGAAGATATCTGTATTTGTGTTCTCTATCTTTTGTATCTGTGAGAATTGTGGCAATGGTACAGTTACCTTTTAGATCAAACATCAAGATTGACTGGTCACATAGGCCCCAAAGCAATCTACTTTTTACTGGGTCATTTCCTTCATTTTCATCTAAGACCTTGTGGTACAAGATGAACATGCCAGAGACATTTCTTTCCATCATTTATGTATGTTCCTGCACAACTTTGAGGTACGAATATCCATAAATGTCTCTGCTTTTATATTGTGATCATGATCAGAAGAGGATTTGTTAACTTAGCAAGCTTAAGAATATGCAGAGTGCTACAGGAATGTGTCCAGACTTCCTAATCAAAATCCACATGCTTCCTTTGTTAAGGAAAAGCATTGTTTTGGAAATAACTCCCATGCTCTCTTTGCCTCCTGAAGTTAAGAAATCTTTCTCATTTTATCTGTCTTGTCTGGAGTGATCGCTATTCTTAATAGTCAAGCTGACTACCTCTTTAATTAATTAAAACCCAAAATATTTGTGTAAACATGTGAGGAATTTTTCTTAAAGATTTTGAAGTTAAAGACACTTCTTTAGTTTGGATCATTTTAGGTGATAGGATCCACTTTTAGCTGCTTGGTGGCAGTGCACACTTTTAACCCCAGGAAGCAGAAGCATTTGGATTTTCTGAGTTTGAGGCCAGCCTGCTCAACAGAATGAGTTTCAGGGATACAATGATAAAACCTTTCTTGAAATCACCAAAAACCCAAAGAATAAGATCCAACTTTAATCTGGGTAGCAACTCTTGGTGTCAGCCTACATATATAAAGGATATTGAAGAAGGAAGTTCTCTCTTCACCTGCTTGCCCTAGCTCTGGTTACCAATTATTTACTTTACTAGCAGTAGAGCCTACTTCCTTAAAATTGTGGTGTATACTCAAGACCAGCCCAGCTGAAATGTCCAGCCTCATGTACTGAACCACTACTGGACTTTTCAATTTTCCAATGGTAGACAGCCATTGTTAGACTAGCTCTACCACAGCTTGTGAGACATTCTAATAAATCCACTTTGTACACACATGGAGAGATTCATTCTACCAGTCCTGTTTGTTAATATTCTGATCCTGCCCCTTGTCGGCATTCAATGTCCTGACATAAAAGCTTATTCTTAAGGGAAATTTCCACCCACTATCCTCTCTCTCTCTCTTGCTTTCCTCCCAGGAAGTATGCAGACCCTTGCACTCCTCCCTCTCTTTCTCCCCTCACCCTTTTTTCCTCTTTCTCTTCCCCTTCTCTCTTCCTCCACTAAATAGACCTCTTCACTCAGTGCTGTCTGAATGTCGTCTTTGTCTGTCACCAGCAGCAGGGCACCTTGGCTCTCTACCTGCCAGAGCCTTCTTTATACAATTCATAACACGGTTCATGTACAGAAGCTTGAATAATGCAGTGGTTTTTTTGTTTTGTTTTTTCAACTGCCCTAGGAGTAAGATATGCTGACTATTAACAGTGCTTGCAAGCATATTCTTCCTAGCTTCATTATGCTTTAAATATTCAACTTTCCTTGAAGTCTACCCTTTATTATTATTCATTGGCCAACAGTGTGCTCTTATTTTCAAGAATAAAAATCCTCTAGCAATGAAGCCATTACTGATGGGAGAAAGACCAATTATCTTGTTTGTGATCCACTTCCTGCATTTCTTTCCTGGTTGTATGAAGTCCCTGTGACAACTAGGTAAAAAGTGGGTTCAGTTCACCTGACCTCAACTTGAAGTCACAAAACAAACATCTCCTTTTCTGTCTTTTAATTTCTTTTTAGTTGTTAATATTCTGAGCACCCTTCCACCTGTGTGACATGGAATCACTCCACCCTGACATAGTATAGTGGGCTGTACATGCTAGCCACACTGTGTCCAGGATGAAGAAGGGGAAGTACCTACCAAGAGCAGAAAGATAGCAGGATCTGCTATTGGAACCAGGGGCAAGTGCTATTGAAATGCAAATGTTTAGAAAAGGTCTGGGTCTGTGGTGGAAGGCAGGATCAGGAACCATTGTGCTGTGACTTTAAGCACAGTGTAACTCTATGGGAGGTGCTCTTGTCACTCAGGCCTCAATAGCTAATCAAGCCCTCCAGGTGACCTGCCAGTCAGAAGTGGTACAGGGTTCTTCCAGCTGCTAGCTTTAAGCTTGACTTTGAAGAGAAGCTGGCAGCAGCAGTTTTGTGTTGTGTGCTGTGCTGTGTGTGCTGGTGCAGAGAGCTGAGCAGAGAACCTGGGAGAGCTGGGAAACCACAGCATTGTGAGTAAGGTTCAGGAGCCAGAGTGGTGGGTCCTTCTCAGATCTGGGTGGGAAACTTCAGCCAGAATCCCTGTCTTGTGAGGTCCCAAATGGTCCTTGAAACTTCCTATTCTCAGGGCAGGCCTCTGGATATCTTTGCTCTGTGGGCCGAATCTGTTCACAGAATTGGGAGTAGGGAGGTGTGTATAGAAACATCTTTGTAGTCAACTTCAACATGCTTTTGGTGCACTCATTGAAAGCAGGCCTACTTTGTCCAGTACCTTCTAGAGGTGCAGCACTTTGTATTTAACTTTCATGTGTAAAATCCATTTATAGTTAATTTTGTGGAGGTTGTAAAAGGCATCTCATGTGTTGGGTAGCACTCTACAACTAAGGTGTAAGAGAGGAGTTGAAATAATGACATAAAGCATTTACTAATTCTTAAAACATAGTAAGTCTCACAAAATAGAATTTAACTGAGGGAGTTCTGCCTGGAAAAAAAAAACCTACCAGGCAGTGGTTGCATACACCTTAAATGCCAGGACTCAGGGGGCAGAGCCAGGCAGATCTCTGTGAGTTTTAGACCAACCTGGTCCAGCAAGATCCAAGACAGGCTCCAATACTACATGGAGAAACCTTGTCTTAACAAACAAAACAAAACAAAACCACCGAAAGATTTGTATTGTAGCCAGGCCTGTTAGAGATTAGGACAATAGGATACACATTAGTTCACCAGGATTGTCCAGTCATTTGGCTGTAAATCATGACAAAGGAGCCACCTCTGATTTACAAAAAGCCACTAGGCCTAACACTATATCAAAGGATGGGAATCTAACAAGCTGCTCATTGAGACTTTACATGATCATAACAACCTTAAGTCCTGGCATGCCATAAAGTTCAAGTTTTATTCTTGAGAAAATCCTAGTTCTGACAGATGGGCAATATGACACCAGTTGACTACTACTTGAAAATTAAAACACTAGCAGTTCAGTGGTGGTGGTGCTCGACTTTGCTTAGCACAAACTCAAGAGGCTCATCTCTGAGAGTTTGGGGCCGGCCTGGTCTACAGAGTTATGTCCAGGAAAGGATCCAAAACTACACAGTGAAAACCTGTCTCAATGAAAAAAAAAGAAAGAAAAGAAAAAAAGGAAAGTAGAACAACACTCTTATATTAAGTTCTGTACTGATCAAGCAATGCTTTCCTTCAAGCCCTCAGGCAGGGATTAGGAAAATTCTTGGGAGAGCTAGTAACAGCCTGGGGCCTAGACCTTGGAAGCTTTCCCTAAAGGCATAACATATTGACAATGAAACAGCGTTCCTTCCCTAAAACCAGGAACATGCTTTGAAGAGCTGGCAATGGTCTTGAATCAGGGCCTTTGTAGTGGGGTTGCTTTAGATCCCAAGAATCCAACTCTTTCACCAAATATGGCTATGGTTATCCATGCACAGATCACTGTGGGCTTAGTCAGTAATATTCTTAAGATACCTTGTTTCTCCATGTGCAGCATGGTTTGATTAGCCTCCTCTCTGAGTCTGTCCTATTGTATGATACTTTCTGCTGACTTCCTAAAGATTTCCCATTTCCTTCCATGTCGCCCCTAGAAGTATTATAAAGCTGCTATTCTTCTTAAGATGCATAATTGACATGAGACATGCCTTGTGCAAGATTTCCCCATCCCAGCTTTTATCTTTTCTTCCTTATACTTTTCCTCTCTTTCTCATCCCTTGTGATCTTCACCTTAGGATCCTGTCACTGAAGAAGGTCCTGCTGTTTCACATCACTGGGGTACTTAAGTAATAAGTTTGAAAATGTCTTTACTGTGTAAGTTTCCCATCTGTCCAAGTGGAAGACTTGCAGTCTTCTGTCCCTATTTAAGTTGTTCAGTGTGCGACCTGGAGCCTGAACCTAAATGTCACAAGGTTCGCAGAATATGTGGAATGCAAAATTTAATCACAGCAGGATAAAAGCAAGTTAGAACAAAAAATGGAGCACCAAAGGTAATTTTGTTGGTAGGTAGAACCTAAGAATGTTGTCTTTTCAAAGAATGTGGAAGATGTCAGGACTTTAGGTGGCAAAAATTATAGAAAGTTTCACAGAGAGCTTTACTGACCTGTCTTGTATGACCAGGAAGATAGGAATGTTAAAAGGAATAGCAGAAAGTGAAGACTGAGAGTATAGGATTTCAGTAGGAAATAGACTCATCAAAAATTAAGCAGTCAGGCAGTAGTGGCATATACCTTTAAGCACAGCACTTGGGATACAGAGGCAAGTGGATCTTTGTGAGTTTGAGGCCAGCCTAAGCTACAAAGTGAGTTCCAAGATAGTCTCCAAAGCTACAGAGAGAAACACTGTCTCAAAAAACCAAAAAATAAAACCCATAAATTATTAAGCCAGGCTGTGGAGGTGCACACCTTTAATCTCAGCACTCAGGAGGCAGAGTCAGGTGGATCTCTGTGAGTTTTAGACCAGCCTGTGCTACCAAATGAGCTGCAGGAAAGGCATAAAGCTACACAGAGAAACCCTGTCCTGAAAAACCAAAAAAAAAAAAAAATTAAGCTAGAGGTCATTTGTATGATATTTTGACTACAAAATTTTATTTGGCTTTTACTCATGGAAGGATTATACAAGGTAATTCCTACTCCTAGAAAGCAATTTCATACAAAACTTGCTGCACCTGTGGACCAGCATGTCAGTGTCCATCTGAATTAAGAAGTCAAACTTTGCAAGATCACCCATCATCTACTGGTCCTGGAAATAAGAAAGAATAAATATTTAAGGTCACGGATTCTTACTCTGGACGTTCGGTTCAGCATTGTTGCAGGCTTCTATCATTGAGAGTCAGAAACCCAGTGAGGAGACTGGGAGATACCATTGCATGGTGTTGTGAGGATAAAGCCCGGTGTTGCTGGTTTTTGTTTTTTAATTCTCTACTCTTTGGGGGGACTGCCACTCAGCTCTCAAATAAATCATACACAGGGAGGATTACTCTTTCTTATAAGTGCTTGGCCTTAGTTTGGCTTGTATCTAGCCATCTTTTCCTAACTTATGTTATCTCATCTACCTTATGTCTCTAGGCTTTTATCTTTCTCTATTCTGTGTACCTCTCTTTACTTTTGATTCCATGGTTTGCTGTGTAGCTGGGTGGCTGGCCCCTGGTGTCCTCTCCTTGTCTTGCTCCTTCCTTTTTTCTTTTCAGTTTTGTCCTCCCATGTGTTTTCTCTGCCTGCCAGCCTTGCCTAACCTTTTATGCCAAGCTATTGGCTGTTCAACTCTTTATTAGACATTAGACATTTATTGGTATTTTAGACAGACAAAGTATCACAGCCTCACAGAGTTAAACATATGCAACATAAAAGAATACAACGTATCTTTGCATTTTTAAAACAATTGTTCCATAGAATAGACAAATATAACACATCTTAAAATAATATTTCACAACAGCCTTGATTACATTTTGTGACTACATGATGTTGGGATACCTAAGGTATGGGACATCTCCCATGGAGCACTAGCTGCATATATAGAGATGAAGTAAAGAGAGAATTATATAAGAAGTTGCATGAATAGGGCCATCTGAGCCTGTTGATAATGAATCCTCATGCATCTGAGATAGAGATAGAGAATTTTATGTCTGTCTTGCTCTATTTCAGTACTCTCTTTGCCTAATCTTCCCTTGCTATATTTCCATTTCTCTATTTTAGATTTTAAATGGTTTTCTATGACATTGTATTTTGGAAAGTTATAATCCATTTTCTAATTTCACAAATGTAACCATCAAGAGACCATCTTGTATGTCAGAAAAGACTTTGAACTTTCAAATAGTGTAGGGGATGTTGCAAACTATGAGGATCATTGAAGTGACTAGATGCATTTTTTTTCATAGATGATCATGAGCCTATAGGTACTTGGTTTAAAACATCTTTGATTAAGTGAAAAACCTCTCAGACACAATGATATATGTGAACATGTGTCTCTCCTTGGTGACTTTCTTTTGATTGCTTCTTTAGTAGGAGGATCCTTTTGGGAGAAAATTCCTCACTAGTTGTGTGATATGCATCTCTATAGCCTCAACTGATTTCCTGTTCTTTGTGTGTACTGAGTTGTGGTTGAAACTAATCAGCCAGCTTCCATGTATTGTCATGCCTTCACCATCATTAGAGATTCTAGCTCTATTTCCCATAAGATAGAGTAGAAGTAATTGCTATTCAGTGCTAAAGCAGTTTGTTAACCTGGTGTTTTAATATTGTTGGTTATTTTTGAATACAAGATTTGTCTGTGTAGCCCTGAGTGTCCTGAAAGAAGTTCTTTTCACCAGGCTGGCCTGGAACTCACAAATCCCCCTGATTCTGGCTCCCAATTGTACAGATTAATGTGGGAAATTAACATTCCTGGCTGTTTTGTTTTTATATTATTGGATGATGGGCCTGGGATTTAGGCTTTTGTAAATGTCAAGCATATGCTGTTGTACTGAGCTCCACACATATCTTGAATTTTTAAATTTGATATAGGTTATCATTCTACTTCTCTATTTGGCATGTATTCATGATATTAACATTCTTGAGCCTTCTGAGTCATTGCATTGCAGGTGCATGAACTTCCTTCTGCCTGTTACATTTGTTTTGAATTTTTAAATAAATATGAGTATTTTATCTGAATGCATGGATATGCACCATGTGGGTACCTGATCCTCACAGTGATCAAAAGGTGGTCTCAGTAATCCTGAACTTGGAATAATGAATAGTTGTGTTCCCTCGTAGAAGTACTGGCAATTGAGCCCACCTCTATGCAAGACCAGCAAGAGCTCTTTACTAGCTTGCCATCTCTCTTGCATAATGTGTTGATTATTTATGATTAACATTTATATGGCTAATTCTTTCATATTTGCCTTTATTACTATTTAAACATGCACTACTTTTTAGTAAATTTTTACTTATGTTATAGTTTGAATTGTGGCACTCAGGATTCTTGAGGAATACAGAACTAAAGTAAATGCATAACTCTTTGTAGGAACTTCAGTAAAAACTTCTTAGTTCTTTCTTTCTTGTTCTGCTGACTTTTGCTTGGGAGACAGGGTCTTAACATGTACTATAAGGCTTTCCTAGACCTGATTGCATAGACTAGACTGGGATTCAACTCAGACTCAGATATACCTGGCTCTGCCTTCTGAGTCCTGCCATTAAAGGCATGAGCCAATACATCCAGTTTGTCTATCTTATTTTTCATTATAGTTAGGAATTGTTGATACAATTTCTCTCATGTATACTCTGTACTATTGATCTCTCTATATTTGTTAATAAGCATTTCTCTTGCAAGGTGATGTCCCATTCAAAGGGTACAGAAATGACAGAAGTGATCTTCCTATTCAGCTTCCTTATAAAGTGACTGGTTGATTACATATAATTTGAATGTCATGAAGTAAATGTGGGGAGCATCAGAATTATATGACTATACTCTCAAAGAAGTATACATTTATAATGATGTAAGTATTAATAAAGTGGAATAAGATGAGTGTGAACAATGATAAACCTTAAGTTCTGGTTATTCTTTACAATGGAACCAAACTGTAAAATTAATTCATACAGATATAAAGATTAAAGAGTGTATTAGATGTCATAATGCTTTTACATGTCCCATTATTTTTGCAGTGATGAAGAAAATCAAGCTGGAAAGAAATATATTTTAAATATTCACTGTGTTAAAGACCTTGCATATCTGAGTACTCTTCAAATGCATGAAAAAGCACATACTGGAGAGAAACCCTATGAATGTAATCAATGTGGTAAAGCCTTTGAATTTCAAAATCATCTTCAAGAACTTAAAAGAAAGCATACAGGAGAGAAACCATATGAAAGTAATCACCCTGGTAAAGCTTTTTCATGTCAAAGTAGTCTTCAAATGCATAAAAGAACACATACTGGAGAGAAATCCTATGAATGTAATCAATGTGATAAAACCTTTGCAAGATTCAGTAGTCTTCAAAAGCATACAAGAATCCATACTGGAGAGAAACCCTGTGAATGTAATCACTATGGTAAAGCCTTTAAATGCCAGAGTAATCTTCAAATGAATAAAAGAACACATACTGGAGAGAAACCCTATGAATATAATCAGTGTGGTAAAGCCTTTGTACAATTCAGCATCTTCAAACGCATACAAGAACCCATTCTGGAGAGAAACCCTATGAATGTAGAGAATGTGGTAAAACCTTTTCACATCAAAACAATCTTCAAATGCATAAAAGAGCACATACTGGAAAGAAGCCCTATGAATGTAATCTGTGTGGTAAAGCCTTTGCACAATTAAGTCACCTTCAAAGGCATAACAGAACACATACTAGAGAGAAACCCTACGAATGTAATCACTGTGGTAAATCCTTTGCATGGCGTAGCAATCTTAATATACATAAAAGAACACACACTGGAGAGAAACTCTGTGAATGTAATCAATGTGGTAAAGCCTTTGCATGTTACAAAGTTTTTCAATCACATGAAAGAAAACATACTGGAGAGAAACCCTATGAATGTAATCAATGTGGTAAAGCTTTTGGACATCTAAGTAATCTTCAACAACATAAAAGGAAGCATACTGGAGAGAAGCCCTATGAATGTAATCACAGGTAAAGCCTTTACATGGCACAGTAATCTTCAAATACATAAAAGAACACATACTGGAGAGAAACCCTATGAATATTATCTTTGTGGTAAAGCCTTTGTATATCACAATAGTCTTCAAAGGCATATATGAACCCATTCTGGAGAGAAACCCTATGAATGTGAACAATGTGGTAAAGCCTTTACATGTCAAAAAAATCTTCAAAGGCATAAAAAAACACATACTAGAGAGAAACCCTATGCATGCAATCAGTGTGGTAAAGCCTTTGCCCAAAACAGTACTCTTCAAATGCATAAAAGAACACACACTGGAGAGAAACTATATGAATGTAATGAGTGTGGTAAAGCCTTTGAATTTATTATTAATCTTCAAAAGCATAAAAGAAGACATACTGGAGAGAAACACTCTGAATATAATCAGTGTGGTAAAGCCTTTGCACAAAACAGTACCCTTCTAATGCATAAAAGAACAAATACTAGAGTCAAACCCTATTAATGTAATTAGTGTGGTAAAGCCTTTGCATGTCATATCAATCTTCAAATACATAAAAGAACACCTACTGGAGAGAAACCATATGAATGCAATCAGTGTGGTAGAGCCTCTGCAGAACTCAATTGTCTTGAATGTATAAATGAACACATACTGAAGAGAACCCCTGTGAATGTAATGCATGTGGTAAAGCCTTTGCATATTACAGAAGTCTTCATATGCATTACAGAACACATACTGGAGAGAAACTATGAATGCAATCACTGTGGAAAAGCCCTTGCTCTTCTGAGTACTCTTCAAAGGCATGAAAGAACACATACTGGAGAGAAACCCTATGCATGCAATCAGTGTGGTAAAACCTTTGCACAACTCAGTATTCAAATGCATAAAAGAACACACTGGGTAGAAACCCTATGAATGTAATAAATGCAGTAAAGCCTTTGCATGTCTCAAAATTTTTCAAGTGCATAAAATAAAGCATACTGGAGAGAAGCCCTATGGTAAAGCCTCTGTATGTATCTTAAAAATCTTGAGATTTCTCAAACTCATGCTGCAAAAAAAAACCGTACAGGCATAGTCAATGTGGTTAAGTTTTGCACATTATACAGGAATAATATTTTTGTGTGTAATTAGTCTGTTAAAGCCTTTTCTTATATTACAATAGTCATTGGCTGTATGAAAAAGTTATGGTGGCCATCTGCTTATAAAGGGTTTGGTAAGATCTTTAGGCAACACACTTGTGATCAATTACAGAAGAGTATGTCTTCAATCGAAAAGTATTTGACAGTGTCAAAAAATGTTCAAGCATTATGGTATCTGCTTTTATATTGTTTACAGCAGCACATTCATGGAAAAAACACTTATTTATGATTTATGAGGCCTTTTGTATATGGTAAATGAGGCAGCCACAATAACAAACACTGACCCTGAACATAGGGCCAGTGAAAGACACACCCTTTGGCCCTGAAATCAGAGTGAAAAACATCCTGACACTGAAACCAGAGTCAAAGAAACACACTTTGTTCCTGAATCCAGAACCAGTTATAGAAACACTCTGATCCTGAAACCAGAATCAAAATTTTAAAAGAGGGCATTAAAATAAACACACTTTGGACCTGAAACCAGAGCTAAAGAAACATACTGTAAACTTGACCAAGTAAGCACAAATCCAACCATTCCATGAGCCTGAAATCAACCAATTCATGAGCGTGAAATCCACCCAATATTTCAGTTTTTTCAAGCTCTGTGTCTGTTCATTTGGCAGCTGCCTGGGAGATTCTGGAGCTCTCCTAGATTCCTTCCTACCAAATATATATCTTGAATGCATTTTGCATGAAGACTTTTTTACTGGAGTAGATGAGAATCTGATTATAGGATTGGATTAGAAAAGCAGTGAACCCCTCTGCTGGCAAACTCCCTTAAAAGATCAGAGCAGAAGTAACAACTTTTCACCAAAGACTGCTACATTTCTGCAGCATTTCACATCTTGCTTGTGTGAAGCATAGAATTAAGAATTTGAGCTCTAGCTGAGAAGAAATGGACATCTTTGTTAGAAACTCTAATAGAGCAGAACAGAAAATGAATTGACAGCTCTGTTGAAAAACTCCCTCATGGGAGTGGAGGAGAGCAGCATTGGACATCTCTCTTGGGAAACTCTTAGCAGTGTGGAGCAGAGTCCAACTGTAAGGGCTCCCTTTTGGAGAGAAGCAGGATTAATATCTTTTGCTGGGAGACCATTTTCCACTGAAGCACAACATCAGGTGTAGCCTGATTTCTGAATATTCAGGTTACCTTTTCCCTCACAGCAGTAGACATCCAGGATATCTTCATAGCTCTAGGTAAAAGCTGACTTCTGTCATTTGGGGTATCTTTCCCTCCAGAACTGTAAAAACTTGCATTATTTTTATTTATTTTTTTATTTTTTGAAACAAGGTTTCTCTGTGTAGTTTTGGAACTTGCACTATTTATTTAAATGGTAATGTAATTGTTTTAGATTTTGTACTTCTTTTAATTTGCATTAAATACCTATTTCAGGTATAATAATTCATCTATTTGTATTCCTTTTCTGTTGTGATATAATGTCCAAATCAGCTTATAAATGAGTGTAATTTGGCCCCTGATCCAGAGAGATACAATATCAGCATGAAAGTGGCATGGCAATATGTGTCAGACATGGCAGCTAAAGCAGGAGGCTATGAACTCATGTCCTTAAACTGCAGCCTGAAGCAGAGAATGAGATCTAGAAATGGTGTGTGGATGTAATTTCTTAAAGCCTACCCCCAGTCACTTATTTGCTCCAGCAGGGCAGCATTTCCTAAAATTTCCCAAATGATACCACCAACTTAGAAGGTTTGATTTCCCTGGCTTCAAGCCTACATGCTAGCTATCTGTTATGTGAACCAATTCATGATGAAGAAAAAACTCTAAAAGCCATTAGATGCCACAACACCTGTTACAGTAATTAATGCTTAAAAGAAGAAAAACTTTCATGTAAAATTGTTTCTTTAAACAGTTATTGTATCTGTTATTATGTGATGTCTATGTTTGTGTGGGTATGTGATCATGCAATCTGGTTCCTGAAAATGTTAGCTCATTTGATATTGTAGATGAATGACAGGAAGTTGTCAAAAATCAGACCTTGGTCCTGGGAATGTACATTTCTTAACTGCCCAGTCATATCTTCAGTGCTGTAATTTTTTAAAGTCTATTTATATCATTTTGAAGTGTGGAAATGAGGACGAAGTCATACAAGAGAAAAACCCTATTCATGTAAACAATTTGGTAAAGACATCACAGTTGCCTTCAGCTTCAAGAAAAAGAAATCATGTTTTATTTACTTTTCATCACACTCTTTTTTTTTTTTTGGTTTTTTGAGACAGGGTTTCTCCGTGTAGCTTTGCGCATTTCCTGAACTCACTTTGTAGACCAGGCTGGCCTCTAACTCACAGAGACCCACCTGCCTCTGCCTCCCAAGTGCTGGGATTAAAGGTGTGCACCACCACCACCCGGCTCATCACACTCTTGAAAGAAGTAAATTAGGACTAATGGTAGAGATCACTGCATTGTGATTTCTATCTTGAAACTTTTGAAGTAGATACTAAAGTGTTCTATATGTGTGACAAATACATTTAGTGATGTTTATTTTGTTGCCTTTATATTTTCCTATGTGTTTTTGTTTATTTTCTATTGTACTTTCTTAGTGATAGGTATTTTTCTGCTGTAATGCATAGAATGGTATACCTATAATCTAAGTGGTCCACTGTTTACTTAAATATTAGGCTGTGTTTGATCATACTTTTCAAGTTAGGTTGTCTGTAAAATGGTGGTGGGTTTTTGTTGCTGACTTTGTTTTTCATATTTTTACAAGTTCCCTTGAGATATGTGCTTGTAATTCTGTTTGGCTTAGATGTTAGTAATGATTCAGGGATACATTTGAATTCATGATCCTCATGTATCCACCTCCTGAGTACAAGTCCAACGATAGATGATGTATTCCCATCATGTATGCTTTTTTCAACCAAATTTAACAATATTAATGTTAAAATGCTTAATGAAAGAGAATATAAGAAATATGAAATACTTTATGTGTGTATTCAAAGCAGTATTTTCATTAATCTGATAGTTGTAATAAAGTAGGATAATCAGCAATCCACCATACACCTCATATCATAGCTTGCTATGTTATATATGTATATTTATATAATTTAATGTTCTAAGACTGTCCCATCCACATGAGTTAACCATTTGGCATTTCATCTTCAAGTATTTCCTTCCAAGAGAATTATCCGAGATGCTAGGTAATGTAATATCACTGAGATTTCTCTTTTAAGAAACATTTATGTGGTGTGTGATATGATTGTGGGTTGTAGGCTCATTGCAGATATGTGAAGACCAGAAGATACCTTTGTGGTCTTCCTAATAAGGTTGATCATCATCTGGTTTCCAGCTTTGCACACCAAAGACTTTACCAATGAGCCATCTCACTGGTGCTCAAAAAAGATTCTTAAAAATACTACAACATTAAATTATTGTCTTATTTTCAGATTGCAAACTTAATTCATAAAAGAATAGAAGAACAAAGGACAAATTGAATAATAAATTTTCTTTGCATTTTAAAATATTTATACAACCACATATTTTTCACAATTGAAAAATTATGGGGACTATGCATTTGTTTATAACATTGTCTTAGAACCACAATCAAATGTCAGAGAATTGCCTCATTCTGTAAAGTTGTTTCCGCTAAGCCTGAGGACCTGAGTTCTATCTCTGGGTGATCCATACTACTCCTACAATTTTTTTTTTATTTCTACACTTGGGCATTGACATATTTACACTCATATATCAGCACCTACATAAATTATTTTTAGACTTGAATAAGTGCCATTGAGGTCCTTTGCAACTAAATGACTTCATAGGTTGCATCACTAGAACTCACATAGGGGAAGTAGAAAACAGAAAAATGTAAGTTTTCTTCTCGGTGCTACATACACATCCTGGCACAGGCATAGACAAACAAATGCAGTTCAAATATTTTTAAGCGGATGAAAATACCAGCATGGAAAATAAACCAATTATTGAGAATATATAAAATGATTTGCCCATTTAAATTATAGAATTTTAAGAAATAATTCTGTTCTTCAAAACAATTATGGTTCCTTTTTATTTTATTTTTTTTTTAATTTTTATTTTGCAATACAATTCAGTTCTACATATCAGCCACAGAGTCCCTTGTTCTCACCCTCCCGCCCCCCTCACCTTCCCCCCAGCCCGCCCCCCATTCCAATCTCCTCCAGGGCAAAGCCTTCCCCACAGACTGAGATCAACCTGGTGGACTCAGTCCAGGTAGGTCCAGTCCCCTCCTCCCATGCCGAACCAAGGGACCCTGCATAGGCCCCAGGTTTCAAACAGCCAACTCATGCAATGAGCACAGGACCCGGTCCCACTGCCTGGATGCCTCCCAAACAGATCAGGCCAATCAACTGTCTCACCCACTCAGAGGGCCTGATCCAGTTGGTGACCCCTCAGCCATTGGTTCATATTTCATGTGTTTCCGTTTGTTTGGCTATTTGTCTCTGTGCTTTATCCGACCTTGGTCTCAACAATTCTCTCTCATATAAACCCTCCTCATTCTCGCTAATTGGACTCCCAGAGATCCACCTGGGGCCTAGTTATGGATCTCTGCATCCAGATCCATCAGTAGTTGGATGAGGTTTCTAGCATGACAATTAGGGTGTTTGGCCATCCCATCACCAGAGTAGGTCAGTTCGGACTGTCTCTTGACCATTGCCAGCAGTCTGTTGTGGGGGTATCTTTGTGGATTTCTGTGGGCCTCTCTAGCACTTTGTTTCTTCCTATTCTCATGTGGTCTTCATTTACCATGGTCTCCTATTCCTTGTTCTCCCTCTCTGTTTTTGATCCAGCTGGGATCTCCCACTCACCCAAGCTCTCTTTCCCTCGACCCTCGCCCTTCACTACCCCCACTCATGTCCAGGCTGTTCATGTAGATCTCATTCCATTTCTCTGTCGTTGGGCGATCCCTGTGTCTTTCTTGGGGTCCTGTTTTCCAGGTAGCCTGCCTGGTGATGTGAGTAGCAGTCCAGTCATCCTTGTTCCACATCTAGTATCCTGTTATGAGTGAGTACATACCATGTTTGTCTTTCTGAGTCTGGGATACCTCACTCAGGATGATTTTTTCTAGATCCATCCATTTGTCTGCAAACCTCATGATGTCATTGTTTTTCTCTGCTGAGTAGTATTCCATTGTGTATATGTACCACATTTTGTTTATCCATTCTTCAGTTGAAGGGCATCTAGGTTGTTTCCATGTTCTGGCTATTACAAACAACGCTGATATGAACATAGCTGAACAAGTGCTCTTGTGGTGTAGTTGAGCTTTCCTTGGGTATATGCCCAAGAGTGGTATAGCTGGATCTTGGGGGAGATGGATTCCCAATTTTCTAAGAAATCGCCATATTGATTTCCAAAGTGGTTGTACAAGCTTGCATTCCCACCAGCAGTGGAGGAGAGTTCCCCTAGCTCCACATCCTCTCCAGCATAAGGTGTCTTCAGTGTTTTTGATCTTAGCCATTCTGACAGGCGTAAGGTGGTATCTCAGAGTTGTTTTGATTTGCATTTCCCTGATGATTAGGGATGTTGAGCAATTCCTTAAATGTCTTTCAGCCATTTGAGTTTCCTCTGTTGAGAATTCTCTGTTTAGTTCTATAGCCCATTTCTTAATTGGACTGTTGGGCATTTTGATGTCTAATTTCTTGAGTTCCTTATATATTCTGGATATCAGTCCTCTGTCAGATGTGGGATTGGTGAAGATCTTTTCCCATTCTGTAGGCTGTCGCTTTGCTTTGTTGACCGTATCCTTTGCCCTACAAAAGCTTCTCAGTTTCAAGAGGTCCCATTGATTGATTGTTTCTCTCAGTGTCTGTGCTACTGGTGTTCTATTTAGAAAGTGGTCTCCTATGCCAATGTGTTCAAGACTACTTCCTACTTTCTCTTCTAGCAGGTTCAGAGTAGCTGGATTTATGTTGAGGTCCTTGATCCACTTCGACTTAAGTTTTGTGCACGGTGATAGATATGGATCTATTTGCAGCCTTCTACATGTTGATATCCAGTTTTGCCAGCACCATTTGTTGAAGATGCTTTCTTTTTTCCATTGTGCACTTTTGGCTTCTTTGTCAAAAATTATTTGTTTATAGGTGTGCGGATTAATATCAGGGTCTTCAATTTGATTCCATTGGTCCACATGTCGGTTTTTATGCCAGTACCAAGCTGTTTTTATTACTGTAGCTCTATAGTACAGCTTGAAGTCAGGGATCGTGATGCCTCCAGAGGTTGTTTTATTGTACAGGATTCTTTTGGCTATCCTGGGTTTTTTGTTTTTCCATATGAAGTTGAGTATTATTCTTTCCAGGTCTGTGAAGAATTGTGTTGGTATTTTGATGGGGATTGCATTGAATCTGTAGATTGCTTTTGGTAAGATTGCCATTTTTACTATGTTAGTTCTGCCTATCCATGAGCATGGGAGATCTTTCCATTTTCTGACATCTTCTTCAATTTCTTTTTTCAGGGACTTAAAGTTCTTGTCATATAGGTCCTTCACTTGCTTGGTTAGTATTACCCCAAGGTATTTTATGTCATTTGTGGCTATAGTAAAGGGTGATGTATCTCTGATTTCCTTCTCCGCTTTTTTGTCCATTGTATATAGGAGGGCTACTGATTTTTTGGAGTTGATCTTGTATCCTGCTATGTTGCTGAAGGTGTTTATAAGCTGTATCAGTTCCTTGGTGGAATCTTTGGGGTTGCTCAAGTATACTATCATGTCATCTGCAAATAGGGAAAGCTTGACTTCTTCCTTTCCAATTTGTATCCCCTTAATCTCCTTATGTTGTCTTATTGCTCTGGCTAGAACTTCAAGTACTATATTGAATAAGTATGGGGAGAGCGGACAGCCTTGCCTCGTTCCTGATTTTAGTGGAATTGCTTTGAGTTTCTCTCCATTTAATTTGATGTTGGCTGTTGGCTTGCTGTAAATTGCCTTTATTATGTTTAGGTATGTTCCCTGTATTCCTGATCGCTCCAAGACCTTTATCATGAAGGGGTGTTGGATTTTGTCAAATGCCTTTTCAGCATCTAGTGAGATGATCATGTGGTTTTTTTCTTTGAGTTTGTTTATATGGTGTATCACATTGACAGACTTTCGTATGTTGAACCATCCTTGCATCCCTGGAATGAATCCTACTTGATCATGGTGGATAATTGTTTTGATGTGGTCTTGGAGTCTGTTTGCCAGTATTTTATTGAGTATTTTTGCATCAATGTTCATGAGGGAGATTGGTCTGTAGTTCTCTTTCTTTGTTGTATCCTTGTTTGGTTTGGGAATCAGGGTAATTGTAGCCTCATAGAAGGAGTTTGGTAATGTTCCTTCTGTTTCTATTGTATGGAACAATTTAGAGAGTATTGGTATTAACTCTTCTTTGAAGATCTGGTAGAATTCTGCACTGAAACCATCTGGTCCTGGGCTTTTTTTGGTTGGGAGACTTTTAATGACTGTTTCTATTTCGTTAGGGGTTATTGGACTATTTAAATAGTTTATCTGGTCTTGATTTAATTTAGGTATGTGGTACCTATCCAGAAAATTATCCATTTCTTTTAGGTTTTCCAGTTTTGTGGAATAGAGGTTTTTGAAGTATGACCTGATGATTCTCTGGATTTCCTCAATGTCTGTTGTTATGTCCCCCTTTTCATTTCTGATTTTGTTGATTTGGATGCTCTCTCTCTGTCTTTTGGTTAGTTTGGATAAGGGCTTGTCTATCTTGTTGATTTTCTCAAAGAACCAACTCTTTGTTTCATTAATTTTTTGTATTGTTCTCTTTGTTTCTATTTTATTGATTTCAGCTCTCACTTTGATAATTTCCTGGCATCTATTTTTCCTGGGAGACTTTGCTTCTTCCTGTTCTAGAACTTTCAGGTGTGCTGTTAAGTCACTAGTGTGAGATTTCTCCAGCTTATTTATGTGGGCGTTTAGTGCTATGAATTTCCCTCTTAGTACTGCTTTCATAGTGTCCCATAGGTTTGGATATGTGGTGTCTTCATTTTCGTTGATCTCTAGGAAGTCTTTAATTTCTTTCTTTATTTCTTCCTTAACCCATTGGTGATTCAGGTGGGTATTGTTCAGTTTCCATGAGATTGTAGGTTTTCTGTAGTTTTTGTTGTTGTTGAAATCCAACTTTAGACCATGGTGGTCTGATAGAACACAGGAGGTTATTCTAATTGTTTTGTATCTGTTTAGATTTGCTTTGTGACCAAGTATGTGGTCGATTTTAGAGAAGGTTCCATGGGGTGCTGAGAAGAAGGTATATTCTTTTTTGTTAGGATGGAATGTTCTGTAGATGTCGATTAAGTCCATTTGAGTCATGACATCAATTAAGTCCTTTATTTCTCTGTTAAGTTTCGATTTGGGGGATCTGTCCAGTGGTGAAAGTGGGGTGTTGAGGTCTCCCACTATTAATGTGTGGGGTTTTATATGTGATTTAAGCTTTAATAATGTTTCTTTTACATATGTGGGTGCCCTTGTGTTTGGGGCATAAATGTTCAGAATTGAGACTTCATCTTGGTGGATCTTTCCTGTGATGAGTATGTAATGCCCTTCTTGATCTCTTTTGATTGATTTTAGTTTGAAGTCTATTTTGCTGGATATCAGGATGGCTACACCCGCTTGTTTCTTAAGACCATTTGATTGGAAAGTCTTTTCCCAGCCTTTTATTTTTAGGTAGTGTCTATCTTTGAATTTGAGATGTGTTTCTTGTATGCAGCAGAAAGATGGGTCCTGCTTTCGTATCCATTCTGTAAGCCTATGTCTTTTTATAGGTGAATTAAGTCCATTGATATTGAGAGATATTAATGTCCAGTGATTGTTCATTCCTGTTATTTTTTGGTGGTGATGTGTGAGTACTTTTCTTCGTTGGGGTCTACTGCTGTGGCTTTATCTATTGCCTGTGTTTTCGAGGTTGTATCTGACTTCCTTAGGTTGGAATTTTCCTTCTAGTGCTTTCTGTAGGCCTGGGTTTGTGGATAAATATTGTTTAAATCTGGCTTTGTCATGGAATGTCTTGTTCACTCCATCTATGACGATTGAAAGTTTTGCTGGGTATATTAGTCTAGGCTGACATCCATGGTCTCTTAATGTCTGCATTACATCTGTCCAGGACCTTCTGGCTTTCAAAGTCTCCATTGAGAAATCGGGTGTTATTCTGATAGGTTTGCCTTTATATGTCACTTGGCCTTTTTCCTTTGCTGCTCTTAATATTCTTTCTTTATTCTGTACGTTTAATTGTTTAATTATTATGTGGCGAGGGGACTTTTTTGGGGGGTCTAGTCTGTTTGGTGTTCTATAGGCTTCCTGTACCTTCATAGGCATTTCCTTCTTTAAGTTGGGAAAGTTTTCTTCTATGATCTTGTTGAATATATTTTCTGTGCCCTTGAGTTGGTATTCTTCTCCTTCTTCTACCCCTATTATTCGTAGGTTTGGTCTTTTCATGGTGTCCCAAATTTCTTGGACATTTTGGTTCATGACTTTGTTGACTTTAGTGTTTTCTTTGACTGATGAATCTATTTCTTCTATTGTATCTTCAACGCTAGAGATCCTCTCTTCCATCTCTTGCATTCTGTTGATTATGCTTGCATCTGAAGTTCCCAATCGTTTTCTCAGATTTTCTATTTCCAGCATTCCCTCTGTTTGTGTCTTCTTCATTTTTTCTATTTCCCTTTTCAGGTCTTGGACTGTTTCCTTCATTTGTTTCATTGATTTTTCTTGATTTTCTTTCAGTATTTTATTGTTCTCTTCCAGGACTTTTTTGATTTCTTCTAATTTGTTTGCCCTTTCCTCTAGTTGTTTACAGCGTTCTTCACATTTTTTTGTCTTTTCCTCTACACGAGCCTCTAGCTTCTTCATGATAACATTCATAAGGCTATTTTCTTCTGCTTCTTCCAATTTCTGATGTTCAGGTCTAGGTGTTGGAGGAGGGCTAGGGCCTGGTGATGGTGTATTACTATTCATTTTGTTGTATGTGTTTCTGCCTTGACGTCTGCCCATCTCCTTGTGGTTCGTTCCTGGCCTTATGCGCACACTTGGTTCAGACAGAGCTGACAGATTCAGGAAGTCTCTCTCTCTTGTCCAGATGGGAGCTCTCTTGTCCAAATTGGAAGTCCGGGGCAGGATGGGAGCTCTTGTTCAGAAGGGAAGTCCGGGGGAGGATGGGTGCTCTCCTCTCTCTCTCTCTCTCTCTCTCTCTCTCTCTCTCTCTCTCTCTCCTCCAGATGGGAAATCCACGGCAAGATGGGAGCTGGGGGCCAGCCTCTAAGTCTCAAGAAGAGGCTTGGGGCTCAGGCGGATGGGCGTGGGGGCAGGGCGTGGAGACTGCAGGGTCTGCCAGGGGTCTTGGAGAAGGAGATCCTTCCCGGTGGGGCTAGAAGGGCACCTGCCCGGGGACCAGAACCTGGGGCCAAGTTGGGCAGGTCTTCCCCGGAGTGGCTGGTGCCCAGGGATGGGGTCCGGGGCAAGCTAGGGCACTCACCTGTGCTTCAGAAGGGAAGTCCTGGGCAAGATGGGAGCTGGGGGGCCCGGCCTCTAAGTCTCAGGAAGAGGCTTGGGGCTCAGGCGGATGGGCGTGGGGGCAGGGCGTGGAGACTGCAGGGTCTGCCAGGGGTCTTGGAGAAGGGGATCCTTCCCAGTGGGGCTAGAAGGGCACCTGCCCGGGGAGCAGAACCTGGGGCCAAGTTGGGCAGGTCTTCCCCAGAGTGGCTGGTGCCCAGGGATGGGGTCGGGGGCAAGCTAGGGCACTCACCTGTGCTTCAGAAGGGAAGTCCTGGGCAAGATGGGAGCTGGGGGCCAGCCTCTAAGTCTCAGGAAGAGGCTTGGGGCTGAGGCAGATGGGCGTGGGGGCAGGGCGTGGAGACTGCAGGGTCTGCCAAGGGTCTTAGAGAAGGGGATCCTTCCCGGTTGGGGTAGAAGGGCACCTGCCCGGGGACCAGAACCTGGGGCCAAGTTGGGCAGGTCTTCCCCGGAGTGGCTGGTGCCCAGGGATCTATGGTTCCTTTTTAAATATTGTTTTATCCTTTATGTTCTGTTTCCATTGTAGGTCACTTAGAACCCCATATTTCTGGACTTAGAGGTGCATGGATGTAATTCCAGCATAGGGAGAATATGTTGGGCCAATCTCTGTGATTTTGAGGCCAGCTTGGTCCTCATAGTGAATTCCAAGGCAGCCTATTTGGGCACATTCTGTCTCAAGAAAATTAAAACAGAAAAGCATATCTCAAATTATGGGATTTTTCATAATATAATCTGGCTGGATTGAGACTGGTTTCAACAAAAGCTTTTGTTATCTTTACTCACATCATGAGAAATGTGTTAACAATGAAAATAAAAAACAATATAGAGAGGCCATTCACAGAGGTATAGAAATCCATTGAATCCTTTGACAACCATCTAGAGGGGACTTTCTTCACCTTCAACTCACAGGAGACAGAAAGAGCAGTAGGACATCTTCATCATCAAAATTATAATGACATATTTGGGACCTGAAGTGTTGGCTCAGTAGTACTGGTCCTCTTGAGTACCCAAGTTTGATTCCTAGCACCTACATCAAGTTTACACATCTCCCTGTATTTCCATGTACTTGAGTGCATTTGCCTTGCCTCTTAGGAGACCAGATATGCAAACAGTGAAAAGACAGATATGTATTTGATTCCAAATGGTAAGAAAGGCTTTATTCATGTGCCTGTTAGCTTAGGAAACAATGAAATTTAATTTAAGTGCATAAGTTTTGCAAGTTAGTATACCATGTTCATGCTAGGTACCAATGGTGACCAGAATGTGGTGTCTGATCCCCTGTGAGATATTGTCAGTTGTCAGCTGTCTTGTGAGTGCAGGGGATGAGAGTCAGGTCCTGTTTATAAATGGTAGTGTCCTCAATGCTGAGCCTTCTATTCAAGCCTATGAACATGTCATTAATAGTAGTAAGGGGTGGATGGCTGATCTAAGTTCATCCTTACTCCAGCCTAGGTCACCCAGAAGAAATACAAGATTGATAGAACCTGAAACTACTTCACACTTGGTGCTCCAAGAATTTGTTTTTACTTTTCCCCAAATGAGAAATTATTGGTTGAGGAGCAGAGTATACAGTCATTTCAATTTTTGAAACATGTACCCAACCTCTAAGAGTCATACATTGTGTTCATGTATCCAAAAGAGCCTTGTGGTGTTTCTCTTTGAACTTATTCCAGTGATGGTCCATCCTAAACTTGGCAAGTTTTCCCTAAGCCCTCACATAACAATCAAATGCTGGCAATTATCAATTCCATTGACTCACAGTTTTATGCCACATACAATTCATATTCAAAATCTCCATTTTTTACAGCACATTATCACAAATGTTAGGAAAAAGGACTGTATAACCAGAGACAGTTCTGACAAGGCAAGACCCAAGGAGTTGTTTTTTAGGAAACATTTCTACTAGAAATATGAGACCAGATATAACTAAGAATATTCTGGATAAAAATGGATGACCAAGAGACTTCAAATTACCATTTACAATGCTTTGTGTTGTAGGATATAAAACTAGCCCCCTGTATCGAATGTTATGCTGACCCCTGAGACAGTCACACCCTCTCCTCATTCAGTATCCTGCTATTTTCTGGTTGTATTAAAAAACAAAAACTGTCAAGTGATTTAACCTCTTAAAAAATCATCTACACTTAAAATATGGAATGAAATAGGATTTTTACCCACCATTTAAAAATTTTTATACAGCTACTAAAAAACTGACATTTACAAATAGTTGGTTAAAATATTCCTCTGGATTTTACAAGTAGTGAGGCAGGGATACTGAAAGACATAATGGATAGTTAGTCAGAATTGGCTTCTTTCTCTTCTACTTCAGAGACTGGACTCTGTTTTTCAGTGTCTCCACTTTCCAATGGCAGATCTGTAGCTGTTGGTCAGCCACTTTAGCCTGTTGCCTTTATTTTCCTCTTCCCTTTTGTTTGCACTCTTCTGTGTGATCCTTTATCCTTTCCCATGGCCTTTTCCAGTGTTGCATCCACCTTGGCAGGGGCAGGCTTGGAAAACAGTCTCATGGAGCACCACTTGGGCTCTGACTTCACCACTCCTTCCTCTTGGGCAATGATTGTGGTGTCACTGGGTAGGAGGAATGTGTGATATTGAACCTGTCATGGTGCTGCACTGCCTTAGCTGCCACCACATGAACTGCAGGGGCAGTGGGAGAACTGGTCCAAGAGATTTCTAAACCCAAATCTCCACAAAATGAGGGGAAAATACAAAGAATACAAAGAGGAGAGGAACTGACACTAAAAGTCTTTAAAAGATGGTTGACCAATTAATCCAAGCCACAAGAGTGAGTTTATCTCCAATGTGGTAAATAGGCAGCAATTGGAGTCCAGAATCTCACATGTCAGGTGTTCCCCTTCTTGAGTTTATACCTCCTATAAGGAGAGAAAAGGAACTTGCAAGTGTAAAGTCTTACTTGTCTGAATGTGATCACTTTCTGCTTCCCTGATGCCTGCAAAACATTCACTTTGGAGCTCTGAATGGTGGTGACTTTAGAAGACATCCAGGTTATGAGAAGATCCTGAGACTAGAACTGAAGTCTGTCTAAGGCTAAGACAATCAGGCATCTACAAAGAGCTGTGGAGTTTTGAAGAATTTTTAGGGATGGACCTTTGGGTGTGAAAGCCCAAAGTTCAAATGCCAGAGTAATTTCTGAGGTGTATCTGAGGACAAGCTGGCATGAATTGTACTCAACAATCACTCATCTGTGGGAGTGAGCTACCTCCATATGCTGGAAACCATGGTTGCTTATAACTCCAGTTGCAAGGGCTCTGATTCCATCTTCTGGTCTCGGCAGGTACTGCACAGAGACACAGGCAGGCAAATATCCATATACTTGAAACAAAGTTTAAAAATAAAATTCTTGCTGGAAGGTGGTGATGCACACCTTTAATCCCAGAAATTGGAAGGCAGAGGAAGGCAGAGCACTGTGAGATCAAGGCCAGCATGGTCTGCAGAGTGAGTTCTAGGACAGCCAAGGCTACACAGAGTAACTTTTAGTTTGAAAAAAACTAAAAAAAAAAGTAATTCTTAAAAGCCAGGTTCTGGTAGTGCAGGCTCTTAATCCCAGCACCCAAGAGGCAAAGGCAGGTGAATCTCTGAGTTCAAGGCAAGCCTGGTCAACAGAGTGAGTTCCAGGAGGGCCACTGGAGCTACAGAAAAAAACAAAAGAAAAATGATATTCTCTACAGTATTGTCACAGCCTTGAGTTGGGCAGCAGTCAGGGCTTAGTTAAAATGAACTTGTTCTGGTCCTTCATAGAAGCATTTGTGGTCTTCTGAGCCAGCTTACTTGTAGGCAAAAGAAGCCTTATTCTCAGGTTAGAATAGCTCAGAATAGCTGTTCATTTGAGATCTCCATTCACAGTATAAATAGGTGACTTTCCCATGCTGGTTTTTGTATTTGTGTTCTATGTCCTTTGTGTGAGAATTGTGGCATTGATACATTCTTTAAATGTAGGTTTTTAGGTTATACATTATGTTCTATTTCTCTTTTAAGTCATGCATCATGATATATTTGTATTTAGATCATACTGCATGATCTAAAAAATAATTTTGCTCTATACATCTCCATCTGCCTAAGTGGCTAAACTTGCATTCTCCTGGCTCTATTTAAATTGTTCAATGTGCTACCTCAGGCCAGACTTAAGAGAGACTTAAGGATGACAGCACAAGTAGCATGCAAAATCTGTGCCAGACTGGCTTCTCTTTTGACATTGACCACCACTTGATGCATGTCATTATTTAAGATATTCTTGTTCATTAAACTTTTAGGTGTGTGGAAAAATTTATCCCTGGGGAGGCATATTCTCTAAGAGCAGTACCTCCAGCCTTGTAGAAATTTTTTTCTGAGACAAACTTTTTTATGCTTGATCAGGTAGCCATGAGCACAGTCAATTTCACTGTCCTTGTGATTGAACCAACTACAATTTTAGATTGACGAACTCAAATACCACAGAGTTTTAAACTTTAAAATTTGGGTTATGTAGTCAACTGTGCATTTCAGTAACAGGAGAAGGATTTTTGTGTGCCTGGAGACTAGAAAAGAATGAATAGCTTACTGTGTGCACTGCTGGGGGAAACAGGGGAGGCAAAATGCTGCATAAGTCACCATTATGAAATGGACCTGATTATGGAGGATCATTGATTTGGTAACTCCCCAGCACGTATTGATACATGTCATGTGAGTGAAAGCAGGCTAGATTTTGGGTGTACCATTTGAGAAAGTTAGCTTGAGGCCGTGAGTATTGAATTTGAGCAAAAAAAATTATCCAATGCAGATATTTTCAATCCTGCTTGTGATGGTTATTTCCATTAGCTGTAGCTGTGTGTGCCAGGTCACAGGTCTCAGCAGCTAATGTTGCACATAGGGGCATGGTGATATGGTATCTTATTAATACCATTCCCTCTACCAGAGAATGGTGTTCTCTTTTTCAAAGTCAATAGAGCCATGTGTTTTTTCAATTATATTTATTTTTTGAACAAGACAATTATTTGTTTCACTGTTAGAATTTGATTTTCTTTAAATGCATCACTGCTCTTACCTCTTAATTGTTTCTGTTCCCTATTGTTTTCAGGTCATTAAGAATTACTTTCCATTTTTCTCAAGTGAGTTGATTATTTCTGTTTAGAGCAATGTCTCCTGTTGCTTAGGCTTGCTTCATACTATGCAGTTGAGAATTGCTTTGAACACCTAATTCTGCTTCTGCTGCCCAGTAGGGGAAAGAAAGTTCTGCAAAGTGCTTTAAGACTGGACCTTAACTGGTCATTGAGAAGAAAATACAGACTGGTAAATGAGTGTCTTCCAACTTCTCTTGATTTTATTGCAAACTTACAAATAAAGAGGGACCTGTGTAAGAATTGAGTTCACTGACCAACTATAAAGCAGGTGTACTCCCATTACAGAAAGGGATGGGCAAGAAGGAACATGAAAGGTCTCTGCCTTTGACTGTAGTTCACATTAGAAATAAGTAGTGATGTAATCAATTTTATGTATTTTAGATGATTATTAATTGTTTTGACTGGACACTTGTATCCACAGAACAGGGAATCAAGAATCTGGATAAAGAACTGAACTTATCACAAAACCAAACAACAGTAGTTACACTAGTTTGACCCAAATAGAACTGGATAAAATGGTGTAGCCCTGCCTAAAAGAACTATTATTTTATAGGCTTAAGATGAACAACCTGAGAGAAAATGTGTGACTAATACTTGGTGTTCTCTAACACAAACCCCTAGTCTCTGAAGCACATGGCCATGAAGCCTGTTTCAATTTCTTTAAATTTTATTTTATTTTACAATACAATTCAGTTCTACATATCAGCCACAGATTCCTTTGTTCGCCCCCTTCCCGCCCCCCTCCCCTTCTCTCCAGCCTACACCTTATTCCCACCTCCTCCAGGGCAAAGCCTTCCACAAAGACTGAAATCAACCTGGTAGACTCAGTCCAGGCAGGTCTAGTCCCCTCCCAGGCTGAGCCAAGCGACTCTGCATAGGCCTCAGGTTTCAAACAGCCAACTCATGCAATGAGCACAGGACCCAGTCCCACTGCCTGGATGCCTCTAAAAAAGATCAAACCAATCGACTATCTCACCCATTCAGAGGGCCATTGGTTCATAGTTCATGTGTTTCCACTTGTTTGGCTATTCGTCCCCGTGCTTTATCCAACCTTGATCTTAACAATTCTTGCTCATATAAACCCTCCTCTTTCTCACTATTTTTTTAAAATAGTTTTTGGTAATTATATTACATCATTTCCATTGTTGCTTTTCTACTTCTTAGCCTTTCCATAGACACTTTATTGTTTTCTAATTCATGGTCTCCCTTTCCTTTAACAGCAGTTACTGTTTTATGTGACTTAAGTTTGGCTGCAGGATTTCTGAGATATAAAGGAAATGGTAGGCTGCACTGGCTGGTGACTGTGTAATGGAATACACATCTCTTGGAAGAGGAACAGAAAGTGCTATGAGAGACTGGAATAGTTTCTACTAAAATATATATTTCCCAGACCAAAGCCCCATCTGGCCCTGGGGTGGAATCCAGAGCTGTGAAGCCCTGGGCTGCCTTAGTCATTTGATCTCTGCTTACCTAGTAGAGGAGCTGCTACTGTCCTGAGGCCCTGTTAGAGACAAGCTATTGAGAAATTTTGGGCAAGCCTAACAATCAGGAGCACCAGTGGGAGTTAGATTATGAGTTTTATCAAGGGCTCTCCTCTAATTAAGATATAGGGAACCATGTGGTAGTCCATCAGCAATGCCATGGTGAGTAGAGGCACTTTGCCTTTCATGCAGGAGGAGCAGTATGGCTGAGCTGTCAGATCTGCTGGGAGTTCAATGGATCATGTGACAGACAGCTTCTGTTGGAGAAGCAAAAAAAGAAAGGAAAATGTCACCATGAGGCAGTCTCAAAAAAATGGAGGGTTGGCTGAATGAGAGCTTTCCTAGCATGTGTGCATCCTATATTCAACTTTATCATGAAAAGGTCAAAACAAAAATTGGGGCTACTGAGATGGCTCAGTATGTGGGTAAAGGTGCTTGGCCCCCAATCCTGGATCTGCAGAGACAGTGTGGTGGAGAGTGAGAACCAATTTCCGTAAGTTGTCCTCTGACAGCTCTATGGACATATTGAATTGAACCCTGACCCTAATAAAATAAAAATGTCATGTGTTAAAATGTCACCACAAAACTCAGTATTTGCACAATCAATGCTAATCAAAATGTTTCAGCCTGGTGATGGTGGCACATGCCTTTAATTCCAGCTCAGGAGGCAGAGGCAGACAGATCTCTGAGTTTGCGGCCTGGTCTACAGTCCAAGTACCAGGACAGGACAGTCAGGGATACATACAGCTACTCTGTTTTTTAAAAAAAAAACAAGCCAAACCAAAAATTAAATACATAATAATAAATGTTTCCTAAGCATATCCTTAATAATTTCAGAGTGAAAATGCCATGTTTTGTAACCAGATACCACCACTAAATATCATGCATGAAGCCCTTTAGGAAACTGGAGAATAGCCACATGGTAAGGCAGGACATGGTGTTCAGGGCCATGATGACCCTCAATATCAGCACACCCTTGACACTGACTCATGATTCCAGAAAGTCAAACCATGGGAAGTTTCTGCTCTCTCACGTGGAATATGGAAGTCCTGGGTTACATCTCCACAGGCCTGTGAATACACATGACCAACAAACAGGGTTGGATATGGTAGCTCAAGTCCTTAATCCCAGCTTTCAGGCAGAAAGAAGCAGATGGACCTCTGAGTTCCAGGCCTGTAAGGATAATGTTGAGAGACCCTGTCTGGAAAAGAAAAAGAAAAATGCATAATGGAATATTGGTCTTTTTGAAAGCAAATCAAGAAATTCTGCTCATCAAGAAAAAACTGCTGGTTGCAGATGCGGGCAAATGGCTGTAAATAAATGCTCAGACAGTCGTGACAAAATGTCCAACTTAGAAAATATTTGAACAGAAAGGTCAGTAATGATATGAGAATATAATGACCAATAAGTGGGGCTGTGGAGACACTCGGAGGGTTTGAGCAGTCATTCTGCAACCCTGAGGACCTGAGTCTGAATCCTCAGCACCTACATAAAAACAAATCCTGGAATATCATGGAAGCTTCTAACCCCAGCAAAGGATGAAGGACATAATAGTATCCTGAGAGCATGTGGTTCAGTGAAACTCTGTCACAAAATGAAGATACATGTTATTTCTCTCTGGTATCCATGTTTGCACATATGGTTGTACAATCTAGCATGGTCACACCTGTGTCACACACACACACACACACACACACACACACACACACACACATACACAAGACAAGCAATGGGTAGAGGGCAATGCTCACAATCAACTGATGTGGTGATTGAAATTAGAGGAGAAACTGGAGCACCTGACCAGGAAGACTAGCCCAGTGTGCCTGAGGGAATTTGGAAATGGTGTGGCAGTTTGAATAACCACTGGGTAGGTTTGGTGGCAGCCAAACATGGGTCTCTATGAGGCAGCTTCTGGGAGAAATGGAAACACAATACAGGCTGAGCAACCTTAATCCTAAACCTGAAATCTGGAGTTTGAGAACACTGAATTTTAGATCCAGGTGCTCTTGTGCCTCATTATAGGAAATGCTGCTCAACTGGAAGTGGCTCTACTCAGGACATGGAGATAAGATCCTCCAAGAATCCTCAACCAGTCAAAGGACTCCACCCTGGACCACACCATCTGAAATCCACTCAGGGGAAAGCTGCAGGCGTTATCATGACAACATAGACACTCAAGACTCCAGTCAGATCCAGGGGCCACCAGCTGGGGCCTGGATGAAACTCAGCTGCAGGGTTCTGTTGATGCACCAGACCCAAAATTCCTGCCAGCCAGGCCTTCAAGGCAGCATCAGCAACATGAATAGAAGCAAAGATAATCTTCGTTTTGGGGAAGCTGTCTGCTGAGTGATGTGAAAATGTTTTTCTTCAAGGACATCCAGTCACAACACCACCCTCCCCAAGGCACAGTCTAGGCAGAGGCAAACATAACATTTGGATTATCATAAAACCAAGATTCGATCAGGAGATGACCTTGCCTGTGCTCGGCAGTGAGCCCTGACTTTGCCAGACAGCAAGAAAGCCTATGCTCCAGGGGTGAGGTGTCACCACAGGAATACGCTTGCAGCTGACTGATCTCTCCAGGACACTCCCTAACCTGAGTATGTGTTCCCTATTCTTTCTAAGCATTGCAGCTGAAAATATCATACAGGAAGTTCCAGAAATGAACACCACCAAAGTTGTACATTTTACACCGTTCTGGTTGGGATAGCAAAATCTCCCATGCCAGATGTGCTTGTGACCTACACCAAATGCCCACTGTCAGTGTCCATCACTAAGAAGCGTCTTGAGTTACTGAAGGGATGGTGTTGGAGGACAGACTTAACAGAATAGACACCCCCAAAAGCAAAAGGACCCACCAATGAGATGCCAGCACACATCATGGAGATTGCCTAATGCTGAGACTCATGACTATGCCCAAACCTGGAGGCCACAGGTACCTGGTAAAGGTCCAAACAGTGTCCTTCTGGATGTTGCTGTGTCTGTCCATGTACCCTCCACCATCACTCACTCACAGTGCGATCTGAAGTGAAGGACTCCATTACGTTCTTTGTTTTCTTCTCATGTTGCCGGAATCTGGACTCAACACAGTGTTTGTCCTAGAACATGCATACTGCACCATGAAGACATAGAACATGACCAGGACCACACAATGGAGAGCTAGGGCCACTGGCTCTTCATGCTCAATGACAGGAAAAGCATCAACCCTTCTGTTACCTGCAGACTGGCTCCTTCAATCTCCCCAGGTATGCACAGGGCAGCTACTGCATGTAGCAACTTTTACAGGATACTTAGTGTTTACAAGACATTGATAGAATGCCTCTTGTGTGCAGGTGCTTGGAGAAAGAGCAAACATCAAGTAAAAGATAGGAACACCCTAGAAAGTGAAAGCTAGGGCCACTGGGATGGCTCATTGAGTAGAGGGATTGATTGGGATGGCTCAGTGGGTAGAGGACTTGATTGGGATGGCTAATTGGATAGAGGACTTGCCATCAAACCTAACATCTTCAGTTCAATTTCTAGAATGCAAGTGGAAGGAAAAAAACAACTCCCAAGTGTTATACTCTGACTTTCACGTATGATTGCATGGTTTCTCCCCATCACATCACATTGATGAAACACAGTGAGCGAAAAAAGCAAGTTTGGGAGCACAAGGTTTTTGGCCTATACATCTATATCACTGTTTATCCTTGAAGGAAGTCAGGACAGGAACTCAAAGAGGCAAGGAAGCAGGAGCTGATACAGAGTCCATAGATGGGTGCTGCATATTGGCTTGCTTCTTCTGTGGTGACTCTAGCTTTTGTCAACTTGACATAAAACCAGCTAGTGTATCCCTAGAAAAAATTGGCTGACTGCTGAGATCTTGAATTTCCTGACTTCTTATTCTTTAAATTAGCAGAGAAAAAAAGATCCCTTCCTGTCACCATCTGGTCTGGCCCAACATGAGGCCAGCAAGACCCAACTATAGCACAGCCTCACCCATGGCCCTTCAATGGCCCTGCTTCACTCATGGTTGCATTCTTCCCCCAACTCTGCAGTCCCTCCCTCATTCCTATTTTCCCTAATCTCGTAGGCTCAGCCCTTTAGTCTTCATCAGAATGGAGACTCTCTTGGAAAAAAGGACTCCCTGCCCAGGGAGACTCTACAGCCCCATTATGCTTAAACCCTGAATGGCCCCTGAGCTCCAGTAACTCTTGGGCTGCCCCAGCTCCACAGACACTGCTTGCTGCTCCCTTTCACCTGTACACTACTTCCCAGCTGTGCTTCATATAAGCACTGTAAGATCTCTGCTCTCATTGCCTGTTCTCCTATGGTCCTTTGCTGTGCTTCAGATACTGTGTTGAACTTTCTGATTATAGCAGAATCCACCATGGCACTGATCCTGAATCCAGCAGCCACCAGCAGCATAGATCATGGGGTCAATGGCAGCTTTGTGCCCTGCACTCAGAGCTACTTCCTCCTTAAAGGGTCACTCCAGGCTGAGGCACACTTGTTTGCTGCTGGGTCTTTCAAACCCTAACCCTTCATGCCTCTGAACACTCCTGGGTCCAGTCCCTCAATGCAAACCAGTACCTTCTGCTGCCTTCCTTGCCCTGCCTCTTCAGGCACAAATGCCCCATCAGAGCAGCCTGTGTCTCTCTGGGTTTCTGGTGTGCCATATGGCTTTCCTCCCATGGTTGGGGATGTCTGCATGCATGATTTATGGCTGCAGGTTCACTATGACAAGAAATTACCTTTTGATGTAACATACCAAGTGGGGAGGTGGAACAAGGGTGATATTTTGGCTTCTGTAATTACTTCCTGCTGACATTGGCACATTATTGTCAGGACCTTGGAAGGCTAGAATGTTAATCAAAGGTAAGGAGGCAACTTAGAAACCACTGGTTCATTGACCAGCTGAAGAAACAGCATTTGCATCAGTTGGATTAGTTTATATCAGCTTTCATGAAGTTCAGGGCTCATACTCATATAGAGCAGGTTGTCATTAACAATTTATGCTTGGATGTGTCTGTCAGCAAAGTGCAAACCTGTGGAGACAGATATAAACTAGAAACAGAAGTTAAAATTTATGTCCTTATTTGGAACTTTTAGACCCATATAATGCAAGTCTTTATGTCACCAGACCTTTCTATTTCTCAGACCCTTGTCAGAACCATCCAACCTGTCAAACAATACCTGATTGGGGAGTGTGGATTAAGAAGAGACAGATAGAAAAAACAGAGACATACAAGAAAGAAAAAGACATAGGATAGATTTTGGAGGACTGTCACTGAATACTGTTGTATCCAGTTTACTCTGCCCATTGCTTATATATAGTTGAGCAATAGACAAGGGAGCATCAGCAAAGCATACTACATTGTTACAGACTTCTTTATCTGAAGGTTGTTTGGGTTCAAGGAGCAGTTAAGCCACTTCCCTGCAACACAGATCTTAAAAGGTCTTATTAATAAAAAACCTAGAGCCAGATACTAGGGTATAAGCTGAAAAATTAGAGAGGTAGAGAGAAAGCTACTACATCTTAGCCCTATGAAATCCTCTGCCAAAAGAGAGAGTTAGCTCCTCTCTGCACCCTGCCTTATCACTTCCTCTCTTCAGAACCTCTCAACATAGTTACTGACTCTCTGTATGCAGAAAAAGTGGTCCTTCATATTGAATTGCAGAATTTATCCCTGATGAGTCAGAATTAGCTTTGTTATTTATTCATTTACAAGAAATAAACAGAAACAGGAAGTATCACTTATATATAACTCACATCTAATACCTTATGTGTCTGTCAGGCCCTTTAGCATGAGAAAATGAGGAGATTTATCAACCAATGATAGGAAATGTGTGGGAGGCCTCAGAATTTCATAAAAAAAAATAATGTCAATAGTGAGGTTTTAAAAAAGGATTTTTTCATAACCTGGAAACAAGCTAATGAAATTAAATGGAAATGTACTACTTGTTCAGTTTACAATCAGCCTCCACTACCCACAGGATGTAACCCAAAGGACACTCAGAATGAAATCTGGCAGATGGATGTGTTTCATTTTGTAGAATTTGGAAAATTGAAACATGTGCACCACACCGTTGATATCTACTCAGGATTTCCATGGGCAACTGCTCTGAGTTTCAAAAAGGCTGATTTTGTAATCCAGAAATTGCTAGAAGTTATGGCCATCATGGGTATACCTGTATAAGTTAAACCTGACAATGATCTAGCCTATGTCTCAGGTAAAATGAAAGTTTTTTTGCTTATTACAATATAAAATATATTACAGGTATACCATGCTGTTCTACAGGAGAAGAAGTCATAGAAACATCAAATTGAACTCTAAAGGGTATGCTAAATAAACAAAAAGGAGCAACAAACCCCCTAGAAATAGATTACATAATTCTTTATTAACTTTGTATTTTCTCAATGCTAATGAGAAAGGAACAATAGCTGTGGAGAGACATTAGACAATAGAAAAAAAAAATACAGAGTTAAATCAGCCTGTATATTTTAAGGATGTTCTAACCTCAGAATGGAAACCAGGATATATATGTCTTACGTTTGGGATGAGATATTGCTTTTGTTTCTACAGAGAAGATAAGCTATAAATACCATCAAAATTGATAAAGGGCTGGGCAGTGGTGGCCCATGCCTTTATTCCCAGCACTCGGAAGGCAGAGCCAGGCAGATCTTTGTGAGTTCAAGGCCAGCCTGGTCTACAGAGCAAGATCCAGGAAAGGCACAAAGCTACACAGAGAAACCCTATCTTGGAAAACAAAAAACAAAAAAATTATGGGGTTGAGGATTTAGCTCAATGGTAGAGTGCTTGCCTAGCAAGAGCTAGGCCCTGGGTTCGATCCTCAGCTCCACAAAAAAAATGATAAATGTTTGATTTGAACAAGACAGACCTCTCAATTAGAAGAGGTGATTGTTCCTCAACCAGCATGACTAACCCCTTTAAAGTAACTTGGCTTAATGGTATTACATCACACTTAAATTTCATGTCTCCCTAAATGTTTGTTTCTGCTCTTCTCTACAAGCACTTATCACAAATGGTGTTTATGTAGTCCCACTTCAATTAAAAATTGAAACTGGCTTTGGAGTTGGAGAATGTGTCTCTCCTTCTTTAAAGCCAAACATGTTAAAAAGAAAATGCAAAATCTCTGTATCATGTCAGAAGAATCAAATGATATGGGACAGAAGAAAGCCAAAATTAAGGGACAATTCTATTGCCACTGTTCTCATAATACTTTGGTTCTGTTTTGATTCATCAAACTTTCCTTACAGTATGAATTTTATATCAAAATTTATATATATATATATTATATATAATATATAATATATATATATTTGTAACTCAACATAAATCCAGTTACTCTGAATCTGATACAAGAGAAAGTAGGAAGTAGTCTTGAATTCATTGGCATAGGAGATCACTTCCTAAATAGAACACCAGTATTACAGTCACTGAGAGAAGCAATCAATCAATGGGACCTCAAACCAGAGAAGCTTTTGTAGAGCAAAGGACATAGTCCACAAGACAAAGCAACAGCCTACAGAATGGAAAAAGATCTTCACCAACCCCACATCTGACAGAGGGCTGATATCCAGAATATATAAAGAACTCAAGAAATTAGACATTAAAATGCCCAACAGTCCAATTAAGAAATGGGCTATAGAGCTAAACAGAATTCTCAACAGAGGAAGCTCAAATGACTGAAAGACATTTAAGGAATTGCTCAACATCCCTAATCAGCAGGGAAATGCAAATCAAAAGGACTGTGAGATACCACCTTACACCTGTCAGAATGGCTAAGATCAAAAACACTGAAGACAGCTTCTGCTGGAGAGGATGTGGAACAAGGGGAACACTCCTACATTGTTGGTGGGAATGCAAGCTTGTACTTTTCCATTTTGGAAATCAAAATGACGATTTCTTAGGAAATTGGGAATCAATCTCCCCCAGGTCACTGCTATACCACTCTTGGACATATACGCAAGGAATGCTCAATCGTAGCACAAGGGCACAGGCTCAGCTATGTTCATAGCAGTATTTGTAATAACCACAACCTAGAAACAACCTAGATGCCCTTCAAATGATGAATGGATAAACAAAATGTGGTACATATACACAGTGGAGTACTACTTAGCAGAGAAAAACAATGACTTCATGAGGTTTGCAGGCAAATGGATGGATCTAGAAAAAAATCATCCTGAGTGAGGTAACCCAGACTCAGAAAGACAAACATGGTATGTACTCACTCATAAGAGGATAATAGATGTAAAATGAAGGATGACTAGACTGCTACTAACAACTCCAGGGAGGCTACCTAGAAAACAGGACCCTAAGAAAGACACAGGGATCACCCAACAACAGAGAAATGGATGAGGTTTACATGAGCAAACTGGATGTGAGGGGGGGTAAGGAAGTGCAAATGTTGGGAGAAATAGAGCTTAGGGGAGTGGGAGGTCCCAGCTGGATCAAGAACAGAGAGGGAGAACAAGGAAAAAGAGACCATGATAAATGAAGACACCATGGGAATAGGAAGAAGCAAAGTGCTAGAGAGGTCCCCAGAAATCCACAAAGATACCCTCACAATAGACTAGTAGCAATGGTCAAGAGAAAGCCCGAACTGACCTTCTCTGGTGATCAGATGGCTAAACACCCTGTCATGCTAGAACTCTCCTCCAATGACTGATGGAGGTGGATGCAGAGATCCAAGGCCAGGCCCCAGGTGGAGCTCCAGGAGTCCAATCGGTGAGAGAGAAGAGGGATTGTATGAACGAGTGATATTGAGACCATGATTGGAAAAAGCACGGGGACAAAAAGCCAAACTAGTAGAAACACATGAACTATGAACCAATAGCTGAGGAGCCCCCACTGGATCAGGCCCTCTGGATAAGTGAGACAGTTGATTAGCTTGAATTATTCAGGAGGCCCTCAGGTAGAGGGACCGGAACCTGTCCTTAATGCATGAGCTGTTTTTGTTTTTGTTTTTGTTTTTTTGTTTTTTTGTTTTTTTTGTTTTTTTGTTTTTTTTTTTTTTTTTTTTTTTTGTTTTTTTTTGAGCCTGATGCCTATGCTGGAACACTTTGCTCAGCCTGGGTGAAAGGAGGAGGGGACTGGACCTGCCTCGACTGAATCTACCAGGCTAAGCTGAATCCCCAGGGGAGGCCTTGCCCTGGAGGAGATGGGAATGGGGGGTTGATTGGGGGGAGGGCAAGGGGGGTAACCGGAGGAGGGAGGACAGGGGAATACATGGCTGATATGTAAAATTAAATTAATTATAAAATTTTAAAAAATGAAGTGCTTCTCCTATCAAAGTGCTAAAAGAAAAAAATCTGTTTTGCAAGCTTTGCTGACTCTGATGTCTGCCCCCAGCATGTAACAGGATCCTCCTAAATTCTGATTTTTTTCAATGGAAAAACTTTTACAAATCCAAAACATATTCTGTTACAGGAGTTTATTTAAAAAAAAAATTTGTCCCATTTAAATTGGGATGGTTCACCCCTACTCAAACAAACCAACCTTCCAAATAAGAATAGCAAGAGAGAATAAAATATTAATAGGTGGACTTCATATATACTGCATGAGTTCTAATAAGTCACCAAAATTGTTTATGTGCTTCTATTAAAATACACCAATGGCCGGGCAGTGGTGGCGCACGCCTTTAATCCCAGCACTCGGGAGGCAGAGGCAGGCGGATCTCTGTGAGTTCAAGGCCAGCCTGGGCTACCAAGTGAGTTCTAGGAGAGGTGCAAAGCTACACAGAAAAACCCTGTCTCGAAAAACCAAAAAAAAAAAAAAAATACAACAATGGACACAGATGTCATTTATTTGTTGTGAGATTAGCCAGATAAGGATTAGAATTGTGAGATTGAAACAGGCAAACACAGCTCTATATTTAGGATCAAACATGTTCATTTCAAACTTCGCTCTCCGTCTTCTTTGCTTTTAGCATCTGAAAAGTGCTTAATCAATAAAGAGTAGCTAGCTGCTGAGTCTTTCCAAATGACAAAGGACAGGAGCCACACAAAATATTTGATAACAGTCATGAAGTGAAGTGGTAATTTTTTTCAACCAAGTCAAGTGATTCCCTGCTCTAAAGCATCATTTTCAGCATTTTTGTAACTTTAGAATCTGATTCTTCTGTTCCCAGAAAAAGACGTTCACTAGAAAGAGATGTGCAGCTTAGCTCATATAAATGCTAGCTCATCACCCCCATCCCCCCAAAAATGTGCAAACAAACAAAAAGACAAAGCCCACTTATGAAGGAAGTGATTTTATAAGTCATGCCTTGAGACAGCAATCATCTCCATGGTGTATCCCAACCCATCTTTCTCTACATAGAAGAAACTGACATGCAGAGAGACTAAACTGCCAAAGACATAACCAAGAATTTCCTGGGTGGGCCCACTGTCCTGCCCTTGTTTTGCACTCTATTCCTCAGACCTGCATTCTAAACCTGTACTTCTGGTTATTTCAGACTTTATGCTCGTTGGATAGCCTTTGATGTAGCTCAAAAGGCCCTGTTACAGGTCCTAGGAGGAGAAGGACAAAATCAAAGTGACTTTTCACATCTGATAAGGTCTATTTACCTTTGAAGAAGGAAATTTGTCAAAGATCTGTTTACAGAAACCTTAATGAAGAGGCACAGGAGCTAGAGGGATACTGAGAAGTTTTCACAGGGATATGTATACATCAGGCCGAGGCTATGTCATCCATCTCCAACCTAAGGTAACTAGTGGACACATTGCCTGTCACTATTTACACCCCCACATACCTGGAATTTAAGGTGCTACTTTGCTCTCAGGTTTATGGAGCGTCTTCTGACCTTCACGGAAGGACATAGTATAAGATTGAAATTCATAGTCAAGGCTAAGAATTCAAACCCAATTTCCCATATCTGAAAATTTTAATGGTCAGGAAATTCAAAGAAAAATACATTCATTGAAGTGAAGCTTGTATATAACACATTAGAAGAATTTAGCATGGTACTTGATGTGACAAGACAATATCAGGGCACTTTTGTTGACAGGGTGAAGTGGTTTGTGAGTATATGGATGTCTCTGTGTCTTTGTAATACTGTGACAAGGAAACACAGGTTGGGCTCAGGATGAAGTAGGATCTCTTCTTCTGAAACAGATATGGTGCTGTTGAGCATTTCATGAAATACACATCTCACAGACTTGTGAAAACCCCACTGTCATAGAGTACTTTTTTTTTGGAGTACTTTCTTAACATCTTTATTACACTGAGTTATCAGGTACAGCAACTTAGAATGGGAAGAATTGATCATAGCCCACAATTTCAGGTAATAGTTCCATTTTGGGAAAATCAAGATAGGGACTCAGCTAATCATATCACATCCACAGCCAAGAGCAGAGATAAACAAATGTACGCATGCTACCTGTTTGCTTATGCTTATGCTCTAGCTTTTTCATATGTACACAGTACAGGTTGCAGACAATGAAATGATTCTGTCCATTTTAGGGACTCTTATCTCAATTAACAATAAAATCCCACAGAGACCTGCTCAAAGTAAATCTGATCAATATAATTGCACATTGAGGGTCCCTCTTCCCAGGTGACTAGTTTGATTCAGTCTGATAATAAAAACTAAGAATTGCCAGGAGGTGGTGGTGCATGCCTAAATTCCAGCACTTGGGAGGCAGATGTAGACGGATCTCTGTGAGTTCAAGGCCAGGCTGGTCTCCAAAGTGAATTTCAGGAATGGCTCCACAGCTACACAGAGAAAGCATGTCTCAAAACTAAGAATTACATTCCCCAGCATCGCTGACAGGATTTGAGGAGATTTCTGCCTGCATTCAGAGCTGTGGTTCTCAACCTGTGTGGGTCACCATCCCATTGGGGGTCGCATATCAGATATACTGCACATCAAATATTTGAATTACAATTCATAACAGTAGCAAAATTAGGACTGGAGAGATGGCTCAGAGGTTAAAAGCACTGCTTCCTCTTCCAAAGATCCTGAGTTCTATTCCTAGCAACCACATGGTTGTGGTTGTAATGATATCCGTTGCCCTTTTCTGGCCTGCAGGGATATGTGCAGACAGAATACTGTATACATAATAAATAAATAAATCTTTTAAAAAAAACAGCAGCAAAATTAAAGTTAAGAAACAACAAAACAGTTATGTTTAGGGCTCACCACAACACGAGGAACTACTGTTCATGCTATTTAAAGATTTAAAGGGTCAGAGAATTGGAAAAAAAATAACCATTGATCTAGAGTGTCCAGTGGAACCCAAGTGTCTATGCTTCTAACTATGAAGGGGCTTGCAAAGGATTTTCCTGAATATCCTTTGCTCTAAGGGAAACTCATGTTCTGTGTGGAAGACTCCAGCTATCTGGCCATCTTTACTACCCAGTAATAGCAGACCACTTTGAGCTACTGAAAAGAGAGTACAACACCCACTACACACATGCTGATGACACAGACTTTAGTCACACTGGGCTCCATGACCATATCACGCTCCTATGGGTACTTGTTTCTAGGCTGTATCAGCCTCTTCCTCTAGCATAACTCTGCCTAGCTGTTTCCTGTAGACTCTTTACCAGGAAGTTGTTTAACAAGTGTCCTCCTCAGTCATCATTAAGTCTATAATGTCTTGTGGCTAAGGAGATAAGGAGATGTAGGTACTTTTTTTTTGATTTTACATCTTTTTTGTATTGTTTTGTTTTTTTCATTTTTCATTATTAAGAAATTTCTCCTCACCCCACATACTGTCCACAGAGCCCCCTTCCTCCCTCTACAAACCCCCATCCCTCTCTCCCAAGCCACTCCACATTCCCACATTCCACAAATCAAGGTCTCCCATGGGCAGTCAGCAGAGCCCAGCACACTGAGCCTAAGCAAGTCCCACACCCTCCACACTAAACCAAGGCTGTTCAAGGTGTCACACCACAGGCACTGGGTTCCAGAAGCCTGCCCATTGACCAGGGATAGATCCCTATCCCCTGCCTGAGTGCCTCTCAAACAGTTCGAGCCAAACAACCATCTTCTGTATCCAGAGGATCTAGTCCAGTCTCTTGGGGGCTCCACAGCCACCAGTCCACAGTTCAAGGGCTTCCACTAGTGTGGCCAGTCACCTCAGTTGCAGGTACTTATGATGAACTTTAGCATATATAAATTTCTATGATATTATTACCTTGTTCACATAAAATTTCAGTAGGAGATAAAGATTCAGTTCTACACAGGGAAAGAACTGGAGAATGTTCAATCAATCAGGGAGAGATCTCTTGCTTTGGATGAAGGGGGTGCTGAAGGGCTTTCCTTGTATCCCAGCAGAGGCTCCTGCAAAGGTCAACTTGACTTCTAGTGTAAGGAAAGCTCATTAGCAGGGAAGCAATGTCAGTTCCCATGACATCTGCAGCTCTTCCCTAGACATTCTATTGTATCCTGGAGAGCCCTGGCATCCTCTGTGATGTCACTATGTTGTGGCAACACCCACTGTTTTTGGGAAATTTATTCAGTGCCTTCACCATTTACTGATGAACATGTTGGCATACTGAAGAGTTTAAACTGGAAAGAGAATGGAGAGGGTAGAGAGACCAGAGAGTGACAGAAGAAAGCTGATCTTCAGCTACCATGTAAAACATCAAGGAAGAAATGATTGAGAGAATGGTGCAATGAGTTCTGTGCAGGAAAAGGGAAGCTTCCTGGAGGAAGTGAGCTTGAGCTGAATCTTCCAGTAATGGGGAATAGAAAGTTGGAGTCTCTGGAAACCAACAGAACTTCCTTGCTTGTCATGGCTCTTGAAATTCGAGGATTTCGGGATATTTATTGTTTTGCCTCAGAAGTCAGGAACTGGTGAGATCAAAGCTTTATGCTGGGAACTCTTGGCTTTCATTCCTTTTGGAGGATAGGCATTGGTGAGTGAACATGAGACCAACATTAAAGACGGAGGGATTATTGAGGTGTGCCCATTTCAAGGCAGGACATCACTGTACTTCAACCACACTGGCTAACTTTAGGTACTTCCAAGCTGCTTTGTGTTCCTGAGTTGTCAGTGAGGTGACTTGTTGAGTCTGGTGACCATGTTCTGCCCTTCTATGTCTTTTCCATCAACAGATATTTGGTTAGTGACTTCTCAAGATATTTGGGGAAACTCTAAATTACTGGGGTGATTATGAACTATTGCAATTTTCTGCTGACTTGTAAACCCACAGGATTGCGGACTCTGCAGCCGAGATAAATTCTGAGTCTACAGCTGTGAATAAGCCTGAAGAGGCTATCTCCTTGGTTACTTGGAGCATGTGTTATGAGGGCTGAGAGAACCAGAGAGCTGAGAAAACCACTTCTCTTCAAATAGAGGCGACAGCTGAGTTCCCTAGAGGGGGCATCAGAAGCATGGGACAAAATAATTTGGGGTGTCAACTAGTCATTGATAAACAAGCTTTCTCAAACATTTGATTAGAGCTCAGGGTGGTCTGTCCATCCTCTTTGCCTTGTCATACTGCAAGCTAATTTGTGTTCATTTACCCACAAGGAGCAGCAGGGAGCCACCATCTCACCAAACCTTTCTCACCAAGATGCAGGTGAGCAGAATGTGCAGAGACTGACCTGTCAGCTACAGCAAATGACCATTGAAAAAAATTAGCAGTGAGATCGCATGATCTTTATCACAGAAGAGATCATGAAGAATAGGTATTCATTCTTTTAAACTGTGTGGTTTCAACCTTAGGTCCACTCTGTCATCATTAACTCATTTTATACAAGGTTTTTGTTTCTGGTAGGCTGCATGTTCAGGGTTTGCCTTCAGGGTATGCCAAAATCATGTCTCTGAACTCCACCTAAAGGCAGAACCTCAAATGTGGACAGGAATGACATGAGGACAAAGACTCTTCTGCTTCCTCTAAAAAGAAACAAAAACAGAGCCTGTGGCATGAGTCATACTACTCATGCATTGAGGTAGTAGTAAGTGAGTTCCCAGAATGCATTTGAAGAGATTCTATCAAGTGCTGGCTAGTGTGAGATGTTAGTTGCTGTGAGTTTGAGTTGATTGTTTTGTTACTTGCTTGGAAAGGCCTTGTGTGTTTGATTCTCCAAGCAGCAGTAGGAGAGTACTGATCACACTTCTAAATGTGTGGATACAGGGACTGAGACTGATCCCTGCTCCTTTTGTTCCTCCCTGAGAGGACACGCCTGCATGCATTTGTTCAGCATCCAACTGATAGAGTTCTCCCCCTTTCACTCAGTCTCTCTAAGTATCTCTTTCTCTGTCTCTTTGTCTCTCACACACTTGTATATGTGTTATGTATTTTTTGATGTGTTTGTGCATGTATATCCCAATAGTTCCTGCAATCAGGGATCTGTGGTTGGGCATGAGCAGTTCCCTATCTCACAGTTCCCAGGTGATACCTGGGTGAACATTGGGAGCACCAATTTGAGCATTATAGTTCTGCCAATGTACTTATTTTAATGACACATAGATATACCTTTGAGGAGTTTATAAATCTATCATGATGTTTAGTCCCATCCTCAAAATGGTTCATTATGTTATTTTCCTCTTCATTGTCACAGGAACGATTATAGAGAATTTGTTTTTGAATACAGGAGAAACATCTTCACAGATTCTGGAGGGTACACACCTGTGAAGTAGACACTAAGTAAATTCTTAGCTATTTCAGCAAACATCCTGAGAGAGCTCATGCAGCTCCACCTCCTATCAACTAAAGAGCCTGCCTCTTCTGGCCTAGGGTCAGAATAGCTGTATGTAAATTGTATGCAACTCTGTGGGTTTGGTCCCAGGTTTTGGCACAAACAATGTAAGAAAATTTGTTGCAGCAACTCTGGAAAAAGGTGTCCTGACTACCTGGGGAGTCAGGCAACACCTTGAGCTGCTTAGGACAGCTCTGATGGCTGGAACTGCAAGAAGACAGTTTAGCCCTGGAGGGCAAGATATCCCACTCACCTTGAGCTGATCAGAACAGCAGCTGTTCCCTGAAGGTGTCCTGGACACCTGGAGTTGTTTAGCACAGCTCTGACGGCTGGAACGTCAAGGAGACAGATCAGCCCTGGAGGATGAGTTATCCTGGACACCTCAAGCTGCTCACAACACCTCTGCCCTGAAGATGGCCCAGAGACCTGGAGCTGTTGTGCACAGCTCTGACAGCTAGAATTGCAAAGAAGCAGCCCGACCCTGGAAGGGACAATTTTCTGACTTATTGGGAAATTCAGTCCTGGAACTGATGGGGGATGATCTCCCTGCAGGATACAACAATTCTGCTCTTCTCCTGGAGAGCTGCTACAGCTGAGTTTTGCTCAGGCCCCTCTTAAGATGGCTTTCTAGCACAGCTTTCCTTCTCTGGCCTAAGATGTTTGTTCTTTTGCTTCACTCTTCAAAAGGGAAAATGCCTGCAGAAATGTAGCTATGTCCTCCGGCTCTGGAAAATAGTGTTACTTTTTTAGCTTTTTATTGCTCTGTCCACTGAGTGATGTCTCAGCAGAGGTCTTCTGTCCAGCTCCTCCTTGTTCTGCTCTTTCAGCTCTCTTGATTTGTACATGGACAGATGTCTCAACAAGGATCTTCTCTATGCCAGTGAATAAAAAGTTCAAAGGCAAAACTCTTTTGAGAAAGAGATTTATTTGGGAAGGAGGAGTCCAGGAGAGTAGCTGCCTCTACCAGGGTGGAGAAAACAGCCTTTTCTTCTAACTGACCAGGCAGGCAGATTACACAAGAAGTTTTGGGGGTGGAGTCAACCAGGGGTTGACTTCGGGCCCAGGGTTCTACTGTCCTACTCTGTGATTGGTTGGTTTCACAAGTCAGTTGGCCAGGGGCACAGATGGCGCTGATCTGACTGAGCCAAAGTGTGTTTGTTTCTGCCCTGATCTGAGTCTTCATTCCCTAGTTCTGGCCTCCAGGGTCAGGATGGGTTTCTTTAGCCAGCCACTTGTCAATAAAACAGCAGGTTTAATAAATGCCAGAAGTTCCCAGTACTTAGGAGACAGGATGTGGCACCCCTGATGTCCAGTAGTCTAGAATATACCCAGAATTTCTGTGTAACTTGAGGCCTATGTTTATGAAATTCTTTACCTCTAGGTCCAGGACCTACCACCAGCCAAATCCTTTCTATGAAAAGCTCAAGATGGAGCATAAACAGGTCATGTCACACACGCAGAGCTTGAAGATTGAGAACACCAAAGTCTCAGAGAAATTAAATGGTCTGGCCGAGGAGTCAATCTTCCATTGTTAAGTGCCTGTTGTTCAGGGGACCACAACATTGTGCAATGGCCTTCTCTTGTGGTGGTATTTTACTTGTACTGAAATGTGATTTTAATTGTATGTTAATAAATAAAGTTGCCTGGGGGTCAGAGTTATAGAGCCATAGCAAGTGCGTGGCGGTGGTGGCACACGCCTTTAAGGACCTGGAGGGTGGTACATACAGGCAATGACAAGGCAGTCACGTGTTTAGTTTACAACCAATGAGAAGGCAGAACATCTAGACTATTTAAAGACATACACACAGGAAGTAGCTCTCTTTTTCGGAGAGCTCTCTTGGCTGAAGCAGGATAGCTGAAGCAGGAAGGGTAAGGCTCTTAGTTCTGACCTCTTGGCTTTCTTCTCTGAATCGGCTCTGTGTTTCTTATTTAATTACACGGTTGGTTACATCTACGTTTAGCACCCAACGTGACAAGAATCCATTAAAACTGCTTAACTTGGCTTGGCGGCAGGTCCGGGTTCCCGCCAGGGCGGCCGGCTCCCTAGCCTGGGCCCAGGTCGGCTTGGCCTCAGGCCGGACTAACCTTGAGCTACTTGCTTAAAGCCAGTGCTACAAACAACTCAGGCCTGCCCTGCCGAACAGGGCCCCTGCCTGTAAAACCAACACACGTGGTTGGAGCTTAAGGTAGCCAGAGCCAAGGCTTGACTAGGCTCAAGCGGGAACACGTGGCTGGATTCAAGCTCTTAGGCAGAACTTGTGGCTATGCTTGCTTGCTCTCTCTCTCTCTCTCTCTCTCTCTCTCTCTCTCTCTCTCTCTCTGGACTCACACCTCGGACACTAGGTGGCTTTTTGAAATTCCCTCGGATTGGTACTGTTCTACAAGGACTTGGTAAGTCACTTAACATATCAGATATTTTAAAGGAAACTATTTAAAAGAAAATTTTTTTTCCACATTAAAAAAAAATAGGTTTTCTGTGTACATTGGAAGAAAATTGGGCTTTGTTTGCAATTTTAGACAGTCTGACAATGGAACAGCTATATGAGAAGATTAATGTTGATAAAATTATGCATTTTATTACTATGTTTATCCTCATTTTACTATTTAAAAAGATAGTCAATTTAAGTGCCAGGATGACAGCTTTAGAAAAACCTATTAAACCTGTAAAAACTCAGACAGAAGAAACTAACAGTGAAGCTGCTTCAAGATTGGATCATAGGGTTACAGAAAGAAAGCCTGTTTTCACACAGTCACCCTTAGTTTGTCCAGTAACCGTACAGCAGTCGCCTGAACAAATGACTACACAAAGTATTTGGGCTCCAATTGAAATGATAGATTTACGAAGGCTTAAGGAGGCAATAGTATCTTATGGCATGCATTCCCCATATGTAAAGCAAATGTTAAACTCTTGGTCAACATATAATAGGATTGTACCACAGGACTGGCGGGAGCTGGCACAAGCTGTTCTTGAACCCAGTCAAAGGCTTCAGTGGCTAACTTGGTTCAAGGACAAAGCTAAAAACATAGAAAAGAAGTGGAGGGATAAAGGAATACAAGTCTGCCAGGATCAGCTTATTGGAGAAGGTCAATATGCTTCAGCACAAACACAATGTTTATATGATGTCCAAACCCTAATTTTATGTCGAACATCAGCCTTGAATGCATGGGACAGAGTTGAGGAACCAGGAAAAAAAAAAACTGAGTCATTTACAAAGGTTGTACAAGGCCCAAAAGAATCTTTCACAGATTTTTTACAAAGACTGGCTTCAGCAGTAAAGAGAATGGTCCCAGATTCAGAAGCTAGGAAGATAATAATTGAATCTTTGGCCTTTGAGAATGCGAATGCAGCATGCAAAACAATAATCAGGCCATTAAAGGCAAGATCTGCACCTTTGGAAGATTGGATTAGAGATACGGTTAATGTTGAAGCTCATGAGCATGATGATACGTGGGTAGGAGAAGCAATTTCAAAAGGTTTGAGGAATGTTAGATGTTTTGGATGTGGAAAGCAAGGACATTTGAAAAGGGACTGTAAACAGGTCATTCCTAGAAACAACGTTTCTTCAAGGAACAATGGCAACAGAATGCCCCTTCCTTCTGGAGTATGCAGAAGGTGTGGTAAGGAAAAACACTGGACCAACGAATGTAGATCAACAAGAGAAAGACAGGGTAATCCTTTGCCTCAGTCTTCGGGAAACTCCCAGAGGGGCCTCATGCAGGCCCCAATAGCAAATCCAGTTCAAACCTTTCCTGCAGTCGTAGAAGAAACCCCTACCCAGAGCAATTAAATAACCAAATGCCTATTGGAATAAGTCATGCTGATCAGGATGATGAAACAGAGAGAATAGAAAATTCAGGAGCAAATATAAAGAAAATTTTTTGGCAAACTTTTATTAATGAACAAAGACCAAAATTATCGATAAAAATAAATGGTGTTTTGTTGTCTGGTCTGGTAGACACAGGTGCGGACATTACCATAATTGCACCAGAATTTTGGCATCCAACTTAGCCTCTTCAGGAGGTAAATGTTCAACTGTTAGGAATTGGGACATTATCTCAGGTGAAACAGAGAGCAAGATGGCTCGAGTGTATAGGTCCAGAAGGACAGAGAGGAAAATTGAAACCATATGTAGCTAACATAGCTATGAACTTGTGGGGTCGAGACTTGTTGCAACAATGGAATACTCAGATTCACATCCCTCCAATCTCAGAAACAAATCATAAATTAGCACATGTTTCTGAGAGAAATATTAGAAGGCATTATTCTGAGTGGTCACCAGCCATCCATATTATACAAGAGCAGGGCACAACAACTGATGATCTTCCAAAGACACCAACAGCTCTACCTTTAAAATGGTTAACAGACAAGCCTGTATGGGTCCAGCAATGGCCTTTAACAACAGAGAAACTCCAGGCTTTAGAAGAGCTGGTAGAAGAACAGTTAAATGCTCAGCATATTGAGGAATCAACCAGCCCTTGGAATTCTCCTGTATTTGTTATTAAAAAGAAATCTGGTAAATGGAGAATGGTAACAGACCTTAGAGTGATTAACAAAGTAATTCAGCCAATGGGCTCTCTACAATCTGGAATTCCTCTGCCTACTCTGTTACCAAAAGGATGGCCTCTCATAGTTATTGATTTAAAAGACTGTTTCTTTTCAATACCGTTACAAGAAAAAGACAGAGAAAGATTTGCTTTCACAGTGCCTACTTATAATAATTCTCAATCGGTTAAAAGATTTCAATGGAGGGTCCTCCCACAGGGAATGTTGAATAGCCCAACTCTGTGCCAATATTTTGTACAACAGCCATTGGAAGTGATACGTAAAAAATTTCCTAAATCTATAATTTATCATTATATGGATGATATTTTACTAGCTGACTCAAATGCAGATACTTTAGAAAGAATGTTTGAAGAGGTAAAGAAAATTTTGCCTTGCTGGGGATTACAAATTGCTCCTGAAAAGATACAAAGAGGAGATTCTATTAATCATTTAGGATATAAAATAGAGCTACAAAAAATTAGACCCCAAAAGGTGCAAATTAGGAGAGATAGACTACAGACTCTTAATGACTTTCAAAGATTATTTGGAAATAATTCTCATCTACGAACTATTGTTGGGGTAAAAAATGATGAACTGCATAATTTGTTCAAAACCTTAGAAGGTGACAAGGACTTAAATAGTCCAAGAGAGTTATCACCTGAAGCTGAGAAAGAATTGGCCTTGGTAGAAAAGAAAGTACATGAAGGGCACATGGATCATATTGATCCAAAGCTGGATTGCATTTTGGTTATTTTACCTTCTAGGCATTCTCCTACAGGAATATTAATGTAGAGGGAAGATATTATATTAGAATGGATATTTTTACCAAATAAACCAAACAAAAAATTAAAAATTATATGGAAAAAATCTCTGACTTGATTTGGAAAGGAAAATTGAGACTTGGTCAATTAGCAGGAATAGACCCAGCAGAAATTGTTGTACCTTTAACTAAGGAGGACATTGAAAAATTGTGGACAGAAAGTGAACCTTGGCAAAGAGCTTGCAGTAATTTTTTGGGAGAAATTAACAGCAAATATCCCAAAAGCGATAGAATTGACCTTATAAAGAGAGCTGATTGGATCTTGCCTCGAATTGTACGGGAAAAGCCCATATCTGGAGTTCATACATTTTATACAGATGCCAACAAACAAGGAAAGGCAGGTTACAAATCAGAAAATTTAAGTAAAGTGGTTCAAAGTCCTTATAATTCAGTTCAAAAATCAGAATTATATGCTATTCTCTTGGTATTAATGGATTTTTCAGAACCTCTCAACATAGTAACTGACTCTCAATATGCTGAAAAAGTAGTATTACATATTGAGACTGCAGAATTTATCCCTGATGCTTCAGAATTAACTTCATTATTTATTCAATTATGAGATACAATCAGGAAAAGGAGTCATCCTTTATATATAACTCACATTCGATCCCATACTGGTCTGCCAGGCCCTCTAGCACAAGGCAATGATGAGATTGATAAGTTATTAATAGGAAATGTGCTGGAGGCCTCAGAATGTCATAAAAAACATCATGTCAATAGTAAAGGTTTAAAAAAGGATTTTTCCATAACCTGGCAACAAGCCAAAGAAATAGTAAAGAAATGTCCTACTTGTTCCTTCTACAATCAAACGCCATTACCAGCAGGATGTAACCCAAAGGGTACTCAAAGGAATGAAATCTGGCAGATGGACGTGTTTCACTTTGCAGAATTTGGAAAACTGAAATATGTACACCACACTATCGATACTTATTCAGGGTTTCAGTGGGCAACTGCTTTGAGTTCTGAAATAGCTGATTCTGTAATCACTCATTTGCTAGAAGTTATGGCCATCATGGGTATACCTGCACAAATCAAAACTGACAATGCTCCATCATATGTCTCTGTTAAAATGAAACAGTTTTTTGCTTATTACAATATAAAGCATATTACAGGCATACCACATAATCCTACAGGTCAAGCAGTTATAGAAAGATCAAACAGAACTCTAAAGGATATTCTAAATAAACAGAAAGGGGTAACAAAAACCCCCAGAAATAGACTGCATAATGCTCTATTAACTTTGAATTTTCTCAATGCCAATGAGAAAGGAACAACAGCTGCAGAGAGACATTGGGTAATAGAAAAAATAGAATTAAATCAGCCTATATATTTTAAGGATGTGCTGACCTCAGAATGGAAACCAGGGTATGTGTTACATTGGGGACGAGGTTTTGCTTTTGTTTCTACAGGAGAAGATAATTTGTGGGTACCATCAAAATTGATAAAGGTTCGATTTGAACAAGAGAAACCTCTTAATTAGAGGAGGTGATAGCTCATCAACCAACATGAACATCCAATTTAAACTAACTTATACCAGTAACACATGTCTTTTCATTTAATCAGATAATAACTTGCCAAAAAGGAACATCCCCAAAATTAGTCTTGGGGAAAGGTTTTTGTTTTTGTCTTTTAGGAGAATGAAGGTTAAGGAATCTGAAGAACACTGGACAAATAAGACAACTGAAGAAAAGGGACAAATCATCTATCCCAGGAAGCAGAGTGAAATGGCGTATGGGTATATATTATCTAAAAAATTTTATGTCTTCCTAAATGTTTGTTTCTGCTTTTCTCTAAAGATTTAACACTATTGGTCTTCTAATAGTCCCAGTCCAATTAAAATTTAAAGCTGACTTTGGAGTTGGAGAATGGCTCGCTCCTTCTTTAAACTCAAGCATGTTGTTAAAAGGAAAATGCAAACTCCCTGTATCATGCCAGAGGAAAAGAGCCATCTTCTGCTATGGGACAGGAGAAAAGCCAAATTAATTAAGGGACTATTCTATTACTAATCTCAACTCTTTGATTCTATTCTGATTCTTTAAACTTTTCTTAAAGTATGAAATTTATATCAAAATTTACAAGATTAATATATATAGATATATATACATTTTAAACTTTGTTAAGATATGAATGGTCATATAGAGTACTAACTAATTCTAAAAAGCCGCATATATAGTCTTTGTGTTCGAGTCTCTTATCAGTTTTTTGCAGGAAATCACGGTCAGGCCTAACATCAACTGAAGTCTCCAGGAAGAAGATGGGGCCCCACAACAACAACAATTCCACGTGGACAATAATAACATCACTAAGCGACAAACATCATCTACAGATCAGCTTTGAACTACAAAGTGCTCAGAGCAATTTTGAGAGCGCTAGCTGAGATGATCCAGTCTCAAAGACTACTTGAATAAGGATTTGAGATAAACCCTGAACTTTGGCATTATACACAGACTGGATAACGAAGGATATAGTTACCTTTCCTAGAATTTGACAATTAACCTAAAATTTTTCTTTCAGGATAAAGATAACTTCGCCCATACCCAGCAGGAAGCAATTTCAAGAATACGACGCCCACATTCCTAAAGAGGTGGTGTGGGGTGGTTGGGTTTTTTGGTCTTTTAGGTCTTTTAATGGGTTTTGGGTCTGGGATAATTTTCATTGATTAAGGGGGTTGGTTACAAGTTGTTGTAAAGGGTGAGGAAAAGGGCTAAGCAAAGGAGATTAGATTTAAGGTTCTTATTAAAAAAAAAAGAGAGAAAGAAAAAAATGTAAATACTTTACATTGGATTGGATTGTTTTATATTGTATACAAATTATATATATTGAAATTGATATTATTAGAAAATGCTATATGTATATTTCTAATTGTACCATTCATTTAACAATGTAATGCAATTTTCTAATCCTTGAATGTTGTTATTACCAACTATTAGGATATAAAGAAATGAAAGTTAGTAGTTAGACATTATAATAGAACTTGTAGTTATATTAGGTATGTTTTCACGATTGAGTAGTTATATTTTAGATAGACAGGTTATCTTCAAACCCTTCAGAGATATACAGAATATGGCATTTAAAATGTTTTAATAACTTAGAAAATTTTTCTTTTTTGTTATGACTATGAGACATGTCGGCTCCTGACAGTACCAATCTACTTCAGAGAAAATATGGGCATTGAAAAAACTGTAATTGGAGTTAACTTTCATTGTAGCAAAAGTTAGCCACTGGACAACAAAGTATCCTCGAATTAACTGCTGACGAACAGGACAGACAAGACACGAAACAAAGGACTACTGATTCTTGTCAAAACAAGTGTGGTTATGGCTTTATCAAAAGGCATCTTCTGAGGCCAGGACAATATGGCACCATCCCTGAAGTGGCCTTCGTAATCCGGGAAAGGTACAGTGCCCTTTTCTTCGAAGGCAGCTGAACAGGCAGTGGGCCGATGGCTTCTGATGTGCAATGGGGAGGTAGCTGAAACAGTTATTCTTGAAGAGTAATTAAGCTCACACCTCTCAACAGAAGAATGGCATTTAATAGAGGGATGTGGAGAAGAACGGGATGCTGAAATGAAGCCACATACACACATAGCCAAGAAGAATGGACAGCTGAATTAAAAAAACATCAACAATTTCCAGAATTTAAAATCCTGAATCATGACATGAAACTAGTGGAATTCAGGTATTTCTGGTATATAGACTGCTCTCACCCAATGTGAGGTTGAACTGTTGACCTTGTGTACATTCTACTTCACAAATGAGTCTGTCAGATACACTAAGCCTATAGGCTGAAGATGATGCCCCAACGCTGCGGAGAAACCTCAGATGATTGTCCAGGCAGCTGGCTGTTTTTGTCAACTCACAAATTTTTGGAAGTTGCTTGCATATACTTCCTGTTTTTATTTTTTATTTTTTGTTAGCTAATACTATTTCCTTCTTGGGTCTCTGAGGGAGTTGAAGATTAGTTAGTTATAGTTGACGATTAATTAGGATAGAAAGTGAATTAGATACAATAGAATAGATAATGGAATTATTTTCTCTGAATTTGTCAAATACAAATGAACTAGACATTGTTTAGGTATTTATTACTTGTATATATTGTATATAGTTATTGTACTTTTGTATATAGTTTTTCTTATGTTAGTTATAAGCTTTTTCTTTTTTCCTTTTTATTAAAATAGAAAAGGGGAAATATGGTGATATTTTATTTGTATTAAAATGTTATTTGTATGTTAATAAATAAAGTTGCCCGGGGGTCAGAGCTTAATAGCAAGCCATAGGAAAGCCAGGTGGTGGTGGCGCACACTTTAATCCCAGCACTTGGTAGGCAGAGCTAGGTAAGTCTCTGTGTGTTCAGGAATACAGCCAGCATTGGATACACATGCCTTTAATCACAATACCAACCATAGAAGACCTGGAATTCTATACAGATAGGCAGTGATGAGCTGGTCATGTGGTTGGGTTTACAACCAATGAGAAGGCAGAACAAAAAGTCTATATAAAGACTTTAACACAGAAAGTGGCTTTGTTTCGGAGAGGTAGGACCTCCGCAGGAGGAAGGGTAAGGTTTTAGCTCTTAGCTCTGACTTCCTGGCTTTCTTCTTTGCATTGGTTCTGTGTTTCTTATTTAAAAAGACAGTTGGTTACATCTACACATATTGAACAAAATAAATAAAAGAAACATTTTCACCTAAAAAAGTCTATATCCAAAATTTACATATTGAACCTAAGAAATCAAATAAATATAACAAAACCTCTCATCTGATAGAATTTGAATATCCAAAATATACATAATGAAAATAAGAAATAAAAAAAAAATCAAAAATTTTATTCTGATAAAGGTCTAACATCCAAATATATGTTTTATTCCAAGAAATCAGAAAAATAAAACAAAAAGTCTCATCAGATAAATGTCTAATATCCAAATATATATGCTGAGCACAAGCTATCAGACTACTGTAACAAAAAATATCACCTGATAAATTTCTAATATCAAAAATATACATATTGAACATATTTAAATAAATAAAACAAAAATTCTCATCTGATTAAAATCTAAAATCCAAAATATGCATACTGAACACAATAAATTAATTAAATAAAAATTCTCAACTGACAAAGAACTAAAATTCTGCCCTGATAAAGGTCTGATATTCAATATATATATAAAATAAAAAATTAGATGAATTAAACAAAATTTCTCCTCTAATAAAGGTCTAATACTCACAATATGCATATTGAACACAAGAAATGAGACAAATAAAAAATTCTCATCTGATAAATGTCTAATATTTAAAATATACATTTTAAACACAGGACACTAGATAAATAAAACAAAAATTCTCACCTGATTAGGGTCTAATATCAAAAATATTCGCATTCAACAAAAGAAATTAAATAAAACAAAAATTCTCACTTAATAAAGAACTAATATCCAAAATATGCAAAATGAACATAAGAAATCAAATATACAAAACAAAAAGTCTCATCTGATAAAGGTCTTATATCAAAAATATACGTAATGAACACAAGAAGTTAAATAAAACAAAAATTCTCACCTGATGATGTGGTGATTTCTAAAATATACATACTTAACACAAGAAATTAAATAAAACACAAAATCAGATATTATTAAGCTCTAATATCAAAAATATACATATTGAACACAAGAAATCATAAAAGAAAACAAAATTTCTCATCTCATAAGGTCTAATATCCAAAATACACATACTGAAAATATTTAGAAAAATAAATTTTCTCACCTGTTAATGGTCTAATATTCCAAAATATACATACTGAACACAAGAAATTAAAACAAAAAAATTCTCACATGACAAAAGTCTAATATCCACAATATATATAAAACCTCGAGAAATCATATAAATAAAACAAAAATTCTCACCTGATAAAGGTCTAATAAATAAAATACACATACTGTACACAAGGAAATAAATAAAAGAAAAATTCTCATCTGATAAAGGTCTAATATTTAAAATATGCATGTGGAACATAATTAGATGAATAAAACAAAAATTCTCATCTGATAAAGGTCAAATATCACAAATATAGCTATGGAATGCAAGTAATCATATAAACAAACAAAAATTCTCATCTGCTAAAGGTCTATTATGCAAATATACATATTGAAACAAGAAATCAGATAAATAAAACAAAACTTTTCACCTCATAAAGGTTTAACATACAAAATATACATATAGAACACAAGAAATCAGAAAAACAAAACAAAATAACCGAGTGATTAAGGTCTAATATGAAAAATATACTTATTGAAGACAAGAAATAAAATAAAACAAAAATTCTGTTCTGATAAAGTTCTTATATAAAAAATATATCAATTTAAAACAAGAAATCAGATAAATAAAGTGACAATTCTCATCTGTTACAGTTTTAATATCCAAAATATCGATGTTGAACAGACAAAATCAGATCAATAAAACAAAAGTTCTCACCTGATAAAGGTCTTATATCCAAAATATACATATTGATATTATTAGATAAATAAAACAAAAATTCTCATCTGATAAAAGTCTAATATTGAAAATATACATAGTAAACACAGGAAAGTAAATAAAACAAAAATTCTCACCTAAAAAATGTCTAATATCCAAAATATACATATTGAAAACACAAAAAATTATTAGATGATAATTTTTGCTTCAATTAATTTCTTGTATTCAGTATGCATATTTTTGATATTAGAAATTATTCAGATGAGAATTTTCATTTTATTTGTCTGATTTTTTGTGTTAATTATGCATATTTTTTATACTAAACCTCTACCAGATGAAAATTTTTGTTATGTTTATATGATTTCTTGTGTTCAATATGTATATTTAAAACAAAATTTCTCATCTGATAAAAGTCTAATATCCAAAATATATATATTGAACATAAGAAATCAGATAAATAAAACAAAAATTCTCATCTAGTAAAGGTCTTTTATAAAAAGCATACTGAACACAGTAAATTAATTAAGACAAAAATTATTATCTCATGAAAGTCTAATATCCAAAACATACATACTGAACACAAGAATAAATAAAACGAAAATTCTCATCTCATAAAGGTGTCATATTCAAAATATACATATTGAATATAAGATATCATATAAATAAAAGGAAAATTCTTATCTGATAAAAGTCTAGTATCCAAAATACACATATTGAGCAAAACAAATCAGAAAAAGGAAACAAAATACTCATGAGATAAAGGTCTAATATGAAAAAATATACTTATTGAATATAAGAAATAAACTAAAACAAAAATTCTGTTCTGATAAAGGACTAATATAAAAATATACCAATTGAACACAAGAAATCACATAACTAAAACAAAAATTCCTGCATGATAAAGGTCTCATATCCAAAATATACATATTGAACACAAGAAATCATATAAACAAAAAAAAATTCTCACCTGATAGAGGTTTAATACCAAAAATATGTATAATGAACACAAAAAAATCAGACAAATAAAATGAAAATTCTCACCTGATAGAAGTCTAAAATTCAAAATATACATATTGAACACTAGAAATCAGTTAAATGATATAAAAATTTTCATCTAATAAAAATTAACAACTCGAGGACATTGAAGGGTCTGCCGGGGGTCTTGGAAAAGGGAGGCCTTCCCAATGACTCTGAGATACCACCTTACACCTGTCAGGATGGCTAAGATCAAAAACAAGGAAGACACCTTATGCAGGAGAGGATGTGGAGCTAGGGGAACTCTCCTCCACTGCTAGTGGGAATGCAAACTTGTGCAACCACTTTGGAAATCAATATGGCGCTTTCTTAGAAAATTGGGAATCCATCTCCCCCAAGATCCAGCTATACCACTCTTGGGCATATACCCAAGGAATGCCCAATCATAACACAAGAGCACTTGCTCAGCTCTGTTCATATCAGCATTGTTTGTAATAGCCAGAACCTGGAAACAACCTACATGTCCTTCAATGGAAGAAGGGATAAATAAAATGGAATACTACTCAGAAGAGAAAAACAATGACATCATGAGGTTTGCAGGAAAATGGATGGATCTAGAAAAAAATCATCCTGAGTGAGGTAACCCAGACTCAGAAAGACAAACATGGTATGTACTCACTCATAGCAGGATACTAGATGTGGAACAAGGATGACTGGACTGTTGCTCACATCACCAGGGAGGCTACCTGGAAAACAGAACCCCAAGAAAGACACAGGGATCACCCAATGACGGAGAAATGGATGAGATCTACATGAACAATCTGGACATGAGTGGGGGGGAATGAAGGGCGAGGGTCAAGGGAAAGAGAGCTTGGGGGAGCCAGAAATCCCAACTGGATCAAGAACAGAGAGGGAGAACAAGGAATAAGAGACCATGGTAAATGAAGACCACATGAGAATAGGAAGAAGCAAAGTGCTAGAGATGCCCACAGAAATCCACAAAGATACCCTCACAATAGACTGCTGACAATGTTTGAGAGACAGCCCGAACTGTCCTACTCTGGTGATGGGATGGCCAAATACCCTAATTGTTGTGCTAGAAACCCCATCCAATGACTGAGGGAACTGGATGCAGAGATCCATGGCTTGGCCCCAGGTGGAGCTCTGGGAGTCCAATTAACAAGAAAGCAGAGGGTTTATATGAGCAAGAATTGTCTAGATCAATGTTGGTAAAGCACAGGGACAAATAGCCAAACAAATAGAAACACATGAACTATGAACCAATGACTGAGGAGCCCCCAACTTGATGAGGCCCTCTGAATGGGTGAGGTATTTGATTGGCTTGATCTGTTTGGGAGGCATCCAGGCAGTGGGACCGGGTCCTGTGCTGATTGCATGAGTTGGCTGTTTGAAACCTGGGGCTTATACAGGGTCGCTTGGCTCAGCCTGGGAGGAGGGGACTGGACCTGCCTGGACTGAGTCTACCAGGTTGATCTCAGTCCTCGGGGGGGGAGGGGGTGGTGGTGGAGGCTTTGTCCTGGAAGAGGTGGAAATAGGGGGTAGGCTGGGGGGAAAGGGAGGTGGGTGGGAGGGAGGAGAACAAAGGAATCTGTGGCTGATATGTAGAACTGAATTGTATTTTAAAATAAAATAAAATTAAATTAAAAAAATTAACAACTCATGAAAATCTAATATCCAAAATATACATATTGAACTCAAGAAATTAAATGACACAATAATTCTCACCTGATAAAGAACTTATATCTAAAGTATACATATTCAAATAAAGAAATCAAATAAATAAACAAAATTTCTCATCTGATAAATGTCTAATATCCAAATATTATTTACTGAACACTAGAAATTAAATAAAAAGTTTTGTCATCTGATAAAAGTCCAATATCAAAAATATTATATTAAACACTAGAAATCAAGTAATAAAACAAATATTCTCATCTGATGAAGGTCTAATATCTAAATTAAACCTGTTGAACAGAAGAAATCAGATAAATAAAATAACAATTTTCATCATAGAAATGTCGAATATAAAAAATATACATACTGAACACAAGATATCATTAATCAATTAAAAATTCTCAACTGATAAAAGTGCAATATCCAAAATATACATATCGAACATAACTAGCTAAATAAAAAAATTCTCATCTGATAAATGTCTTATATTGAAAATATACATATTGAACTTAATTAGATAAATAACACCAAAAAATCACATCTGATAAAGGTCTACATCCAAAATATACATATTGAATGCAAGAAATAAAACAATAATTGTCACCTGATAAAGGTCTAATATCCAAAATATACATATTGAACTGAAGAAACCCGATCAATAAAACAAAAACTTTCATCAGATACAGGTCTAATATCCAAAATATACATGTTGAATACAAGATATCAGACTAATATGAAAAAAATTAGCATTTGACAAATGTCTAATATCCAATGTATACATATAGAATGCAATATACCATATAAATAAAACAAAAATTCTCACCTGATAAAGCATTAATATCAAAAATATGCATGCTGGACACAAGAAATCAAATATATAAAACAAAAATTCTCATCTGATAAAGGTCTAATATCCAAAATATACATATTGAACTTAATAAGATAAATAAAACAAAAATTATCATCTGTTAAACATTTACTGTCCAAAATATACATACTTAACAGAAGAAATGAAATAAAACAAAAATTCTGACCTGATAAAGGTCTAATATAAAAAATGTACATAGTGAATACAATTAATCAGATGAATAAAACAAAAACTTCATCTGTTAAAGGTCTAATATCCAAAATATACATACTGAACACAAAAAAATCCAACAAAACAAATGAAAATTCTAAATTGATAAGGATCTAATATCAAAAAATGCATATTGCACACAAGAAATTAGATAAATAAAACAAAAATTCTCATCTGACAAATGTCTAATATCCAAAGTATACATACTGAACACAAGAAATTAAATAAAACAAAAAATTCTCATCTGAAAAAGGTCTAATAACCAAAATAGACATATTGAACATAATAAGATAAATAAAATAAAAATTCTCATCTGTTAATGGTATAATGTCTAAAATATACATACTAAGCACAAGAAATTAAATAAGACAAAAATTTTCATCTGATAAAGGCCTAATATCCAAAATATACATATTGAATAAAAGAAATCATACAAATAAAACAAATTTCTCCTCTGAAATCGGTCCTATATCCAAAATATATATATTGAACATAATTAAATAAATAAAACAAAAATTCTCATCTGATAAAGGTCTGATATCAAAAATATACATAGTGAACACAAGAAATCAGATAAATAAAAGGAAAATTCTCATTTGATAGAGGTCTAATATCCAAATATACAGTTTGAACAAAGGAAATCAGACAAACAAAAAAAATTTTCATGTGATAAAATTTTAATATCCAAAATACACATATTGAACAAAATAAAAGAAAAAAACAACAATTATTAGAGGTAGGTCTAATATTCAAATATACATATTGAACATATTTAGATAAATGAAAACAAAAATTCTCATTGGATAAAAGTCTAATATCCAAGCCGTGTGGTGATGGTGCATGCCTTTAATCCCAGCATTTGGGAGGCAGAGCCAGGCGGATCTCTGTGAGTTTGAGGCCAGCCTGGTCTACAAAGTGAGTTCCAGGAAAGGCACAAAGCTACACAGGGAAACCCTGTTTCGAAAAAAAAAACTAAAAAAAAAAGTCTAATATCCAAAACATAGATATTGAAAACAGGATACCAGATAAATAAAACAAAATTTCTCATCTGATCAAGATCTAATGACAAGTATGTATATTGTACACAAGAAATCAGATAAATAAAACAAAAATTCTCATCTGATATCAAAAATATGCATACTGAACACATGGTATCAGATAAATAAATCAAGAATTCTAACCTGATAAAGGTCTAGTATTCAAAATATACAAAAAACACAAGAAATCAGAAAAACAAAACAAAATTCTCATGTGATAAAGGTTTAACATGAAAAATGTATTTATTGAACACAAGAAATTAAACAAAACAAAACTTCTGTTCTGATAATGGTCTAATATAAAAATATACTTATTGAACACAAGAAATCAGACAAAAGAAGAATTCTCATCTGATAAAGGTATCTTTATAGGCGTTTCCTTCTTTAGGTTGTGAAAGTTTTCTTCTATGATTTTGTTGAATATATTTTCTGTGCCTTTGAGTTGGTATTCTTTTCGTTCTTCTATCCCTATTATTCTTAGGTTTGGTCTTTTTATGGTGTCCCAAATTTCTTGGACATTTTGGGTCATGACTTTGTTGGCTTTAGTGTTTTCTTTGACTGATGAATCTATTTCCTCTACCGTATCTTCAACACCAGAGATCCGCTCTTCCATCTTTTGCACTCTGTTGGTTATGCTTGCATCTGTAGCTCCTGTTCATTTATTCAGATTTACACTTCCAGCATTTCCTCAATTTGTGTCTTCTTTGTCTCCATTTCAGTCAGGCAGCAGACCTCCTGCAGACAGATCAGACTACCACCATCCCCCATGAGACCCTGTAACCTAGCCCCACCTCCCCCCATCCCACCCATTCTTCGAGTCTGCAACTGTTCCCTGAGACAGAGATGGCCAAGACCCGATTGGACTAAGAGGTGAGTCTTTATCCTCAATCCTGAACACTCCAGACCCTAGGCTTTGGGCCCAGGGGCACAACCCTGCACCCCTACACCACTACCCATTGCAGTCCCAGTTTCGGGCCAGTCAGCAGGCAGACCTACTGCAGGCAGTTCAGACATCCACCATCCCCCACCAGACCTTGTAACTCACAAGTCCCACCCCTCCCAACCCACCTGTGTGCCAAGATTACAACTACTCCCTGAGACAGAGCCCACAAGGGCCAACTGGACTAAGAGCTTCTCCCTGAGACAAACAGTCCATCAGAACCCAATAGACCAAGAGCTCCCACTGGACCAAGATTATTGATCCGACTGAGAGAGCCTCCCTCAGACACAGACACCGCTTGCACCAAGTGGAGAAAGAGATGGACAGAGGTCAGTGCAAAAGTACAGTCAACAACAAAAAACACACCATGGTTCCATCAGAACCTACACCAGCAAGACCTGAACATCCCAACACAGAGGAAACAGAAGAAATCGACCTTAAAAATTATCTTAAGAAGATGTTAGAGATCTTTAAAGAGGAAATGAAAAATTCCCTTAAAGAATTAGAGGAAAAGTCAAACAAAAAATGGGAAGCAATCAGTAAATCCCTTGAAAGCCAAGAGAAAGCAATTAAATATTTGAGGGAAACAGCTCAAGATTTGAAATCTGATTTCTCATTTGCAATATGTATATTTTGCATATAGACATTTATTAGGTGAGAATTTTTGTTTTATTTAATTTCTAGCATTCAATATGTATATTTTGGTTATTAAACCTTTATCAGATGAGAATTTTTGTGTTGTGTATATGATTTCTTGTGTTTAATGTATATATATATATGATACTAGATCTTTATCAGATTAAAATTTTTGTTTTATTTAATTTCTTGAGTTCAATATGTAATTTTCAACATTAGAAGTTTATCAGATTAGGATTTTTGTTTAATTTATCTAATTATGTTACATTTATCAGATGAGGATTTCTGTTTTATTTATCTGATTTCTAGTGTTCAGTATTTATATTTTGGCTTAGTCCTTTATCAGATGAGAAGTTTTGTTTTATTTATCTGATTTCTTGTGTTCATTATGTATATTTTGAATATTAGAACTTTATCAGATGCAAATTTTTGTTTTATTTATCTGACGTCTTGTGTACAATATGTATATTTCTGATATTAGACTTTTATTAGGTGAGAATTTTTTTATTTATCTAATTATGTTTGATGTGTATGTTTGGGATAGTAGACCTTTATCATATGAGAATTTTTGTTTCATTTAATATCTGTGTTCAAAAAGTATATTAGGGATAGTAGACCTCTATCAGATGAGAATTTTCATTTTATTTATATTATTTATTGTGTTCAATATGTATATTTTGGATATTAGACCTTTATCAGATGAGAAATTTAGTTTTAATTAATTTGTTGTGTTCTGTATGTATATTTTGGATACTAGAAATTTATCATGTGATAATTTTTTGTTCTATTTATGTTATCATGTTCAATGTGTATACTTTGGGTATTAGAACATTATCAAATGATTTTTCTTATTTATCTGACTTCTTAGAATCAATGTGTATATTTTTGATATTAGACTTTTATCAGATGAGAATTTTTGTTTTATTTATCTGATTTCCAGTGTTCAATGTGTATATTTTTGATATTAGACCTTTAAAAGATGAGAATTTTTGTTTTATTTAATTTATTGTGTTAAATGAAAATATTTTGGATATTAGACTTTTATCGGATGAGAATTTTTGATTTACTTGTCTGATTTCTTGTCTTCACTCTGTATATTATGGTATTAGACCTTTATCAGATGAGATTTTTTTTGTTTTATTTATTTGATTTCTTGAGTTCCATATGTATATTTTGGATATTAGACCTTTATCTGATAACAATATTTGTTCTATTTACCTGATTTCTTGTGTTCAATATGTATATTTTAGATATTAGACCTTTATCTAATGATAATTTTTGTTTTATTTTTCTGATTTCTGGTGTTCAATATGTATTTTGGATATTAGATCTTTATGAGATGAGAATTTTTCTTTTATTTAATATCTTGTGTTCAATATGTATATTTTGGATATTAAAGTTTTATAAGATGAAAATTTTTGTTTTATTTACTTGATTTCTTGGATTCAACATGTATATTTTGGATATTAGTCCTTTTCAGATGAGAATTTTTGTTTATCTGACTTCTTGTGTTCAATATGTGTAATTTGGATATTAGACCTTTACCCTGTGACAATTTTTGCTTTATTTATTTGATTTCTTGTGTTCAATATGTAATTTTGGATATTAGACCTTGATCAGATGAGAATTTTTGTTTTATTTAATTTCTTGTGTTCAATAAGTATATTTGTGATATTAGACTTTTATCCAATGAGGATTTTTTGCTTTATTTATCCAAGTATGTTCAATATGTATATTTTGGGTACTCGACCCTTATCAGATGATAATTATTGCTTTGTTTTTCTGTTTTCTTTTTTCAATATGTATATTTTGTATATTAGACCTTTATCAGGTGACAATTTTATTTTATTTATCTAATTTCTTGTGTTCAATGTGTATAATTTGGATATTAAAACTATACTGGTGAGAATTTTTGTTTTATCTAATTTCTTGTTTTCAATAAGTATATTTTATATATTAGACCTACCGGTGAGAATTTTGCTGTTTTTAATTTCTTGATTTCAACATATATATTTTGGATATTAGAACTTTAGCAGATGAATTTTTGTTTTACTTAATTTCTTGTGTTCAATATGTATATTTTTGTTTTTAGACCTTCATCAGATGAGAATTTTTTTTTTTTTTTAGGTTTTTCGAGACAGGGTTTCTCTGTGTAGTTTTGCGCCTTTCCTGGAACTCGCTTTGGAGACCAGGCTGGCCTCGAACTCACAGAGATCCGCCTGGCTCTGCCTCCCGAGTGCTGGGATTAAAGGCGTGCGCCACCACCGCCCGGCTTCAGATGAGAATTTTTGTATTTTTATGTGATTTCTTGTGTTGAGTATGTATTTTTTGATATTAGATCTTTATCAGATGAGAATTTTTGCTTTACTTCCTTGGTTTCTTGGATTTGATTATGAATATTTCGGAAATTAGTACTTTATCAGATGAGAGCTTTTGTTTTCTTTACCTGATTTCTAGTGTTCTGTATGTATATTTTGGATATGAGACCTTTATCAGAAGAGAAATTTTGTTTTATTTTATTTCTTGTGTTCTTTAATTATATTTTTGATATTTGAGCTTTATCACATGAAAATTTTGTTTTCTTTTTCTGATTTTTTCTGTTCTATATGTATATTTTGGATATTAGAAAATTATCAGATGATAATTTTTGTTTTATTTATCTAATTATATTTGGTATGTATATTTTGGAAATTAGACCCTAATCAGGTGAGAATTTTTGATTTATTTATCTGATTTCTTTGGTTCAATGTGTATATTTAGGATTTTAGACCTTTATCAGATATGAATTTTTGTTTGATTTATCTGATTTCTTGTGTTCAACATGTATATTTTGGATATAAGACTTATGTCAGATGAGAATTTTTTATATACAGATGATGTCTTGTGTTCAATATTTATAGTTTAGGTATTAGACCTTTATCACATGAGAATTTTTGTTTTATTTAACTAATTATGTTCAATATGTATATTTTGGATATTAGACTATTGTCAGATGAGAGATTTTGTTTTATTTTTCTGATTTCTTGTGTTCTATAAGTATATTTTTGATAGTAGAACTTTACCGGTGAGAATGTTTGTTTTATCTAATTTCTTGTGTTCCATATGTATATTTCTTTTCTTTATTAAGAAATTTTCTACTCACTCTATATACCACCCACAGTCCCATCTCCTCCCTCCTCCTGTCTCCCAAACCTCCAGCCCAAGCCACTCCATATCTGCACTTCCCTCAAATCAAGGTCTCCCATGGGGAGTCAGCAGAGCCCTGCACACTGAGCCTAGACAGGTCCAAGCCCTTTCCCACTGTACCAAGGCTGCGCAGGGCACCACACTACAGGCACCGGATACCTAAAGCCCTGCCCATGCAGCAGGAATGGATTCTGATCCCCCTGCCTGGGTGTTCCCCAAACAGTTTGAGCCAAACAACCATCTTCCATATCCAGAAGGCCTAGTCCAGTCCCATTGGGGCTCCACAGCCACCAGTCCACACAGTCCACAGTTCATGGGCTTCCACTAGTGTGGCCGGTCACCTCTGCACATCCTCCCATCATGATTTCGACGTCCCTTGTCTGCAGTATCTCTCCTCTCTCTCATCAATTGGATTCCCAGAGCTCAGCCTGGTGCCTGGCCGTGAATCTGTGTATCTGTCTCTATCAGTCACTGGACAAAGGCTCTATGATGACAGCTAGGTTATTCACTAGACTGGTCACCAGAGTAGACTGGCCCAGGCACCCTCTGGACCACTGCCAGCAGACCAAGGTGGGATCAACCTTGTGGATTCCTGAAAGCCTTCCCAGCACCCTGCCTTTTCCTATTCCCATGATGTCCTCATCTATCATGGTATCTTCCTCCCTGCCCTCCCACTCTGTCCCTGTTCCAGCTTGACCCTCCCATTTCCCTATGTTCTCATCCCCCACTCCTCACCCTCTGCCACCCCCCCACACCCAGTCTACTCATGTAGATCTCATCCACTTCTCCTTCACAAGATCATCCATGTGTCCCTCCTAGGGTCTTTTCCTGTTAGCTAGCCTCTCTGGAGTTGTGGGTTGCAGTCTGGCCATCCTTTCCCTCACATCTGGTATCTACTTATGAGTGAGTACATACTATGTTTGTCCTTCTGAGTCTAGGTTACTTCACTCAAGATGATATTTTCTAGTTCTATCCATTTGCCTGCAAATTTCATGATGTCATTGTTTTTTACTGCAGTATATATTATTTACCATTTATATTTACCATTGTATATATGTGCCACATTTTCTTTATCCATTCTTCAGTTGAGGGGCCTACCGCTGATAATTTTTCTTATTTTCTAAAAATAGTATTCAATATGTATATTTTAGATATTAGACTTTTATCAGATAGGAATTTATTTATTTGATTTCATGTGTTTAATATGTATATTTTTGATATTAGACATTTATCAGGTGAGAATTTTTGCTTATTTATCTAGTATCTTGTATTCAGAATGCAGATTTTTGATATGAGACCTTTATCAGATGAGAATTTTCACTTTATTTATCTAATTTCCAGTGTACAATATGTATATTTTGGATATTAGATCTTTAACACATGAAAGTATTTGCTTTATTTATCAGATATCTTGTGCTCAATATGAATGTTTTGGATATTAGACCTTGATCAGATGAGAATTTTTGTTTTATGTATTTGATTTCTTGTATTCAGCATGCATATTTTCAATATTAGTTCTTTATCGTGTGAGAATTTTTGTTTTATTTATTTCTTGTGTTCAATATGTATATATTTGATATTGGACCTCTATCAGATGACAATTTTTATTTATCTAATTTCTTGTGTTGGATACACATATTTTTGATATTAGACCTTTATCATGTGAGAATTTTTGTTTTTTTAATCTGGTATGCTGTGTTTACTATGTATGTTTTGGATGTTAGACCTTTGTCAGGTGAGAATTTTTGTTTTATTTATCTAATTATGTTCAATATGTATATTTTGGATATTAGACATTTATCAGGTGAGAATTTTTGTTTTATGTATATATTGATTTCTTGTGTTCAGTATGCATATTTTTTATATTAGTTCGTTATGAGATCAAAATTTTTGGTTTTTTAATTTCTTGTGTTCAGTAAGTATATTTTGAATATTAGACTTTTATCAGATGAGAATTTTTGTTTTATAAATTTGATTTCTTGTGTTTATATGTATATTTTCGATATTACTTCTTTATCAGGTGAGAAGTTTTTTAATTTCTTGTGTTCAATATGTATATTTTTGATATTAGACCTTTATGAGATGAGAATTTTCTTACTATTTATCAGATATCCTATGTTCTGTATGTATATTTTGGTAATGGGACCTTTAAAAGATGAGAATTTTTCTTTTATTGAGTTATGTTCAATATGTTTCTTTTTGATATTAGACTTGTATCAGAAGAGAATTTTGGTTTTATTTATCTGATTTCTTCTGTTCAATGTTCATATTTTGGATATTAGACCTACCGCTGATAATTTTTTAATTTCATTCAATATGTATATTTTGGATATTATACTTTTATCAGAGGAGAATTTTTTTGTTTATCTGATTTCTTGTGTTCAATATGTATATTTTGGTTATTAGACCTTTATCAGATGTGAATTTTTATTTTGTTTAAGTGATTTCTAATGTTCAATATGTATATTGTTGATATTAGACCTACTGCCAATATATTTTTTCTTATTTATTGTGTTCAATATGTATATTGTGGATATTATACTTTTTTTTTTTCAGTTTTTTGAGACAGGGTTTCTCTGTGTAGCTTTGCGCCTTTCCTGGAACTCACTTGGTAGCCCAGGCTGGCCTCGAACTCATAGAGATCCTCCTGGCTCTGCCTCCCAAGGGATATTATACTCTTATCATATGACAAGTTTTTTTTATTTATTCGATTTCTTGTGTTCAACATGTATATTTTTGATATTAGATCTTTATCAGATGAGAAATTTTGTTTTATTTATATAATTTCTTGTGTTTAATGTGCATATTTTTTATATTAGTCCTTTATCAGATGTGAATTATTTCATTTATCTGGTATCCTGTGTTTAATATATATATATATATATTTGATATTTGAATTTTTTATCAGATTGGAATTTTAGTTTTATTTATCTGATTTCTTGTGTTCAGTATGTATATTTTGTTATTGGACATTTATCAGATGGAATTTTCCTCTTCTATATCTGGTATCTTGAGTTGAATATCTATATTTTGGACATTAGACCTTTATTAAATATGAATTTTTGTTTTATAAAGCTATTATCTTGTGTTCTTTATGTCTATTTTGGATATTAGACCTTTATCAGACAGAAATTTTGTTTTCTTTATCTGATTTCTGGTGTACCATATGTATATTTTTGATATTAGATCTTTAGCCGATGACATTTTTTATTATTTGTCTGATTTCTTGTGTTCTCTATGTATACTTTGGATATTTAACTTTTATCAGATGAGAATTTTTGTTTTATTAATCTAATTATGTGCAATATGTATATTTTGGATTTTAGACCTTCATCACATGAGAATTTTTGTTTCATTTATCCAGTTACATTCAATATGTATATACTTGATATTAGACATTTATCAGATCAGAATTTTTGTATTATTTATCTGATTTCTAGTTTTCAATATGTATATTTTGGATAATGACTTTAATCAGTTGATAATTTTGTTTTATTTAATTTCTAGTGTTCAATATGAATATGTTTGATGTTAGACTTTTATCAGATGAGAATTTTTGTTGTATTTATCTGTTATCCTGTGTTCAATATTTATATTTTGAATATTAGATCTTTATCAGATGAGAATTTTTGTTTTATTTATTTAAATCTTGTGTTTGATATGCATATTTTTTATATTAGACCTTTATCAGATGAGAATTTTCATTTTATTTATCTGATTTCTTGTGTTCAATATGTATAATTTGGATATTACACCTTTAACCAGTGAGAACTTTTCTATTCTATTATTTATCTGATTTCTAGTTTTCAATACATATATTTTGGATAATGACTTTATGAGATGAGAATTTTTGTTTTATTTAATTTCTTGTGTTCGATATGTATATATTGGATATTAGACCTTCATCATATGAGAATTTTTGTTTTATTTAATTTCATTTATCTGATTTTTAGTCTTCAATATGTTTATTTTGGATAATGACATTTTTCAGGTTAGAATTTTTGATTTATTTAATTTCTTGTGTTCAATATATACGTTTTGGTATTGGACCTATATGGTGAGAATTTATGTTTCAATTATCTGATTTCTTGTGTTCAATTTGTATGTTGTGGATATTAGATATACTGCTGATAAATTCTGTTTTTTTCTATATAATGGTGTTCAATATGTATATTTTGGATCTTAGAGGTTTATCAGATGAGAATTTTCATTTTATACACCTGATTTCTTGTGTTCAAAATTTATATTTAGGAAAATAGACATTTATTTCAAATCAGAATTTTTGTTTACTTAATTTCTTGTTTTCAGTATGTATATTTTTATATTAGTCCTTTATCACATGAAAATTTTATTTTGTTTTTCTGAATTCTTGTGTTCTATATGTATATTTTGAATAGTAGACCTTTATCAGATGAGAGTCTTTGTTTATATATCTGATTTCTTGTGTTCAGTATGTATATTTTGGATATTAGATCTTTATCAGATGAGAATTTTTGTTTTATTTATCGAATTATGTTCAATATGTCTGTTTTTGATAATAGACCTTTATCAGATCACAATTTTGTTGTATTTATCTGATTTCTTGTGTTCAATATGTATATTGTGGATGTTAGACCAATAGGTGAGAATTTTTGTTTTTTTCTTATTTATTGGGTTCAGTATGTATATTTTGGATATTATACTTTTATCAAATGACAGTTTCTTATCTGATTTCTCATTTTTAATATGTATACTTTTGATATTAGGTTTATATCAGATAAGAATTTTTATTTTATTTTCTAATTTCTTGTGTTCTACATGCATATTTTGGGTATTAGACCTGCATCAGATGAGATTTTTCATTTTATTTCTCTGGTATCCTGTTTTTAATATGTATATTTTGGATATTAGACATTTATGAGATGAGAATTTTTGTTTTACTTATCTAATTTTTTGTGTTGATATGTATATTTTGTATATTATATCTTTATCTGGAGTGAATTTTTGTTTTATGTATTTAATTATGTTCAATGTGTATATTTTGGGTATTAGACATTTATCAGAGAAGAATTTTTCTTTTATTTAAATAATGTTCAATATGTCTGTTTTGAATATTAGACCTTTATCAGATCAGAATTTTTATTTTATTTATCTGATTTCATGTGTTCAACATGTATATTTTGGATATTGTACATTTACCGGATGAGAATTTATTTTATTTATCTGATTTCTTGTGTTCAATATTTATATTTTGGATATTAGATCTTTATTAGATGAGAATTTTTTTTTATTTTTCTGATTTCTTGTGTTTAATATGTATATTTTGGACATTTGATTTTTATCAGCAGATAATTTCTGTTTTATTTATCTAATTACAGTCAATATGAATATTTTTCTTATTAGTCCTTCAACGCATTAGAATTTTGTTTTGCTTTTTTTGATTTCTTGTGTTCTATCTGTATATTTTGAATGTTAGACCTTTCTCAGGTGAGAATTTTTGTTTTATTTAATTTCTTGTGTTCAATATGTACATATTTGATATTAGACCTTCATCAGAAGAGAATTTTTGTTTTATTTATCTCATATCCTGTCTTTAATATGTATATTTTGGATATTAGACCTTTATCAGATGAGAATTTTCATTTTATTTATCTAATTATGTTCAATATGTCCTTTTGCAATATTAGAGCATTATCAGATCAGAATGTTTTCATATTTATCTGATTTCTAGTGGTCAATATGCATATTTTGGGTATTAGAACTACAGCTAATAATTTTTGATTTTTTCTAATTTATTGTGTTCAATATGTATATTTTGGATATTAGACCTTACTCAGTGACAATTTTGTTTTGTTTATCTGATTTCTTGTGTTTTATATACACATTTTGAATATTAGACCTTTATAAGGTAAGAAATTTAGTTATATTTATCCGATTTCTTGTTTTCAACATGTATAGTTTTGATATTAGATCTTTATCAGATAAGAATATTTGTTTTATTTGTCTTAATTCTTGTGTTCAATATGTATATTTTGGATATGATATATTTATCAGGTGAGAATTTTTGTTTTATTCATATAATTATGTTTATTATGTCTGTTTTGCATATTAGATCTTTATTAGGTGAGAATTTTTCTTTTATTTGATTTCTTGTGTTCAATATGTATATTCTGGATATTAGACCTACCGCTGACAATTATTTTTTCTTGTTTATTGTTTTCAATATGTATATTTTGTATATTAGGCACTGATCAGATAAAAATTTTTTATTTATCTAATTTCTTGTGTTCAATATATATTCTTTGGATATTATATCTTTATCAGATGAGAATTTTTGTTTCATTTCTATGATTTGTGTATTCAATATGTATAATTTGGATATCAGATCTTTATTAGAGAATTTTCATTTTACTTATCTGTTTTCCTGTGTTCAATATGTATATTTTTGATATTAGACCTTTATCAGATGAGAATTTTTGTTTTATTTATCTGATTTCTTGTGTTATATATGTATATTTTAGATATTAAACATTTATCAGGTGAGAATTTTTGTTTTATTTATTTAATTATATTGAATATGTCTGTTTTGGATATTTGACATTTATCAGATCAGAATTTATGTTTTATTTATCTGATTTCTTGTGTTTAATATGTATATTTTGGATATTAAATCTACCACTAATAATTTTTTTTAGTAATTGTATTCAATATTTACATTTTGGATATTAAACCATTATCAGATGAGAATTTTGTTTTGTTTTTCTAATTTCATGTGTTCCATATGTATATTTTTAATATTAGACCTTTATCTGGTGAGAACTTTGGTTTATTTATCTGATTTATTGTGTTCAATATGTACATTTTGTATATTTGACCTTGATCAGGTGAGAATTTTTGTTTTATATATTTGATTTCTTGTGTTCATATGTGTATTGTGGATACAGTTTTTCTCAGGTGAGAATTTTTGTTTTATTTAATTTCTGTGTTCAATATGTATATTTTTGACAATACACCTTTATCAAATGAGAAATTTCATTTTATTTATCTGATTTCTTGTGTTCTGTATGTTTATTTTGGATATTAGACTTTTATTAGATGAGAATTTTCCTTTAATTTAACTACTTATGTTCAATACATCTGTTTTGGATAATACACCTTTATCTGATGTGAATATTCATTTTCTTTATCTGATTTCTGTTATTCAATGTTTATATTTTCCATATTAGATCTACATCAGATGAGATTTTTTGTTTTATTTATCTTATTTCTTGTGTTCAATGTGTATATTTTAGATACTAAATATTTATCAGGTGACAATTTTTGTTTTATTTATCTAATTATCTTCAGTATGTCTGATTTGGATATTTGACATTTATCAGATCAGAATTTATGTTTTATTTTTCTGATTTCTTGAGTTCAATATGTATGTTGTGGATATTAGAACTATCACTGATAATTTTTGATTTTTTTAATTATTGTATTCAATATGTATATTTTAGATATTAGCTTTTTATCAGATGGGAATTGTTCTATTTATCTGATTTCTTTTGTTCAATATATATATATTTTTGATATTATACTGTTATCAGATGAGAATTTTTGTTTTTTTAATATTGTATCCTGTGTTTAATATGCATATTTTCGATATTAGACATTTATCAGATGAGAATTTTTGTTTTATTTATCCAGTTTCTTGTATTCTGTATGCATATTTTTGATATTAGACCATTATTGGATGAGAATTTCCTGTATATTTTGGATATTAGATCTTTATGAGATGGGAATTTTTGTTTTATTTGTCCAATTTCTTGTGTTCAATAGGTGTATTTTTTATATTAGAACATTATCAGATGAGAATTTTTGTTTTATTTAATTTCTGGTGTTTCATAGTAATATTTTTGTAATTTGACCTTTGATACATGATAATTTTTGTTTTTTTTAAATCTTGTGATCAATATGTATATTTTTGATATTAGACCTTTATCACATGAGTATTTTTCTTTTATTTGTCTGATTTCTTGTGTTCAATATGTATATTTTGGATAATAGACCTTTATCATGTGAGAATTTTTGTTTCATTTAATTTCTTATGTTCAGTGTGAATATTTTTGATGTTACTTTTATCAGATGAATTATTGTTTTATTTATCTAATTATGCTCAATATGTGCATATTTGATATAAGACCATTCTCAGTTCAGAATTTTAGTTGTATTTATCTGATTTTTTTTTTCAATACAAGGTTTCTCTGTGTAGCTTTGTGCCTTTCCTGGAACTCACTTGGTAGCCCAGGCTGGCCTTGAACTCACAGAGATCTGCCTGCCTCTGCCTCCTGAGTGTTGGGATTAAAGGCGTGCGCCACCACCGCCCGGCTGATTTCTTATGTTCAATTTTTATATATTTTTTTTGGAGGGGGTGTTTCGAGACAGGGTTTCTCTGTGTAGCTTTGCGCCTCTCCTGGAACTCACTTGGTAGCCCAGGCTGGCCTCAAACTCACAGAGATCTGCCTGGCTCTGCCTCCCGAGTGCAATATTTTTAATTTTAAACTTACCACTGATAATTTTCTTTTCTAGTTTATTGTGTTCAATATGTAGATTTTGGATATTAGATGTTTACAAGAGGAGAATTTTTGTTTTATTTATCTGACCTCTTGTGTTTGATATGAATATTTTTGATATTAGACCTTTATTAGATCAGAATTTTTGTTTTATTTGTCTAAATTCTTGTGTTCAATGTATATATTTTGGGTATTAGACATTTATCAGATAATAATTTCTGTTTTATTTAATTTCTTGTGTTCATTACATATATTTTGGATATTAGACCTTTATCAGATGAGAATATGCATTTTATTTATCTAATTATGTTAAATGTGTCCATTTTTTGATATTACACCTTTAGAAGATGAGTATTTTTATTTTATATATTTGATTTCTTGTGTATAGTATGCATATTTTGGATGTTAGTTCGTTATCAGGTGGATTTTTGTTTTATTTAATTTCTCATGTTCAGTGTGTATATTTTGGATATTAGAACTTCATGAGATGAAAATTTTTGTTTTATTTATCTAGTAATGTTCAGTATGTCTGTTTTGAATTTAGGACCTTTATCAAATCAGAATATTTGTTTTATTTATCTGATTTCTAATTTTCAATATATATATTTTGGAAGATGACCTTCGTCAGGTTAGAATTTTTAGATTATTTAATTTCTTGTGTTCAATATGTATATTCTGGTATTAGAGCTTTATCAGATCATAATTTTTTTAATTATCTGATTTCCTGTGTTCAATATGTATATTGTGAATATTAGACCTAACACTGATAATTTTTGTTTTTTTCTAAATTAATGTGTTCAAAATGTATATTTAAATTATTATACTTTTATGAAATGAGAATTTTGTTTTATTTACCTGATATCTTGTGTTCAATATGTATATTTTGGATATTAGACCCTTATCAGGAGAGAATTTTTGTTTTATTTATCAGATTTCTTGTATTCAATATGTGTATTTAGGATATTAGACCTTTATCAGATCAGTATTTTTGGTTCATTTACTTTCTTGTGTTCAATATGTATGTTTTTCATATTAGTCTTTTATCACATGAGATTTTTTTTTCTGATTTCTTGTGTTCTGTATTTACATTTTGAGTATTAGACCTTCATCAGGTGAGATTTTTTGTTATATTGATGTGACGTCTTGTGTTCAATATGTATATTTTTGTATTAGACCTTCATCAGTTGAGAATTTTTGTTTTGTGTATTTCACATCCTGTTTTTAATATGTATATTTTGGATATAAGGCATGTGTAAGATGAGAATTTTTGTTTTGTTTATCTAATGTCTTATTTTCAATATGTATATTTTGGATATAAAACTTTATCAAGTGAGAGTTTCTGTTTTTTTTTAATTTCTTGTGTTCAGTACGTATATTTTGGATATTAGACCTTTATCAAATGAGGATTTTTGATTTATATATTTGATTTCTTGTGTTCAATATGTATATTTTTGACCTTAGACCTTTATCAGATGAGAATTTTCATTGTATTTATGTAATTATGTTGAATGTGTTCATTTTCAATATTAGACATTAATTAGATGAGAATTTTTGTTTTATTTATTTTCTTGTGTTCAATAAGATAATTTTTTGTAATTTGACCTTTATAACATGAGAATTTTTTTATATTTCTTGTATTCAATCTTTATATTTTTGATGTTAGACCTTCATCAGATGAGAATTTTTTTAAATTATCTGAATTCTTGTCTTCAATATTTATATTTAGAATATTAGACTTACTGCTGATAATTTTTGCTCTTTTTTTCTAATTTCTTGTGTTTAATATGTATATTTTGGATATTAGACATTTATCATGTTAGAATTTTTGTTTCCTTCATCTGATTTCTTGTGTTCAATATGTATAATGTGGTTATTAGACCTTCATTAGGTGAGAAGTTTTGTTTTATTTAATTTCTTATGTTCAATAAATATGTTTTTGATATTAGACTTTTAACCGATATAATTTTTTGTTTTATTTATCTAATTATGTTCAATATGTATTTTTTGAAATTAGGTCTTTATCAGATGAGACTTATTTTTATTTATCTGATTTCTTGTTTTCAATATATATATTTTGGATAATAGACCTTTATCAGATCAGAATTTTTGTTTTATTTATTTGTATATGTTCAATATGTATATTTTAAAAATTAGACCTTTATCAGATGAGAAGTTTTGATTTATTTATATGATATCTTGTGTTCAATGTATATATTTTGGATAATAGACCTTAATGAGATGAGAATTTTTATTTTACTTATGTGATTTCTTCTGTTCAGTGTATTGATTTTGGATATTAGACCTTTTACAGATGAGAAATTTGTTTTATTTATCTGATTTCCTGTGTTCAGTATGCATATTTTGGATATAATTTCTTTTTCAGGTGAGAATTTTTGTTTTATTTAATTTCTTGTGTTCAGCAAGCATATTTTGGATATTAGACCTTTATCAGGTGAGAATTTTCTTTTATTTAATTTCTTGTGTTCAGTATGTATATTTTGGAATATTAGACCTTTAACAAATGAGAAATTTTGTTTTATTTGTCTATTTATGTTCAATTTGTATATTTTGGATATTAGACCTTATCAGATGAGCATTTTTGTTTAAATATTTGATTTCATGTGTTCAGTATGAATGTTTTTGGTATTAGTTCTTTATAAGGTGTAGATGTAACCAACCATCTTATTAAATAAGAAACACAGAACCAATGCAAAGAAGAAAGCCAAGAGGTCAGAGCTAAGAGCTAAAACCTTACCCTTCCTCCTGTGGTTTTCTTACCTCTCCGAACCAGAGCTGCTTCCTGTGTTAAAGTCTTTATATAGACTTTCTGTTCTGCCTTCTCATTGGTTGTAAACCCAACCACATGACCACCTCCTCATTGCCTGTCTGTATAGAGCTCCAGGTCTTTTATTGTTTGTATTGAGTTTAAAGGCATGTGTATACAATGCTGGCTGTATCCCTGAACACACAGAGACTTACCTGTTCTGCCTACCAAGTGCTGGGATTATAAGCGTACAAAACCACCGCCCACCTTTACTATGGCTTACTAATAGCTCTGACCACTGGGCAACTTTATTTATTAACATACAAATAATATTTTAGTACAAAATAAAATATCACCATATTTCCCCTTTTCTATTTTAATAAAAAGAAAAAAAGGAAAAAGCTTATAACTAACATAAGAAAAACTATATACAAAAGTACAATAACTATATACAATGTATACAAGTAATAAATACCTAAACAATGTCTAGTCCATTAGTATTTGACAAATTCAGAGAAATTAATTCCATTATCTATTCTATTTTGTTAAGTTCAAAATGTATCTAATTCACTTTCTATCCTAATTAATCTTCAACTGTAACTAATCTTCAACTCCCTCAGAGACCCAAGAAGGAAATAATATTAGCTAACAAAAATAAAAACAGGAAGTACATGCAAGCAACTTCCAAAAAATTGTGAGTTGACAGAAACAGCCAGCTTCTTGGACAGTCATCTGAGTTTTCTCCGCAGTGTTGGGGCATCATCTTCAGCCTATAGGCTGTACCAGAAACACCTGAATTCCACTAGTGTCATGTCATGATTCAGGATTTTAAATTCTGGAAATTGTTGATGCTTTTTGAATTCAGCTGTCCATTCTTCTTGGCTATGTATATATGTGGCTTCATCTCAGCATCCCGTTCTTCTCCACATCCCTCTATTAAATTCTATTCTACTTTTGAGAAGTGTGAGCTTAATTACTCTTCAAGAATAACTGTTTCAGCTGCTGTTCCATTGCACATCAGAAGCCATCGGCCCACTGCCTGTTCAGCTGCCTTAGAAGAAAAGGGCACTGTACCTTTTCTGGATTGTGAAGGCCACTTCAGAGATGGTGCCATATTGTCCTGGCCTCAGAAGATGCCTTTTGATAAAGCCATAACCACACTTGATTTGGCAAGAATCAGTATTCCTTTGTTTCATGTCCTGTCTATCCTATTTGTCAGCAATTGATTCGGGGATACTTTGTTGTCCAGTGGCTAACTTTTGCCACAGTGAAAGTTATCCCTAATTGCAGTTTTTTCAATGCCCATATTTTCTCTGAAGTAGATTGGTACTGCCAGGAGCCGACATGTCTCATAGTCATACCAAAAAAGAAAAATTTTCTAAGTTATTAAAACATTTTAAATGCCATATTCTGTAGATCTCTGAAGGGTTTGAAGATGACCTGTCTATCTAAAATATATCTGCTCAATCTTGAAAACATAACAAATTTGACTACAAGTTTTGTTGTAATGTCTTACTACTAACTTTCATTTCTTTATATCCTAATAGTTGGTAATAATAACATTCACAGATCAGAAAATTGTATTACATTGTTAAATGAATGGTATAAATACAGTTAGAAATATACAAATATGTATAATTTTGATATTAGACTTTTATAAGTTGAGAAGTTTTTTTTATTTAATTTCTTGTGTTCAATAACTATATGTCTGATATTTGACATTTATCACATGAGAATTTTGTCTTCTTTTATGATTTCTTGTGTTTAATATGTATATTGTTGATATTACACCTTTATCAGATGACAATTTTTGCTTTATTTACTTATGCTTAATATGTATAATTTTAGTATTAAACTTTTATTAGGTTAGAATTCTTTTTTTCTTTAGTTTTTTTGTGCTCAATAATGATATTGTTGATATTAGACCTTTATCAGATGAGAATTTTTGTTTTATTTATCTAATTTCTTGTGTTCAATGTATATATTTTTGATATTCGACCTCTACAAGATGAGAATTTTTGTTTTATTGAACTTCTTGTGTTCAATATGTTTATGTTGGATCTTAGAATTTTCTCAGTGAAAAATTTTTGTTTTATATAGTTACTTGTGTAATATAAATACATTTTTAATATTTAACCTCTATCAGATGAGAATTTTCATTTAATTTATCTGATTTTTGGTGTTCAGTGTGTTTTTTTGGTTATTAGACTGTTAACATTTGAGAATTTTTGTTTTATTTATCTGTTTTCTTGTCATCAATGTGTATATTTTGGATATTAGAACTTTACCTGCAGAGAATTTTTCTTTTATTTAATTTTTGTGTTCGATAAGTATATTTTTGATATTTGATTTTTATCACATGAGAATTTTGTACTGTTTATGATTTCCTGCTTTCAATATGTACATTTTGGATATTAGACTTTTTTCAGATGAGAATTTTTGTTTTGTTTATCTGAATTCTTGTGTTCAATGTATATTTTTATATTTGACCAATATCAGATGAGAATTTTTATTTTATTTAATTTCTTGTGTTCAACAAGTATATTTATTTTAGTTATTAGATTTTTATCAGATGAGAATTTTTTATTGGAATTTTTGTGTTTAATATGTATATTTTGGATAGTAGACTTTTATCAGATAAAAATTTCTATTTTATTTAATCCTCTGTGTTCAATATATGTTATAGTTATTAGACGTTTATCAGAGGAGAATTTTTTTCATTTACCTAAGTATGTTCTATACGTATATATTTTTTATTTTATAATTTGATTTAATTTTACATATCAGCCATGGATTTCCCTGTGCTCCCCCTCCCACCCCTGCCTTCCTCCCAGCCCATCACCCATTCCCATCTCCTCCAGGGCAAAGACTCCCATGGGGATTCAGCTCAACCTGGTAGATTCTGTCCAGGCCAGTCCAGTCCCCTCCTCCCAGCCTGAGAGAAGTGTCTCTGCATAAGTCCCAGGTTCCAAACAGCAAGCTCATTCACTAAGGGCAGGTTCCGGTCCCACTGCCTGGATGCCTCCCAAACAGATCAAGCTAATCAACTGTCTCACTTATCCAGAGGGCCTGATCCAGTTGCGGGCTCCTCAGCTATTGGTTCACAGGTCATGTGTTTCCATTAGTTTAGCTATTTGTCCTTGTGCTTTTTCCAATCTTGGTCTCAATAATTCTTGCTCATACAATCCCTTCTCTTTCTCACCAATTGGACTCCTAGAACTCCACCTGCGGCCTGGCCGTAGATCTTTGCATCCACTTCCCTCAGTCATTGGATGAGATTTCTAGCACAACAGTTAGGGTGTTTGGCCATTCTATACCAGAGTAGGTCAGTTCGGGCTTTCTCTTGACCATTGCCAGTAATCTATTGTGGAGTTATCTTTGTCGATTTCTGGGGACCTCTCTAATATTTTGCTTCTTCCTATTCTCATGTGGTCTTTATTTATCTTGGTCTTTTATTCCTTGATCAACCTCTCTGTTCTGGATCCAGCTGGGATCTCCTGCTCCCCTAAGCTCTCTTTCCTTCTACCCTTGCCCTTCAATAACCCCACTCATGTCCAGGTTGTTCATATAGATCTCATCCATTTCTCTGTGATTGGGCAATCTCTGTGTCTTTCTTAGGGTCCTGTTTTCTAGGTAGCCTCCCTGGAGTTGTGAGTAGCAATCTAGTCTTCCTTTGTTTTACATCTAGTATCCTCCTATGGGTGAGTACATACCATGTTTGTGTTTCTGAGTCTGGGTTACTTCACTCAGGATAATTTTCTCTAGATCCATCCATTTGCCTGCAAACCTCATGACGTCATTGTTTTTCTCTGCTGAGTAGTACTCCATTGTGTATATATACCACATTTTATTTATCCATTCTTCTGTTGAAGGGCATCTAGGTTGTTTCCAGGTTCTGGCTATTACAAACAATGCTGATATGAACATAGCTGAGCAAGTGCCCTTGTGGTATGATTGAGCATTCCTTGGGTATATTTCCAAGAGTGGTAGAGCTGGGTCTTAGGGAATATTGGTTTCCAATTTTCTAAAAAAGCATCATGTTGATTTCCAAAGTGGCTGTACAAGCTTACATTCCCACCGGCAGTGGAGGAGAGTTTCCCTTGCTCTACATCCTCTCCAACATAAAGTGTCTTCAGTGTTTTTGATCTTAGCCATTCTGACATGTGTAAGGTGGTATCTCAGAGTCATTTTGATTTGCGTTTTCCTGATGACTAAGAATGTTGAGCAATTCCTTAAATGTCTTTCAGCAATTTGAGAATCTTCTGTTGAGAATTCTCTGTTTAGCTCTATAGCCCATTTTTAATTGGACTGTTGGGTATTTTGATGTCTAATTTCTTGAATTCTTTTTATATTCTGGATATTAGCCCTCTGTCTGATATGGGTTTGCTGAAGATCTTTTCCCATTCTGTAGGTTGTTGTTTTGTCTTATTGACTGTGTTTTTTACCTTTCAGAAGTTTCTCCATTTCAGGAGGTCTCATTTATTGTTACTCTCTGTGTCTGTGCTACTTGTGTTATATTTAGGAAGTGATCTCCTGGGCCAATGACTTCAAGTCTACTTTCTACTTTCTCTTCTATCAGGTTCAGTGTAACTGGATTTATGTTGAGGTCTTTGACCTCAACACTTGGACTTGAGTTTTGTGCATGGCAACAGATATGGATTTATTTACAGTCTTCAACATGTTGACATCCAGTTATGCCAGTACCATTTGTTGAAGATGCCTTCTCTTTTCCATTGTACTGTTTTGGCCAAAAACTGTGCAGCACCTCATATCTCAGGATAGTGCTTTATCCACAATGGATAAAACACTTTAAAGCACCTTTGGCTGCCAAGGCAGAAGAAGCCCTGCAGTTGGTAGTTTTCTTGTGTCCTGCAGCTGGTCAGTCGCAAATAAACACACAGAGACTCATATTGATTACAGACTGTTTGGTCTATGGCTCAGGCTGATCATTGATGAGCCCTTTGATCTTAAATTAACCCATTTCTATTAATCTAAGTATCACCACATGTCTCATGGTCTTATGGGTGTTCCAATACATCTGGATACCCCAGCAGACTGCAATATCTTCCTGCACTCTGCCTTTTTTTCTGTCTGTATATTTTTTTTGGATTTCTTACCTGGATCTAACCTGTCTTGCCATAGGAAAAATCACCTTCTATATTAACCAATGGTCATTACACATATACACAGCAAACAGAAAGACCATCCCAGGGAACTTCCACTTTTCTGTCTAATCACAAAGGAAGTTTTTTATTTTAACATAGTAAAATTACATGTAACAAAACAGTTATCAAGCAAGAATTATAGTTATAATAACTAGTCTATTTGTATTTGGCAAAATTAAAGGAAATATTCTATCATCTATCTTTGTGAATAAAAAATTCTCATCTGTTAAAGGTCTAATGTCTCAAACATCCATGTTGAACACAAGAAATCATACAATAAACAAAAATTCTCACCTGATAAAGGTCTAATATTCAAAATATACATATTGAACACAAAAAATCAACTACATAAAACACAAAATGTATATTCAAAATGTACATTTTGACTTTATTAGATAAATAAAATTCTCATCTGATAAATGTCTAATATCAAAAATATACATAGTGAACACAAGAAATAAAAAAAAACCAGAAATTATCACCTAACAAAAGGCTAATATCCAAAATATACATATTGAATACATGAAATCACATAAATAAAAAAAATTCTCACCTGATAAAGGTCTAATAGCCAAAATATACATACTGAATATAAGAAAATAATGAAAAAAAATTCTGATCTAATAAATGTCTAATGTCAAAAACATGCATATAGAACATAATTAGATAAATAAAATAAAAATTTTAATCTGATAAAATTCTAATATCCAAAATATACATACTGAACACTAGAAATTAGATAAATAAAACAAAAATTCTCATCTGATAAAGGTCTAATATCAAAATATACACATTGATCCCAAGAAATCAAGTAAATAAAACAGAAATTCTCACTGATAAAGGTCTAATATCCAAAATATACATATTGAACACTAGAATTCAGATAAATAAAACAAAATTTCTCATCTGATAAATGTCTAATATCCAAAATATAAATACTGAACACAAGAAATTAAATAAAAAAATTTCTCCCATGATAAATAATTAATATCCCAAATATACATATTGAAAACAAGAAATCAGATAAATTAAAGAAAAATTCTCACCTGATAAAGGTGTAATATTCAAAATATACATGTAGAATACAAGAAATCAGAAAAACAAAACAAAATTCTCATGTGATAAAGATCAAATATGAAAAATATACTTACTGAATACAAGAAATAAAATAAAACAAAAATTCTGAACTGATAAAGGTATAATATCAAACATATCCACATTGACCATAATTAGATAAATAAAAAATAATTCTCATCTGATAAAAGTCTTATATTCAAAATATACATACTAAATTAAATAAATAAATTAAATCAAAATTATAACCTTATAAAGAACTCATTTCCAAAATACGCATACTGAACACAGAAATCAAATATATAGAACAAAATTTCTCATCTGATAAAGGTCATTATCAAAATATACATAACAAATCCATGAAATAAGAAAAAACAAAATTCTTACCAGTAGGTCTAATATCCAAAGTATGCATATTGAACACAAGAAATTAAAAAAACAAAAATTCTCATCTGCTAAAGTCTAATATCCAAAACATACACACTAAACAGAATATATCAGACAAAACAAAATTCTCATCAGAAAATGGTCTAATATCAAAAATATACTTATTGAACACAAATTATATAAAATTCACACCATTAAATTTCTAATATCCAAAATATACATATTGAATACAAGAAATCAGATATATAAAACAAAAATTGTCATGTGATAAAGGTTTAATATTCAATATATTTTTATTGAACCCAATAAATTAGAATAAACAAAAATTTCACATGTCAAGTTCTCATATACAAAATAGATCTATTAAACAGTATAAATCAGATAAATAAAACAAAAATTCTCACATGATAAAAGTCTAATAAACAAAATATACATATTAAACACAAGAAAACAGAAAAACAAAACAAAAATTTTTATCTGATAAAGGTAAATATCAAAAATATACATATTAACACAAGAAATAGGATAAAAAACCAAAAATTCTAATCTGATAAAGGTCTGATATACAAACATATGTAGATCCCAAGAAATCAGATAATTAAAACAAAAATTCTCAACTGATAAAGGTCTAACTATAAAAATATCCATACTGAACACAGGAGAATAAATAAAACAAAAGTTCTCATCAGACAAAGGTCTAATTTCCCAAATTTACGTATTGAACATAATTAGATAAATAAAACAAAAATACTCATCAGATAAAGGTCTAATATCAGACGTATAGTTACTGAACACAATAAGTTAAATAACACCAAAATTCTCCTCTGATAAAGTTCTAATATCCAAAATATACTTATTTAACACAAGAAATCAGATAAATAAAACAAAAAATTCTCACCTGATAATGGTCTAATATCCAAAATATACATATAGAACACAAGAAATTAGAAAAACATGTATGTCTTTCTGAGTCTGGGTTAACTCACTCAGGATTTTTTTTCTAACTCCATCCATTTGCCTGCAAACCTCACGATGTCATTGTTTTTCTCTGCTGAGTAGTACTCCACTGTGTATATGTACCACATTTTCTTTATCCATTCTTCAGTTGAAGGGGATCTAGGTTGTTTCCAGGTTCTGGTGATTACAAACAATGCTGCTACGAACATAACTGAGTATGTGTCCTTGTGGTATGAGTGAGCATTCCTTGGGTATATGTATGTAGTCACTCATAAGTGGATACTAGATGTAAAGCAAAGGATAACCAGACTGCAACTCACAACTTCAGGGAGGCTACCTAGTAAAGAGGACCCCGAGAAAGACACAGGGATTGCCCAACCACAGACAAATGGATGAGATCTACATCAGCAAACTGGATGTGACGGGGTGGTGGTGGGGTAATGAAGGGCAAGTGTCAGAGGAAAGAGAGCTTAGGGGAGCGGGAGGTCCCAGCTTAATCAGGAACAGAGAGGGAAAACAATGAAAGAGATACCATGATAAATGAAGACCCTATGAGAATAGGAAGAAGCAAAGTGCTAGAGAGGTCCCCAGAATTCCACAAAGATACCTTCACAATAGAGTACTGGCAATGGTCAAGAGAAAGCCTGAACTGATCTACTCTGGTGATTGGATGGCTGAACACCAGAGCTGTCATGATAGAACTCTCATTCAATGACTAATGGAAGAAAATGCAGAGATTCATGGCCAGGCCCCAGGCAGAGCTCTTGGGAGTCCAATCAGTGAGAAAGAGGAGGGACTGAATGAGTGAGAGATGTTGAGACCATGATTGGAAAAAGCACAGGGACAAATAGCTGAACTAGTGGCAGCATGGAAGCAATGCCAGTTCCCATGACATCTGCAGCTCTTCTCTGGACATTCTATTGTATCCTGGAGAGCCCTGGCTACTTCTGTGATGTCACCTATGTTGTGGCAATTCCAACTGCCCTTGGGAAGTTTATTCAGTGCCTTCCCCATTTACTGATGAACATGATGGCATACTGAAGAGTCTAATTCAGAAAGAGATGGAGACGTTAGAGAGAGCAGAGAGTGACAGAAGAAAGCTGACCTTCAGTCTCAGTGTAAAACATCAAGAAAGAAATGGTCAAGAGAATGGTGTAATGAGTTCTGTGCAGGAAAAGGGAAGCTTCCTGGAGGAAATGGGCTTGAGCTGAACATTTCAGTAATGGGGCACAAAAAGCTAGAGTCTCCGGGAACCAACAGAACATCCTTGCTTGTCATAGCTCTTGAAATTCAAGGATTTCAGGATATTAATTGTTCTGGCTCAGAAGTCAGGAACTGGTAAGACCAAAGCTTTATGCTGGGAATTCTTGGCTTTCATTCATTTTGGAGGATAGGCATTGGTGAGTGAAGGTGAGACCAACATTAAAAAGAGACGGATTAATGAGGTGTGCCCATTTCAAGGCAGGACAACACTGTACTTCAACCACACTGGCTAACTTTGGGTACTTCCCAGCTGCTCTGTGTTCCTGAGTTGTCAGTGAGGTGACTTGTTGAGTTTGGTGACTATGTTCTGCCCTTATATGTCTTCTCCATCAATAGTTGTATGGTTAGAGTGACCTCTAAAGATATTTGGGGAACCTCAAAATGACTGGGGTGATTGTGAACTATGGCAATTTTCTCCTGACTCGTAAACTCACAGGATTGTGGACTCTGCAGCCAAGTTAAATTCTGAGTCTGCAGCTGTGAATAAGCCTGAAGAGGCTATCTCCTTGGTTACTTGGAGCATGTGCTATGAGGGCAGAGAAAACCAGGTAGCTGAGATAACCACTTCACTTCAAACAGAGGAAACAGCTGAGTTCCCCAGAGGGGGCTTCTGAAGCATGGGACAAAACCATTTGGGGTGTCATTGAGTCATTGGTAAACGAGCTCTCTCAAAATTTCATTAGGATGCAGGGAGGCCTGTCCATCCTCTTTGCCTTGTCATACCGCAAGTTAATTTGTGTTCATCTACCCACAAGGAGCATCAGGGAGCCACCATCCCACCAAACCTTCCTCACCAAGATGCAGGTGAAGCAGAAGGTGCAGAGACTTACCAGTCAGACCAGTGAAAGAAGTTAACATTGAGATCAAATGGCCTTTATCACAGAAGAGAGCATGATGAATAGGTATTCATTCTTTCAAACCCTTTTGTTTCAATCTTAGGTCCACTCTGTCTTTATCAATTCATTTAATGCAAGGTTTGTGTTTCTGGTTGGCTGCATCTTCAGAATATGTCTTTGCCCAACATCATGTCTCTGAATTCTACCCAAAGGCAGAACCTCATGTGGACAGGAATGACATGAGGACAAAGACTATTCTGCTTCCTCTAAAAAGAAATGAAAACAGAGCCTGTGGCAGTAGTATGTGAATTTCCAGCATGCATTTGAAGAGATTCTATCAAGTGCTGGCTAGTGTGATAAGATGGGTGCTGTGAGTTTGAGTTGATTGTTTTGTTACTTGCTTGGAAAGGCCTTGTGTGTTTGGTTCTCCAAGCAGCAATTGGAGAGGCCTAGTAATACATATAAATGTATGGATATAAAGACTGATACTGATCCCTGCTCCTTTGTTGCTCTCTAAAAGAACATACCTGCATGCATTTGTTCAGCATCTAATTGATAGAGTTCTCCCACTCTGACTCAGTCTCTCTTTCTCTGTCTCTCTAAATCTCTTTCTCTGTTTCTCTAAGTCTCTCTTCATCTGTCTCTCTGTCTCTCACACACATGTGTATGTGTTGTATATTTTTTGATGTGTTTGTGCATGTATCTCCCCATAGTCCCTGCAATCAGGTATCTGTGGTTTGGCATGAGCAGTTCCCTATCTCACAGTTTCCAGGTGATACCTTGGTGAAAACTGGGGGCATCAAATTGAGTATTATAGTTCTGCCAGTGTACTTATTTTAGTGACACATAGATATACCCTTGAGGAGTTTATAAATCTGTCATGATGTTGAGTCCCATCCTCAAAACTGTTCATGATGTTATTTTGGTCTCCATTGTGACAGGTCCCATCATTGATAATTTATTTTTGAAGACAGGAGAAACATCTTCACAGACTCCGGAGGGTACACATCTGTGGAGTAGACACCGGGGAAATTCTTAGACAGCTATTTCAGCAAGCCTCATGAGAGAGCTCATACAGCTCCACCTCCCATCATCTAAACAGCCTGCCTGTACCAGTGTAGGGTCAGAATAGGTGTAAGTAAATTGTTTTCAAATCTGTGTGTTGCTCCTGGGTTTAGGTACCAACAATATAAGTAAATTTGTTGCAACAACTCTGGGGAAAGGTGTCCTGACTACCTGGGGAGTCAGGCAACACCTTGATCTGCTTAGGATAGCTCTGATGGCTGGAACTGCAAGGAGACAGTTTAGCCTTGGAGGATGAGGTATCCCACACACCTTGAGCTGCTCAGAACAGCAGCTCTGCCCTGAAGGTGTCCTGGACACCTGAAGCTGTTTAGCACAGCTCTTATGGCTGAATCTGCAAGGGACAGTTCAGCCCTGGAGGGTGAGGTATCCTGGACACCTCAAGCTGCTCACAACAGCTCTGCCCTAAAGGTGTCCCAGAGACCTGGAGCTGTTGTGCACAGCTCTGACAGCTGGAACTGCAAAGAAGCAGCCCGACACTGGACGGAACAATTTTCAGACTTTTTGGGAAAGTCAGGCCTGGAATTGATGGGGGATGATCTCTCTGCAGGATACAAAAATCCTGCTCTTCTCCTGGAGAGCTGCTACAGCTGAGCTTTGCTCAGTCCCCTCTTAAGGGGGCTTCCTAGCTGAGCTCTGCTTCTCTTGCCTGTGCTGTGGCTTTCTTTTGCTTCACTCTGCAAAAAGGGGAAAAAACCCTGCAGAAATGAAGCAATGTACTCTGGCTCTGGAGAAAAGTGTTACTTTTTAGCTTTTTATGGCTCTATCCACTGAGAGATGTCTCAGCAAAGATCTTCTGTTCAGCCCCTCCTTGCTCTGCTCTTTCAGCTCCCTCTTGCTCTATCCACTGGGGAGCATCTCAACAAGGATCTTCTCTATGCCAGTGAATGAAGACCATCACACCCAAAATTCTTTTGAGAAAGAGATTTATTTGGGAAGGA